>NC_083403.1:21024928-21336178 GCF_020745735.1 Hemiscyllium ocellatum | reverse complement strand
AAGGACTCCAGGGCAACTCGCTCCCGACTGTATACCACTGTGCTACCACCTCTGCTGGCCAGTGGGACAGGATATATCCAGGATTGGTAATGATGGTGTCTGAGGTGTTATCTGGAGGTTAGATTCCGTAAGAATGACTGTGTCAGGCTGTTGCTTGACTAGTCTGTGAGACAGCTCTGTCAATTTTGGCACTAGCCCCAGCTTTTGGGGAGGAGGGCTTTACATGGTCGACGGAGCTGTTTGTTTTTGCTGTTGTCTTTTCCAGTTCCAAGGTCAATGCCAGGTGTTCTGTCCAATTTCATTTCTTTGTTGTGACATTTTAGTGACTGATACAGCTGACTGGCCCTGCTGGGCCATTTCAGAGGACAGTTGAGAGTCAACCACATTGCTGTGGCTCTGAAGTCACGTGGAGGCCAGACCAGGTGAGGACGGCAGATTTCCTTCCCTAAAGGACATTAGTGAACCAGATGGGTTTTTCTGACAATTGACAATGGTTTCATGATCATCAGTCAACTCTTAATTCCGGATTTTTAAAATTGAATTCAAATTCCACCATCTTCCGTAGTGGGATTCGAACCTAGGTCTGGATTAATATTCGAGCAATAATACCACTAGGCCATTGCCTCCCCCGTGGAGTCTGCTGCCTCTCGGAATTCTCAGTTCCCAATGGTCCAAAGACCACCTGGCCATCAGAAATCTGAGCCAATGTTCCCTATGTTGCAGTGAATAAAGATATTAGTCTGTGGTGCAGACACAACCAAAGCTGAAGCAGAAACTGCTTAAGTAGAATCAGCATGGATTTCGTTTTCACAGCAGATTGCTTTTACACCTTGCATTACTTTATAATAGATTTCTAAAAACCAAGGAAGAAAGTCAATTATAATTGGAGTATTCCTGAAAAAGGGCTCATGCCTGAAACGTCGATTCTCCTGCTCCTTGGATGCTGCCTGACCTGCTGCGCTTTTCCAGCAACACATTTTCAGCTATAATTGGAATATTCCCACTTTACTGCTTCAGAAATAAACTCTGTTTTTCTGGTTTAGTCATACATCGTCTACTGGGACTACCCATACTCCACTTTGCATTTGATCCAACTGCTGCATTCAGTCAGGCACATTCCATTCCACATTACTTTGTGGCAGATCACACAGTGATAAATGTAGATGAAGGCTTTCTAGCTAATCTATGCATCAACTCTACACTTCAAAAGTACTTGATTAGCTATGAAGCACTTTGGAATGTCCTGAGATTATTTTGAGGGCCATACAAATACAAGTTAATGCTTTCTTGCCATGTTCTTTCATAAGAAACCAGAGAATAAGGACTGTATTTAAAGGGGCAATCAGATGGCACCATGTTAAAACCAGATTTTTTACTTTTGTGCTACTATTTAAAGCTTTCTACAACATTTGAATATCCAATAAAAATAAATTACAACATCTCCAGTGGGTTAATTTCTGTGAGATATTCCAGCAAGCAACTGAATCATAATAATCTGAAAATCCTAACTTTGAAACCAAATCTGTACAGAGTTAGCATTGATGGAAGATGTTTCATAGTATTTACATTTGCATGCTGCTACTTACAAAAAATATAAACCAGAGTTTTAAAAATACATCCTTTTGGTAGCTTCTGTTCTGAACAATGTTCAAAATGCACAAGGTGAATTTGGTGGTACAGTTTGGGTTCTGTCAAATGGTGGTACAGTTTGGGTTCAAAGCATTACAGCTTTGTTTCAAACATGGACAAAAGACCTGAAATCCAGAGATGAGGTGAGAGTGACAGCCCTTGACATCAAAGCTGCATCAAAGAGCCCCAGCAAAACTGAAATCAAAGGGTACCAGGGGGAAAATACTCCATTTGTTGTAGTCACATCTGGCACATCGGAAGTTGGTTGTGGTTGTTGGAGCTCACTCATCTCAGCTCCAGGACATCTCTGCTGGAGCTCCTCAGGGTAATATCCTAGGCCCAATTCATCTTCATCTGCTTCATCAATGAACTTACTCCATCATAAAGTCAGAAGTGGGGATGTTCACCGATGATTGCACAATGATTAGCACAAGTGGCAGGTAGCATTTGTGCCACACAAATGCTAAGCAATGATGATCTCCAATAAGAGAGACTCTAACTACTGCCCCTCAACATTCAATTACCATTGACTAGAAACTCAACTGGACTCATCACATAAACACAGTGGCTACAAGAGCAAGTCAGAGGCTATGAACGCTGCAGTGAGTAACTCACCTCCTGACTCCCCAAAGCTTGCCCATCATTTGCAAGACACAAGTCAGGAGTGGGATGGAATAGTCCCCACTTTCCAGGATGGGTGCAACCCCAAGAACACTGAAGAAGCTTGACACCATCCAGAACAAAGCAGCCTGCTTGATTGACACGATATCCATAAGCATCTACTCCCTCCAACACTGGCATTCAGTAGCAGCAGTGTGTAATATCTACAAAATGGACTGCAGAAATTCACCAAAGATCCTTAGACAGAACCTTCCATACCCATGACCACTATCATGTAGATAGACAAAGGCAGCAGCTACATGGGAATACTACCACCTTAAGGTTCTCCTCCAAGCTACTCACCATCTTGACTTGGAAATATATTGCCATTCCTTCAGTATCACTGAGTCACAATCCTGGAGTTCTCTCTCTAAGGGCGTTGTGAGTCAACCTACAGTACATGGACTGCAGTGGTTCAAGAAGGCAGTTCACACAACTTTCTCAGGGATATCTAGGGACAGGCAATAAATGCTGCCTAGACAGAAACTTCTCACAAGTGAATAAAAAAAATCTGTCCCACAAATCCACTAATCATCCTCAAAAAATTCACTCATCGCGACAACCAACGGGAGAAACATCATCCCCATACATTGACTGACAATGATGATCTGCTCCTCAAATTACAAGCTGCTATTCCCCTGTGCTTGTAGCTGGTAGACTCACTAATGAAACTACCATAAACAAACGTGGGAGAGGAAGGACCTGTGATTAGAGAAGTGGCAGGAAGGGTTTGTAAGTGCCAATAGTGAGGTAATTCTTGAGTGTCTGGGGGCCACTAGCAATGGGGCAGGATGCCATGGGGGCATGGGGATGGGGAAAAATGGTGGGTGGGATGGGAGCTGCATGGGGAGTGGTGGCTTTGGGGGTAGTCAGGGTGGGAGGCAGGAGCAGCGATTTGAGAGCAGAGGGTCCAAAATTTGGGTCGTGCCAGGAGGACTGAAGTAGAGCATTCAGGAATTAAGTAGAAATACATTGAACTATGTGAATTATATATATTACAGAGGATGGCCATTTGGTCCAAGTTCTAAAGCCGTTGCTGAGATTTTCTAGTAGAGGTCGGAGAGAATTCTGAAAAAAAAACAAACAGTAAAGTTAGAAGAACACATGAGGATTCAGACGAAGGTGAAAGGGAAGAAAAGTCCTGAAGGGGATTGGTATCCAAGAATTGTTGAAACTTGGACTCATAACATCTGAAGGAAATAAAAAGAGTCAAACGAGCAAAATATGAAAGTAAACTGTGGCCGAGTACTGATTTGGAGATGCTGGTTTTGGACTGGGGTGTATAAAGTTAAAAACCACACAACACCAGGTTATAGTCCAACAGGTTTCATTGGAAGCACTAGCTTTCGGAGAGCCACTCTTTCATCAAGTGGTTATCACCTGATGAAGGAGTGGCGCTCCAAAAGCTAATGCTTCCAGTTCAACCTGTTGGACTATAACCTGGTGTTGTGTGAATTTTAATTTGTGGCCTCGTACAACTTTGAGATAGATGAGCCCTTGTGTTGAAGAGGGAGGTCAGGAGAATATATATGGCAGCATATGGCATTGAGTGTGGATCTCAAGAAATTCCAGCTGAATGTGTTGTCATTCTCTGAAATCAGTGACAGTTGTTTTTTGACACAGTAGTGTTATGTTCCCTTCTGCATTAGAATGTCATAGGTTCAAGGCTTCCTCCATGATGCAGCACTAAGGGAGCTATTATTATGTAATAGTTGTTACTTTTTGGATGCTATATTAAATTGAGACCTATATACCTATTTGGAAGGAATAAAAACTCTATGAAACTATTCAAGGAAGTGCAGTGGAGTTCACAGAACCACAGAATAGTAACAACACAATGGAGGGCATTCAGCCCATCTTCAGCTGGCTGCAGGAAGGAGAAATTCATCTTGTACCACCCCATTTTTCTCCCATAACCCTGCACATTCTTCCTTTTCAGGTAGTAATCCAATTCTCTGTTAAATCACAGGGGTCTGAATAGAGTAGATAGGTCAAAAACTGCCCCCACATGTAAAGGGATCAAGAACGAGAGGGGTCAGGTTTGAACTGATTTGGAAATGTAGCAGTAGTAACATGAGAAGAAAAAATTTTTCATACAATGGGTGGCTTGTGTTTGCAAATGTGCTGCCTGAAAGTGCATTGGAGGCTGAGTCAACCGAAGCATTTTAGACAGCATCTCACCACCTTCTCAAGGTTGGCAATAAATGCTGGCCAAGCCATTAACACTCACATCCATGGTTGAATGAAGAAAAGAAATAAATTTAGAGAGAAGAACGTTTGAGTGAATGAAGGTAACAGTGAGAAAGAGAAAGCCAATCTCATACCTGCAGTTCTCAATGAAAAGGTGTAGAGAGCGTAAGAGACCAAGGAAGGGGTCAATGTGAAGAGAAAATATTGCAGATGGAAGAAAGGGAGCGATCTGTAATAGATACATTGTGAACGCAGAAGTGGGTACAGAGGTGAAGCTGAATGAAGAAATGCTAAACATAGTGCAATTAATTGAAGTGGGAGCTTTAAGGAATTAAGTAGAAATATATTGAACGATGTGAATTATACAGTACAGGTCGTTCTGCTATAACGTGTAACACGATTGATGAATTGGGGACACTGTTTCTAAAGTGCAAACTTTTAAAATGTTTATTGGCTGTGACATGATAAAACCCCCACACTTTAAGCGCTGTTTCTAAAGCGTACTGTTCGTATAATGTAGGGTTACACAAGAATGCAACCACTGCATTATAGAAGAACTATCTATACAGAAAAAAAGCCATTTGGCCCAAGGTGTGAAAGCCTTTGCTGAGATTTTCAAGTTGAGGTCAGAAAGAAGGAGGTCAGAGAGGATTATGAATAAAAGCAAACAGTGTAATTCAAATTTGAAAAAATTAAGATTCAGAAGAACGTGTAAGAGAAGAAAAATCCAGATGGGATTGTTATCCAAGAGTTATTGAAGCTTGTAATCGTGACATCTGAAGGAAAAAAGAGCAAATGAGTAAAATGTGAAAGTAAACTTTGGCCCAGTACAGCTTTTGAACTACAGTGAGCCCCTCCTGCTGAAGAAGGAGGTCAGGGGAATGTATGTAGCAGCACATGACATTTAGTGTGGATCTCAAGATGTAATGAGAGACTGGTTTGAGCAATTCTAACTATTTTGGATATACCTACAACAACAAGGGAATCAAAATGAGAAGGGTGGAATTTCAATTGGAACTTACATGGATTAATTTGGAGTCATAGGCAAGTGATCATGGTAAAAGTTATGGATACAAAGTTTACAGAAACACAAAGTAGCAGTGAGCTGGTGTTTTATGTAGCAGAGGAAGATTTAGTGAGGTCCTCCAGGGATGGTAGAAGCATAAAAAATAGGAGCAGGAGAAGGCCATTTGATTCTTTGCTCACTTGAGCAAAATGGCAGCACATTAAGACACTCCAGTTGGAGCTCCTCTCTTTTTTCCTCTCTTTCATCCTCCTTTTCTGTGGGTTTTTTTTCCCCTAATGTCTGGACCTGGACTTTCAGTCGAGGAACAGGTGCCAGTGTGAGGAATTGAGTCGACGAGAGGGATCCAGTACAAAGAATCAAGTCCAGGAGCGAGGGTTGGAGTGAGGAATCAAGCCCAGGAGCAGGGGCTGGCGCAGGGTATCAAGCCCGGGAACGGGAGCTGGTATGGGCTATCAAGTCCGGGAGCACGGGTCGGCGTGGGGAATCAAGTCCAGGAGTGGGGGCTGACGCGAGGAATCAAGACCAGGAGCAGGGACTGGCGCAGGCTATCAAGTCTGGGAGCAGGGGCCAGTGCGGGGTAGCAAGACCAGGAGTGGCGACTGGCGCAGGGAATTAAGTCGGGGAGTAGGGGCCGGCACGAGGAAGCAAGACCGGGATGGGGGTGGTGCTTGGAATTGAGTCGAGGAGTGGGGGGTAGGCGCAGGGAAGCAAGTCCAGGAGTAGGGGGGAGCAAGTCCGGGAGCAGGGAGCAGCACAGGGAAGCAAGTAGAGTAACAGGGAGCAGCAGACGGACAAACTATGTTATTCAGCATTCGATTATCCAGAATTCAATTAACCCAGCGAAATACTCCTACACATGTCCTATGGATAATCAAGGTTCCTCTGTACTTTTTATTCCTCCTTTTTGTATCTAAAATTTGTACCAAGCTACTTTGTACCGAAGATGGTGCCATAACAGGTGACATTGTAAAACTTTTCACTGTACTCCTGTACTTCTGTACTTGAGTACATATAACAATAAAGGTTATTCCATTCTATTCCTTGAACCTGTTCCACAATTCGTTATAATCATGGCTGATCATTCACCTCAATACCCTGTTCCCACTTTCTTCCCATACTCTTGATCCCTTTAACACCAAGAGCTATATCTAACTATATTTATGAAGGTTTATCTCTCAGCAACAGAACATTATGTTTGCATTTGACAAGGTTCCTCATGATAGACTGGTCCAGAAGTTTAAGTTACATGTGATCTATGGTGAGTTGGTAAGTTGGATACTTGTAGAGGGATGTTTTTCTGACTAGAGATCTTTGACTGATGGATCAATGCTGGGACTTTTGTTATTTGTAGTCCTTCTATAATGCGGTGATCTGAATAGTAAATTGGCAAGGGAGCTGCCACCTCATTAGGAGTTTTCTGCAGACCCCCTAATAGCAGGAGAGAGATTGAAGATCTCATAGGCCTGCAGATTTTGGAAAAATGCAGATGTAGCAGGGCTGTTGTAATGAGTGATTTCAACTTTCCCAATATCAACTGGAATCTCCTTAGTGCAAACCTCTTAGGTTTGGATGGAGCTGTTCTTGTCAGGTGTTCAGGAGGGTTTCCTTACTCAGTATGTAGACAGCCGACGAGGGGAGAGGCCATTTTGGATTGGTGCTTGGCAATGAGCCAGGACAGGTGTCAGATCTCATGGTGGGAGAACATTTTGGTGACAGTGATCAGAACTGTCTCACATTTACCACAGCCTTGGAGAGGGAAAGGAGCAGTTTCCAAGGGAACATATTTAATTGGGGAAAAGGAATTGGGAAGTACAGACTGGGAGCAATTGTTCCACAGGAAGGTCACAGCAGACATGTGGAGACTGATTAAAGAGCAATTGTTACAAGTGATGTACAACTTTGTCCCTCTGAGACAGGTAAGAAGGGGTAAGATTAAGGAACCTTGGATGACAAGAACAGAGGTGCTTCTTGTCAAAAGGAAGATGGCAGCTTACGTAAAGTGGAGGAAGCAAGGATCTAGCGCTGCTTTAGAGGATTATAGTCTTACTAGAAAAGAGCTCAGAAGTGGACTGAGGAGAGCCAGGAGGGGGCATGAAAAGGGCTTGGCTCGAAGGATTAGGGAGAACCCAAAGGCATTTTAATCATACATGAGGAATAAGAGAATGATCAGGGAGAAGTTAGGGCTGAGCAAGGATAACGTAGGGAACTTGGGAGTGGAGTCTAAGCAGATAGGGGAAGCCCTAAATAAAGTTTTTGCTTCAGTTTTCACTAGGGAAAGGAACCTTGTTGTGAATGACAACTTTGAGAAGCTGAAAAACAGGTTTGAACAGATCAAAATTGTTGAAGTTGATGTGCTGGGAAGTTTGGCAAACATTAAGATTGATAAGTCCCCAGGGCCAGACCAGATTTATCCTAGGCTGCTCTAGGAAGCGAGAAAGGTTGCTAAGCTGCTGGCAAAGATCTTTGCTTCCTCACTCTCCATGGGAGTCATACTGGAGGATTAGAAGGTGGTGAATGTTGTTCCTCTTTTCAAGAAAGGTAATAGGGAAATCCCTGGCAGTTACAAACCAGTCAGTCTTACGTCTGTGGTCAGCAAAGTTTTGGAAAGAATTCTGAGGGATAGGATTTATGGCTATTTGGAAAAGCATAGCATGTTTAAAGGCAGTCAGCATGGCTTTGTGAGAGGCAGGTTATGCCTCACAAATCTTATTGAGTTTTTTGGAGAGGTGACAAGTCAGGTTGACGTAGGTTGAGCAGTGGATGTGGTGTATATGGATTTCAGCAAGGCATTTGCTAAGGTTCCCCATGGTAGGCTCATTCATAAAGTCAGGTATGGGATACAGGGAGATTAGGCTGTTTAGATTCAGAATGGGTTGGTTGACAGAAGGCAGAGTGTGGTTGTAGATGGTAAGTATTCTGCCTGGAGGTCAATGTTGAGTGAGGTCCTGCAGGGCTCTGTTCTTGGGCCTCTGATCTTTGTAGTTTTTATAAATGGGTTGGATGAGGAGGTTGAGGGGTGGGTTAGTAAATTTGCAGATGACACAAAGGTTGGAGGTGCTGTTGATAGTATCGAGGGCTAATGCAGGCTGCAACGCGACATAGACAGGGTACTGAGCTGAGCTGAGAAATAGCAGATGGAGTTCAATCAGCATAAATGTGAAGTGATTCATTTTGGAAGGTCGAACTCGATTGCTGAATATAGGATTAAAGACAGGATTCTTGGTAGTGTTGAAGAACAGAAGGATCTTGGTGTTCAAGTACATAGATCCCTCAAAATTGCCACCCAAGTGGATAGGGTTGTTAAGAAAGCATATGGTGTTTTGGTTTTCATTAACAGGAGGATCGAGTTTAAGAGCCACGAGGTTTTGCTACAGCTGTACAAGTCCCTGGTGAGACCACACATACAGAGGCTTTGGAGAAGGTGCAAGGAAGGTTTACCATGATGCTGCCTGGACTGGAGAGCTTTCCTTATGAAGAGAGGTTGACTAAGCTAGGACTTTTCTCTCTGGAGAGAAGGAGGAAGAGAGGTGACCTGATCGACATTTACAAGGCATGGATAGAGTCAATAGTCAAAGACTTTTCCCCAGGGCAGGATTGATTGGCGCAAGGGGTCATAGGAGAAAGATATAGAGGGGATGTCAGAGGAAAGTTCTTTATGCAGAAAATTGTGAATGCATGGAATGCATTGCCAACAGTAGTGGTGGAAGCAGAGTCATTAGGGATATTTAAGCAACTGATGGACATGCACATGAATAGTAGTATATTGAGGGGTGCGTAGGTTAAATTATTATATTTTACATTAGGATTAATCCTCGGCACAATATTGTGGGCCAAAGGGCCTATCTGTGCTGTACTTTTCTATGTTCTATGTTCTACATAATAATTGGTGGAGCTGTGGATAGCGAAGAAGGTTTCAACAGATGCAGCAGGATATTGATCAGCTGGAATGTTGGGCAGAGAAATGACAGATGGAGTTTAATGTGGAAAGGTGTGAGTTGATGCATTTTGTGAGGTCAAATGCAAGAGAAAAGTCAACAGTAAATAGCAGGACCCTTAACAGTATTAATATATAGAAAGATCTTGGGATGCAAGATCCTGAAAGTGGCAACACAAATGGATAAGATGGTAAAGAAGGCGTATGGCATGCTTGCCTTCATTGGTCAAGTCATTGAGTATAAAAGTCAGCAAGTCATGAAGCAGCTGTTTAAAACTTCATTTAGGCCACATTTGGAATTTTGTGTGCAGTTCTGGTCAACAGACTACAGGAAGGATGTGGAGGCTTTGGAGAAGGTACAAAACAGATTTAACAGAATGTTGCCTGAATTGAAGTATATTAACCATAAGGAGGGGTCGGAAACGCTTGGATTGTTTTCTTTTGAGTGTTGGAGGCTGAGGAGCGACCTGATAGAAGTATATAAAATTATGTGAGGCATTGAAAGAGTGGATTTGTAGTGTCTTTTTCCCAAGGTGAAAATATCAAATACTAGACGGCATAGGCTTAAGATAAGAAGGGGAAAGGTTCAAGGAGATGTGCAAAGCAAGCTGTTTACAAAGAGGGTAGTAGGTGCCTGGAATGTGTTATCAGTGGAGGTGGTAGAAGCAAATACAATAGCAATGTTTCCAAGGTATATAGATAGACACATAAACAGGCAGGAAATAGAGGGATATACACCATGTGCAGTTGGATCGGAGTAGTTTAGAATGATGCCATGGTCAGCGCAAACATGGTGGACCAAAGGGCCTGTTCCTGTGCTATGTATTATTCTATGTATTACGTCAGTATTGTGGCATCCTGGACATCACATCTAGCATCACCTCTAGTGAAGAGGCGTTTGGTATGCTTTCCTTTATTAGTCAGAGTATTGAGTACAGGAGTTGGGACGTCATGTTGCAGCTGTACAGGACATTGGTTAGGCCACTGTTGAAATATTGCGTGCAATTCTGGTCTCCTTCCTATCGGAAGGATGTTGTGAAACTTGAAAGGGTTCATAAAGATTTACAAGGATGTTGCCAGGATTGGAAGATTTGAGCTATAGGGGGAGGCTGAACAGGCTGGGGCTGTTTTCCCTGGAGCTTCGGAGGCTGATGGGTGATCTTATTGAGGTTTACAAAATTATGAGGGTCGTGGATAGGATAAATAGACAAAGTCTTTTCCCTGAGTACAGGGAGTCCAGAACTAGAGGGCATAGGTTTAGGGTGAGAGGGGAAAGATATAAAAGAGACCTAAGAGGCAACTTTTTCACGAAGAGGATGGTACGTGTATGGAATGAGCTGCCAGAGGATGTGGTGGAGGCTGGTACAATTGCAACATTTAAGAGGCATTTGGATGGGTGTATGAATAGGAAGGACTTGGAGGGATATGGGCCGGGTGCTGGCAGGTGGGAGTAGATTGGGTTGGAATATCTGGTACAGCATGGACAGGTTGGACTGAAGGGTCTGTTTCTATGGTGTACATGTCTATGACTCTGATACATCCTTTCAGCTGAGAAATCTCTGACTCAAAATCAACATGACAAAAAACCAGCAACCTACGTTACATATTCTGGCAAACTACAGAAATCAACTCAAATGCATTGCAATATGATGCTTCAGAGTAATCATCATTACAATTAAAATATTTACAAATCAATTCCAGACGGAAATATAGCATCCACTAAGCTTTTAATCCCTTAGATTTTTCAGTTTAAATACAATTTGTTGGTTCATTCCCAACCCTTATCTCAACAAAATTAGCATAGATTGGTTTGTTCTATTCTAAACTGTATGGATCAATACAACTCACTGTTTAATCAATAGGGTAAACATGTGTACATGCTTACCAAATAAGAGCTGAAGTAGATTAGAACAGTCCCCTTAAGCCTGCCCCGCAATTTACTAAGATCTGGGCTGACATGGCTTTGTGGGTGGGAAATCATGTCTCACAAACTTGATTGAGTTTTTTGAAGAAGTAACAAAGAAGATTGATGAGGGCAGAGCAATAGATGTGATCTATATGGACTTCAGTAAGGCGTTCAACAAGGTTCCCCATGGGAGACTGATTAGCAAGGTTAGATCTCACGGAATACAGGGAGAACTAGCCATTTGGATACAGAACTGGCTCAAAGGTAGAAGACAGAGGGTGGTGGTGGAGGGTTGTTTTTCAGACAGGAGGTCTGTGACCAGTGGAGTGCCACAAGGATCGGTGCTGGGTCCTCTACTTTTTGTTATTTACATAAATGATTTGGATGTGAGCATAAGAGGTACAGTTAGTAAGTTTGCAGATGACACCAACATTGGAGGTGTGGTGGACAGCGAAGAGGGTTACCTCAGATTACAACAGGGTCTGGACCAAATGGGCCAATGGGCTGAGAAGTGGCAGGTGGAGTTTAATTCAGATAAAAGCGAGGTGCTGAATTTTGGGAAAGCAAATCTTAGCGGGACTTCTACACTTAATGGTAAGGTCCTAGGGAGTGTTGCTGAACAAAGACACCTTGGAGTGCAGGTTCATAGCTCCTTGAAAGTGGAGTTGCAGGTAGATAGGATAGTGAAGAAGGCGATTGGTATGCTTTCCTTTATTGGTCAGAGTATTGAGTACAGGAGTTGGGAGGTCATGTTGCGGCTGTACAGGACATTGGTTAGGCCACTGTTGGAATATTGCATACAATTCTGGTCTACTTCCTATCAGAAAGATGCTATGAAACTTGAAAGGGTTCAGAAAAAATTTACAAGGATGTTGCCAGGGTTGGAGAATTTGAGCTGTAGGGAGAGGCTGAACAGGCTGGGGCTGTTTTCCCTGGAGCTTCGGAGGCTGATGGGTGATCTTATTGAGGTTTACAAAATTATGAGGGTCATGGATAGGATAAATAGAAGTCTTTTCCCTGGGTCCGGGGAGTCCAGAACCCGAGGGCATAGGTTTAGGGTGAGAGGGGAAAGGTATAAAAGAGACCTAAGGGGCAACTTTTTCAAGCAGAGGATGGTATGTGTATGGAATGAGTTGCCAGAGGATGTGGTGGAGGCTGGTACCATTGCAGCATTTAAGAGGCATTTGGATGGGTATATGAATAGGAAAGGTTTGAAGGGATATGGGCCGAGTGCTGGCAGGTGGGACTGGATTGGGTTGGGATATCTGGTCGGCATGGACGTGTTGGACCAAAGGGTCTGTTTCTATCTGTACATCTCTATGACTCTATGATACTATTCGTGATTGGAATTCCACATTTCCATCTATCCCTGATCACTGTTGATTGCCCTGCCGGTCAATGCAAGGTCAATCCCGTTCTTAAATATATTCAATGACCTCACTTCCACCTCCTTTTGAGGCAGAGATCAAAGTCACTCAACATTTACTGAACAAGATCAAATCTCTGTCCTGAAAGCAAGACCCCTAATTTTTCAATAGTACCCCCTAGTTCTGGACTAACCCACAAGTGCAAATATCTTTTCAAGATTATTTTATCAAAATAATTCGAGATCTTGGACACTTATATCAAGTCATCTCTCCCTCTTCTAATCTACCATGGAAAGAAGCCCAGTCTGTCCTACTATACTTATAAGACAGCCCACTCATTCTAGTTATCAATCAAGTAAACCTTCTCTGAACAAACTGCAATGTTGTTGTATACTTCATTAAATATGGAGACCAACACTGAACAGACCAACACAGTATTTTGGATGTGGACTCACCAATGCCATGTATAACTGTAACATAATATCCTTATTTTTATTTAATTCTCCTTATGAAGAAAATAATAGGAGATTGAGGGGTGACCTTATAGATATAGAATCCCTACAGTGTGGAAACAGGCCCTTCAGCCCGATAAGTCCACACAGACCCTCTGAAGAGTAACCCATCCAGACCCATTTCCCTACATTTACCCCAGACTAATACACCTAGCCTACACATCCCTGAACACTATGGCAATTTAGCACGGCCAATTCACCCAACCTGCATATCTTTGACTTGTGGGGGGGAAACCAGAGCACCCAGAGGAAACTCCACACAGACAGTCGCCCAAGGCAGGAATCACACCTGAGTCCCTGGCGCTGTGAGGCAACAGTGCTAACTACTGAGCCAGCGTGCCACCCCCATATATAGAGGTTTATAAAATCATGAGGGGCATAGATAAGAAGAGTGAAGGTCTTTTCCTTGGGGTAGGGGCATTCGAAACTAGAGGGCATATTTTTAAGCTGAGAGGAGAAAGATTTATAAAGGACCTGAGGGGCAACATTTTCACATGCAATGTGGTTCATATGTGGAATGAACTGCCAGGGAAAATTGTAGATGCAAGTACATTTAAAAGACAGATGCAACATGTAAAAAACATGTATGTGAATAAGAAAGGTTTAGAGCGATATGGGCCAAACCTAGGCAAAAGGGACTAGTTTAGTTTGGTAAACTTGTTCAGCATGGACGAGTTGGGCCAAAGGGTCTGTTTCTGTGTTGTATGACTCAATGACTTTACGAATGTCATTCCTCTTCCTGACTATGTGCTGTGCTCACATATCTACCCGCAGTATTTGAAACAAAGTCGATGAACTTGTTGCTCAAATCAGTACAAAGGGGTATGATTTAGTTGCCATTATAGAAACTATAATGTGTTTGCAGGATGGTGATGACTGGGAATTAAATGTCCAAGAGTAGCAGGTAATTAGGAAGGATAGGCAGGAAGGTAAGGGAGGTGGGGTCACGCTGTTAATTAAGGATGAGATTAGGGCAATAAGGAGAGATGATATAAGATCTAAGGAGCAAAATATTGAATCCATTTAGGTGGACAGCAGGAATAGTAAGGGGAAGAAGTCATTAATGGAAGTAGTCTATAGGCCACTCAATAACAATACTACAGTGGCACAGGTGATCAATCAAGAAATATTTGATGCATATAAGCATGGAACGGCAGCTTCATGGGGAACTTTAACATGCACATCGATTGGCCAAATCAAGGCAGTAGAGGCAGCCTTGAAGAGGAGTTCATAGAACTCATCTGTGACAATTTTCTTGAACAGCATGTTACTGAAGCTACAAGGGAGCATCCAATCTTAGATCTGGTCCTGTGTAATGAGACAGGTAAGATTAATGATCTTGTAGTCTTGTAGTTAAGGATTGTCTCGGAAGTAGTGAGCACAGTATGATCAAATTTTGGAATCAAATGGAGGGTGAAATAGTACCATCTACAACCAGGGTATTATGCTTAAACAGAGAGACTATAATGGGATGAGGAAGGCGTTGGCTAAATTAGACTGGGAACACACGTAAAATGGTGGAATAGTGGAGGAACAGTGGAGGACTTTCAAAGAGATTTTACATTGCTCAAGGAAAGTATATTCAAGTTGAAAACAAGGATAACCAGGGTAGGAAGAACCAGCCTTGGACAACTAAGGAAATAAAGGAAGGCATCCAGTTAAAAGCTCAGACTTACAAAGTAGCCAAAAGTAGTGGGAAACAGGAAGATTCACAAAACTTCAAAAAACAACAAAGAACCACAAAGCAAGCAATAAAGAAAAAATAGATTATGAATGCAAACCAGCACAGATTACAAAAGCAGGTGGGAAAACTTGTTATAAATATATAAAATGGAAAAGGGTGCTTAAAGTGGACGTAGATCCCTTGCAGGACGAAAAAGGGAAATTAATATTGGGTTGTGCTGAAATGGCCGAGGTCTTGAATAACTATTTTGTGTCAGTCTTCACAGTGGAAGATATATCTGACACGCCAAAGAATGATGTTAAGGATATAATGGGAGGTGAGAACCTTAGTTCAATTGTTATTACTAAAGAGGTAATGTTGAGCAAACTTGAGGGTTTAAAGGGAGATAAGTGCCCTTGTCCTGATGGAATACATCCCAGGGTGCTGATAAAAATGGCAGAAGTTATAGTAGATGCATTAGTGGTAATTTACCAAAATTCACTGGACTCCAGGCAGGACCCGGTGGACTGGAAAAGAGTGAGTGTCATGCTGCTGTTTAAAAAAGGGTGTAGGCAAAAGGCAGTTAACTATAGGCCAGTTAGCTTAACATCTGTATTCAGGAAAATGCTAGAGGCTATCATTATTGAAGAAATAGTGATACATCTGGATGGGAAAGGTTTGATCAGGCAGACACAGCATGGATTCAGGAAGGGAAGGTCGTGTTGACAAACTGACTGGAATTCTTTGAGATTGTAACAAGCATGGTGGATGGAGGGGAACAGGTGGATATTATATGCTTGGATTTCCAGAAGGCGTTCGGTAAGGTGCTGCATAAAAGACTCATCCATAAGAATGTATGGAGTTGCGGAGAATGTACTAGCATGGTTAGAGGGCTGGTTAACCAATAGAAAGCAGAGAGTTGGGATAAATGGGTGCTTCTCTGGCTGGAGATCTCTGATGAGTGGGTGCTGCAGGAATCAGTGTTGGGCCGGCAACTGTTCATGATATATGTAAGTGATTTGGAAGAGGAGACCGAGTGTAATGTATCCAAGTTTGCTGATGACACTAAATTGGATGGAAAGATAAGAGGATGTGGAGGACTGCAGAGAGACTTAGATAGGTTAAGTGAGTGGGCAAGGGTCTGGCAGATGGAGTACAATGTTAGTAAATGTGAGGTTATCCACTTTGGAAGTGAAAATAGTAGGTCAGAGTATTGTTTAAATGGAGAAAGTTTGCAGCATGCTGTTGTGAAGAGTCACGGTGGCACAGTGGTTAGCACTGCTGCCTCACAGCGCCAAAAACCTGCACTCAATTCCCGCCTCAGACGACTGTCTGTGTGGAGTTTGCACGTTCTCCCCTGGTCTGCGTGGGTTTCCTCCAGCTGCTCCGATTTCCTCTCACAGTCCAAAGATGTGTATGTTAGGTGAATTGGCCGTGCTAAATTGCCCGCATTGTTAGGTGAAGGGGTAACTGTAGGGGAATGGGTCGGTGTGGACTTGTTAGGCCGAAGGGCCTGTTTCCATGCTGTAAGTAATCTAAACAAAGAAGTGCTCATACATGAATTGCCAAAAGTTGATTTCTAGGTAATACAGTAACCAGGAAGGAAAACAGAATATTAATTTTCACAGCTCGAGGGATTGAATTTAAGAGCAGAGGGATTCTGCTGCAATTGTACAAGGTTTTGGTGAGGCCACATCTGGAGTTTTGTGCACAATTCTGATCTCTTTACTTGAGGAAGGATATACTGGCTTTGGAGACGGTGCAGAGGAGGTTCACCAGATTGATTCCAGAAATGAGCAGGTTACTCTATGAGGAGAGGTTGACCTGCCTGGGACTGTACTCACTAGAATTTAGAAGAATGAGAATGAATCTTATAGAAACATATAAAATTATGAAAGGGATAGATAAGATAAAGGCAGGCAAGTTGTTTCCACTGGTGGGTGAGACTAGGACTATAGGACATGGCCTCAAAATTAGGGTGAGTAGATTTAGGACAGAGATGAGGAGGAACTGTTTTTCCCAGAAAGTAGTGAATCTATAGAATTCTCTGCACAAGGAAGCAGTAGAGACAGCTTCACAAATATATTCATGACACAGTTGGATAGGTTTTTGCATGGTAGGGGAATTAAGGGTTATGAGGATAATGCATGTAGGAGGAGCTGAGACGATGGATGGATCAGCCATGATTTTAATGAATAGTGGAGGAGGCTCGATGGGCCAAATGGCCTACTCCTGCTTCTTTTACTATGAAACTATATGAACCTTCTGTGACTCATGCACCAGAACACCTAAGTCCCTTTGCCCCTCTGAATTCTGCAGTCATTCTCAATTTAAGTAATATTCTGCTTTTTAATTTAATATTTTTCCATATTATATTCCACCTGTCAGATTTTTGCCCACTTACTAAACCTTCTATATATGTTTGTAATTTCCATACTCTTCTTCACAACGTATTTTCCTACTTGGTGTCATTTGCAAATTTAACTACCTTGTCTTTGCTCTCCTCATCTAAGTCATCGATGTAAGTTATAAAATTTTAAAGCTTCAGCATAGGCCCCTGTGGGATTCCACTTGTCACATCCTGCTAATTAGACAAAAACCTGTTTATACATACTTCTATTTTCTGACAGCTAGGCAATCTTATGTCCATGCTAATGTGTTACTCCCCACACCATGAACTTCTATTTTCTGCATTAACTTTGATGTGGCACCTTCTGCAAATCTAGATGCAGAATGTCTACAGACTCCCCTTTATCCACAGAATATATTGTTCCTTCAAAAAACTCCAATAAATTCATTAAACAGGATTTCCCTTTTATAAAATTAACTACTTGCATTGTTCTGCAAGTATGTGACTGCAATAATGAATTTTAATAATGAATTCTAACACCTTCCCCATGTCAGATATCAAGTTAACCAGCCTATAGTTTCCTGTTTTCTGCCATTTTCCTGTGAAGGTTATACCTGCTACTTTCCAGACTGATGGAATCTTCCTTGAATTAAATAAATCTTGGAAAATTAGCACAAACAAATTTACTAACCCATGAGCAACTTCTTGCCACCCCTAATTAACAGTCCCTCTACCTTAACCTCATTTCCTTTTTTTCTTACATGTCATAAAAGTCCCAAAATTCAGTTGCCAATCCTGGTCATCCTGAAGTCATGTCTCCATAATACTAATCAGGTAATATGTATTTGCTTTAGTATGCGCTATCATTTTTTTTTACTTTATCATGAATATTATGTGCATCCAGATAGCGTTTAGTTCTGTCTTTTTGTTATCTTTGTTATCTGTATTTGAAATGAATTGCCAGAGAAAGTTGTAGACGCAGGTGCAGTTACAACATTTAAAAGGCAACTGGGTGTGTATATGAATCGGAAAGCTTTAGAGGGATATGGGCCAAGTGCTGGCAAACGGTACTAAGTTTGAGAAACCTGCTCAGCCTGGATGAATTGAACTGAAGTGTCTGTTTCCATGCTGTCTGACTCTATCTAGTTTTGATTGTTGGTGTATTCCTATGATTTTTCTTTCCATCCATTTGACCCTTATTTCTCATATTACTTTCCTCTTACCTTATCTCTACTCTTTGATGCAGCAACACATCATTCCACTCAGTCCATTGTTTCCACTACTCAGTTATAAACCTTCTTGCTTCTCTTATGTTGTGATTCAGAAGTACACTGGCCCTTGCAAAAGTCCTAACAAAGGTCTACAGCACTCTGTTGGTTCAGTGCAGTAAAGGAAAAGTAATCTAACAAGAACAGACTCTTCGCTCAAGCAAGATGTAATTTCTTGTATGATAGCAACCAAGTCCAAGTTACTTTGGCATGCCCATTGTTACAAGACTAGGACAGAGACCCCAATGTTAGGTTATACTCCTTTGAAGTTCAAAGCTGTTCTTCTATCCAGGCTATTACGATATCATCATATTTGGTGGTGCTCAAAGTCCTCCTCAGCATGAACTCTTTAAGTTACAAGATGATGCACTTATTGAACTGAAACTGGAAAATTATCTGAAGTTATGACATTTGCAAAGCTAAAGGGGAAAAGTAGGAAGAATGAAGAATTCCAAAGCCAGCATAGATGAAGTGGATACAATGGATACTCAATATTTCCGCCTCGCTGTAGCTATTCTGGGATTATAAACTTGTTACCTTTCTAACTTTTTCTAATTCTGACTAAAACAACCAGAAATTTTAACTTTAACTTTTTTCATGGATGCTGCCTGATTTGCTGAGTATTTCCAGCGTTTTCTTTTCTCATTTCTGAAAGGAAATGGAGAGATATTTAGGGAAGGAATTTGAAAGCTCAGTCCAGGCAACTGAGGGCATAAGTGGCAATGCTACAGTAATGAACAAAGAGACATGCAAGGGGCCAGAATTCAAGGAGGTGACAGAGATAGGGAGAGGCTGAGTGTTGGAGACATTAGAAAACAGTATAAGAATCTTTTAATTGTGGAATTGCCAGACCAGGAGTCATTACAGACCATCATGAAAAGTATACACTGTGGGCAGCACGGTGGCACAGTGGTTAGCACTGCTGCCTCACAGCGCCTGTAGACCCGGGTTCAATTCCCGACTCAGGCGACTGACTGTGTGGAGTTTGCATGTTCTCCCCGTGTCTGCGTGGGTTTCCTCCGGGTGCTCCGGTTTCCTCCCACAGTCACAAAGATGTGCGGGTCAGGTGAATTGGCCGTGCTAAATTGCCCATAGTGTTAGGTAAGGGGTAAATGTAGGGGTATGGGTGGGTTGCGCTTCGGCGGGTCGGTGTGGACTTGTTGGGCCGAAGGGCCTGTTTCCACACTGTAAGTCTAATCTATACACATTTGAGAGTTTTGGATGAGTGCAAATTCATGGAGAATGGTAGATAGAAGGCTGCCCAGGACAGCATTCTTTATGAGCCATGTACAGTTGCTTTGTTACATGGAACAGAAAATCAAAGAGATGAAAAACATATACTGGAAAAATTTCTATAAAGAAAAGACAACTACGGGAACTTGAAAGAAATAGCTTGATGCAACACAGGAAATCTTGGTGGGAGACTACAATTGTATTACAAGTCCAGAACAGAAACTGAAATGGATCGATAAAGTGAATAGACCCAAGCAGCGGCATGGCTTTTCCAACTGCGTAGCTAATGGCAACAAGAACTATTAATGTACAAACTAACTTGTGTCACGAGTACATTTATTAATGGGAGGAGGGCATTACTCAGAAGGCCAAAATTCATTGCCAATTTCATAATGGTGGATCTGAAGTCTCACATGGAGTTTGAAGTCACAATGAAGAGTGCAGTTGGGCATGCCGGGAGCAGCAGCAAGCATACCTAAAAATGAAGTTTCAACCTGGTGAAGTTACAACACAGCAGAAACAGCAGAGATAATTGATTCCACAACCAACATATCAGATCTAAACTGCGTAGTCCTGCCATTTCCAGTCATGAATGGTGGTGGACAATTAAACTCACTGGAGGAGAAGGCACGACAAATAATCCCATCTTCAATAGTGGGGAAGCCAAATGCATCATTGCAAAAGATAAGGCTCAAGCAACAATCTTCAGCCAGAAGTGCCAATTGGTGATCCACAAATATGAACGAACATCCACTTCCCCTACCATCAATACTCAGTAAAAACAGATCCTTGGACAGCATCTTCCAAAACTATGACCATTTCCATTCAGAACAAGGGCAGCAGAAACATGGAAGCACCATTAATTGCGGGTTCCCCTCCAAGCCACTCACCATCTTGACTTGGAACCACTGTCGTTTGGCTAAAATCCTGAATTCATTCCCTCATGGTTTAGAGTCAACCTACAGCACATGGACTACAGCAGTTCAGGAAGGCAACTCTTCATCATTTTCCATGGCAACTAGGGATGGACAATAAATGCTTGCCATGTCAGCGCGGGCCATATCCCATGAGTGAGTTAGAAAAAAGCGCAGGAAGAACAGCAGGTTTCCTTCCATAATAAGTGAACTTGATTTGTTTTTATGACATTCGATGATAATATCATGGCTACTGTCACTGATATAACCTTTCTATTCTAGACTTTTTTCCCCCAATCAATTCCAGCAGCAGCTTTGACAGGATTTAAATCTATGTTCCCAAAACGGTTAGCCTAGGCCTCTGGATTAATGGCCCAGTGGCATTATCACCATTACTTGATCCATTTTGGCAGAAATTCATTTTTTTCAAAGCATAGAGTGTCCATAATATTTGGAAATACATGGGCATTGTGTGATTTATATTTAAGGCAATACAGTCATTCCCACATAGCAGTTATATGAGTAACTGGAATGTGTTATGTCTGCGTATTCAATAAAGGGTTTCTAAACAGTGTTTAGCTTGGCAACTGTTGTGTTTACAATGTGCAAACGTTTGAAATTTATCTTCACGCTCGAACCAAGGCCACAGTTAGCCTGATCGAAAGTAACGATTCTAGAATGATGATTTATTTTCAGAATCTTGTTTTAATCTTTCATAAATTTAATTTGTATAAAATGGGAAGGGAAATTACAAAATAATCACAGCACTTTTGTTTACATTGTGCGTGATTCATCTCAAAGCGCTGATGTATTTGTGGTGTGCAGTGGCTGGTTTTTGTGGAACACCCATTCTATGTCAACAACATTCTACAAACCAGTTAAATCAGCCATAAGACCATAAGAAATAGAACCAGGAATAGGCCATTCAGACCCTCAAGCCTACTTTGCCATTCAATAGGCTCATTACTGATCAGGCACTTGGTCATGTGCACTTTCCTCCCCTTTCCCTGTAACCCTTGATTCTCCTACAGATCAGGAATCTATCTCAGCTTTAATCTACGCAAGGAGTCTGCCTTCACACCACTCACAATCCTTTGAGAGAAGAAATTCCTCCTCAGCTCAGTCTTAAGTTGCCACCGCTTTATCTTCTGATTATGCCCTCTGGTCCTAGACTCTCCCATGAGGGAAAATATCTTCTGGACATTTGTGTCTAGTTGCCAGTATTTGTGAATTAGCAATAATTTCTGTTAGAGAATGTTATTGAGCACGGTAATCTGTCCATGGACAATACCAACATGAATAGATAGTGACCATCTTCAGTTGTGGTAAAGAGAAGAAATAGGAGCTTTTTAAACAAATTGAAATGTCGGATACAGATGTGAACGCAATGTGATAGTGCACTTAGCACGCTAACACAGTAGGTAAGTCTTTGAGGTTTTGCATAATTATATGTTAAAAAAAATGACATTGAGTTGAAAGGGTACATCACCTGAGGCCAAAGGCATGTGATAGAAACTAAGGAATTAGTGAGAGTTGTTAAACTATC
Source organism: Hemiscyllium ocellatum (assembly GCF_020745735.1). Lineage (NCBI taxonomy): Eukaryota > Metazoa > Chordata > Chondrichthyes > Orectolobiformes > Hemiscylliidae > Hemiscyllium > Hemiscyllium ocellatum. Next base: position 21,313,979 of record NC_083403.1, on the reverse strand, counting down.
ACGAGAAGTAGCAATAAAGCACATGAGAAGGGGTAGGCTCCATTCAATGAGGTTAACAGAAGGGCACGCTGAGGACAGGAAGGCTGAGCATAGATCCTGACCATCAGGCAGCAGCAGCAGCAATTATTTTGGAGGAAATAAATATGGTACATTCATGCAGGGATATGGGAGAGGTCAAAAAATGCAATAGGAAGAAGGAGGAGTGGTAAAAGATGCCGATAGTGTTCAGCGAGGGTCTGCATCTCCTAAAGCATACCATGGAAGTGCAGCCCCTGGGAGGGGAGCCATATTATAGAAGATGGGTAGGTGGTGGTGGTGGTATGGAATGGGAAGAGATATAACAAAGCAGTGACATCAATGCCTGGTATATGTCTAACCTGACCTGGGAAGACCAGTGAAGGTCCCCAAAGGGACTGTAAATTGATTTCGTAAGACACCTTCAACCAAGTTGGGAATAAGGTTGTTGTTTGCAGAGTTGATGGAAGTCTATCCTACATGAGACTTTTCATCGCCAAATGTTGCTTGAATATTGGTAGAAGAGGCAATACCAAGATTGCAAATACCATTACAGATGCAATCAGAAGAAGGGACTACATTTTAGCTATTTTCTAACCAACCCGTTCAAAGATGTTATGGTACAGTGCTAGAGCAGTGGGACTTGAACCTAGACTTTCTAGGGGAACACTCATTTTTATAGGATGAGTGACTAAGGATTTAGGAGTGATTAAGTTGCAGCAAATAATTAAGAAGACACGTTGAATTTTGGTCTTTAGGAAGTTTAAAAATATTGAAGTCTTGTTACAACAGTGTAGGTTATTGGTGATGAGGCCACAACAAGAAATGTGTACAGTTTTGGTCCCTTTTTTTTAAGAAAAGCGTACATTAGCATTACAAGCAATTATCAGGACTAGAGGGTTTGAGTTATAAGGAGAGGTTGGATGGGAGTGTAGTGTAGGAGGTTGAGGGGCAACCTTACAGATGTTTATAAAATGATGAGGGGGATAGACAAGGTGAATAACAAAGGACTTTTTCCACGGGTTAAGGGAGTTCAAAATTAGAGCGCATAGGTTTAAGGTGAGAGGAGAAAGATTGAAAATGGACCTGAGGGGCAACATTTTCGTATGTGGAATGAACTGGATGAGGAAGTGATGGATGCAGGTACAGTTACAATATTTAACAGACATTTGGATAGGCACATGAATAGGAAAGATTTAGAGTGATCTGGGCCACATGCAGGCAAATGGGACTGGTTTAGTTTGGGAAACTTGGTCGGCATGGACAAGATTAGATTACTTACAGTGTGGAAACAGGCCCTTCGGCCCAACAAGTTCATACTGACCCGCCGAAGCGCAACCCACCCATACCCTTACATTTACTCCTTACCTAACACTACGGGCAATTTAGCATAGCCAATTCACCTGACCCGCACATCTTTGGACTGTGGGAGGAAACCAGAGCACCTGGAGGAAACCCACACAGACACGGGGAGAACGTGCAAACTCCACACAGTCAGTCGCCTGAGGCGGGAATTGAACCCGGGTCTCTGCCGCTGTGCGGCAGCAGTGCTAGCCACTGTGCCACCGTGCCACCCACTAATTGAACCAAAGACTCTGTTTCTGTGCTGCATTTTGCCACAACATTATAATTGAAAATAGAGTCAACAGGCTGAGTCCTGGGATGGAGAGATTATCTTATCAAGAACAGCTAAACAGGTTATGCCTTTATTGATTACAGTTTAGAAGAATGAGGGGTGACCCATTGAAATATACAAGAATCTGAAGGGACTTGACAGAGTAGACATTTCCACTTGTAGAGGAATCTTGAATGTGGGGCACTCATTTAAAACTGAGAGATGAGGGAATTTCTTCTCTGAGGATAGTAATCATCTGGAATTCTCTGCCTCAGAGACTGAGACTTTGGAACTGAGATAATTGAAAGTATTTAAATAGTAAGTGGATAGATGTTTGAAATATCAAGGAGTTGAGGCCTGGGCTAGACCTGAGGAGGTCCTGCTCCTATTTCTTATAATTCTATTTGACTTGATTTATTGTTGTCATGTGCACCTACGTACAGTGAAAAGCTTTGCTTGTGAGCAGTACAGGCAGATCATTGTAAGCATGGACATATAGATTCTAGGGTGCTTGGACAGAGTGAGTCATACAGGTTACACTGCACTCGAGGTGCACAAAGCAAGATCAACATTAACATTAAGTTAATGTGAAGTTAGAGAATCTATTCATTAGTCTAATAACAACAGGAAAGAAGCTAACCTTGAACTTGGTGCAAGAGTTTAACCTTCTGTATCTTCTACCTGATGGAAGAGGTTGGTGGAGAGCATTACCAGGATGGGAGGGATCTTTGATAATGTTGGCAGCCTTTCCGGGGCAATGAGAAGTGTCAATGGAGTCCATGGATGGAAGGTTGGTTTCTGTAATGATCTAGACTATGCACACAAGCTTCTGTAGTTTTTTATGGTCCCGGGCAGAGCAGTTGCCATACCAGGCTGTTATAAACCCAAATTGTATGTTTTCTATAGTGTATCGGTAAAAGTTGGTGAGGATCTTTATGAATATGCCAAATTTCCTGAGGAAGAAGAGGCCTTCTTGACAGTCACATTGATTTGGGAAGGTTATCGGTATTGTCACTCCTAAGAACTTGATACTCTCAACCCTGTCAACCTCCGTTCCATTGATGTAGATGGGGGTGTGTCCTCCTCCTTTCTTTCTGAAGTCAAAGATCAGTTCTTTTCCAACATTGAGAGAGGGGTTGTTATCATTGCACTATGACACCAAGCCCTCTATCTCCTTTCTGTATGCTGACTCATCATTGTTTGATATCTATCCTACCACAGTGGTGTCATCTGCGTAATTTGTAAGTTGCTGGAAATCAAACAAAATTTCATGACCCTATCACCTGCAATCAACTTAGGCATGTTACAAAGAAGGAGTGAAACATAAAACAGACAAATGAGTAAAAGTCATTAAGAAGACAGCGTAGGGATGAGCAGATCTGTTGTCTAGTATCCTAATGGGACTTCGGGCAATATGGAGTAGATTGACTGGATCAACTCCTTATGAGCTAATGACAGGAATGATAATGAGACTGTCAGGGCATATTGGAAAATAGCCAATGGGCGTTTGGACATATGGGCGGCACAGCGGCTCAGTGGTTAGCACTTCATCAGGGACGAGGGTTTGATTCCAGCCTCAGGTGACTGTGTCCGCAAGGGTTTCTGCTAGGTGCTCCAATTTCCTCCCACAGTCCAAAGATATGCAGGCTCAGTGGATTGGCCAAGGTGAATTGCCCTGTAGTTTGGATTAGCGACAGTAATTGCGAGGTTACAAGGATAAATTAAGGGGTTGGGTTTGGGTGAGATGCTCTTCGGAGGGTCAGCGCAAACTTAATGGGCTGAATGGCCTCTTTCCATTGTAGGGATTCTATGATCGTGACTGGTAGTGAGGAAGTAGGACCTGCAAGTGAAAGAGGTCATGAATTATGAGAAGGCAGCTGCCCAGACTGAGACAAGACATTCTAGATCAACTGATTGATACACCAGGGAAGTAGGCGAGTGGAACCGAGTGAGATATCCTGTGTAGAGGTAATGTCATGATTAAAGGTCACACTGGAAGAGTTAGGAGTTGTGCTGCAATGATAAGCACATAATGAAGTGATCATAATTAGCAATACATGCACCTGTATTGACCTGAAAGGCAAAAGTCATTGAAAGCACTGGTCACAATTGGAGCAAGTCACTAACAGATTTATGTTTTCCAGAGCACTTAGTTATGGGAGTAGGTGAATCATCTTACATAGTAGTGACCTCTGTTGTGGGGATACTGCTTTCCGAGTATCTCCTGAAGAGCTATAACAAATGAATGATTCCATGTGAACTATCATGATGTTGAGGTGTAAAGCTTCTTTGCACTGATGCCACACTTGTCCATGACTGGCAGGAAGAAGGATGGGCTGCAGACCAAAGTGCCCAAGTGGTAAGGTCAACAACACCAAGAATGTAAATAAGAGAGTAATGGATATGTCACAGTGCAATGAACTGACCAGGACTGTGACAAAAGTCTTCTATAGTACAGCAGAGGTTAGGGAGCACCAGAAAAGGGATGAGAATTGGCAAAGGATAATAAACATTTATATAATAATGTGCATCATGAGCTGGCACTCATTGTTCTAAACATCTCCAGTGTTGATCTGAGTGGTGTTCAGTTCAGACCCACACATTATATAAGCTTGGGAAAGCAAGTGACAAACATTGAAATGAAGAAAATAGGGTCATAAGTAGGTCATTTGGCCTTCTAACCTGCTCCAACATTCAATATGATCTTAGTTGATTGATCATCCAATTGAATACTGGTTCCTGCTTACTCCCCATACCCTTTGATCCCTTGATCTTAATGGTAGAGGGTGGCCAATGACTGCATGCGCATTCCAGGGAAAAGGACAACTGAAATGTAGACTGGTCAATTTTGTCATTTATTGCAGTTACTTGTCCACAGAGTCATAGAGATGTACAGCACCCTTTGGTATAACTTGGCCAGGCTGACCAGATATCCTAAATTAATCTAGTCCTATTTGCCAGCAATTGGCCCATATCCCTCCAAACCCTTCCTATTCAAGTACCTATCCAGATGCCTTTTAAAGGTTGTAATTGTACCAGCCTCCACCACTTCCTCTGTTCCATACACATACCACCCTCTGGGTGAAAAAGCTGCCCCATAAGTCCCTTTTAAATCTTTCCCCTCTCACTTTAAACCCATGCCCTCTAGTTTGGGACTGCCCCAACCCAGGGAAAAGACCTTGTCTATTTATTCTATACATGCCCCTCATGATTTTATAAGCCTCCATAAAGTCATCCCTCAGCCTCCGATGCTCCAAGGAAAACAGCCCCAGCCTATTCAGCCTCTCCATATAGCTCAAATTCTCCAACTCTGGCAACACCCTTTTCTGAATCCTTTCAAGTTTCACAACATCTTTCTGATAGGAAGGAGACCAGAATTGCACGCAATATTCCAAAAGTGGCCTAACCAATGTCCTATGCAGCTGCAACATGACCTCCCAACTCCTGTACTCAATGCTCTGACCAATAAGGGAAGTATATTAAACACCTTCTGCACTGTCCTATCCACCTGCGACTCCACTTTCAAGGAACTATGAACCTGTACACCAAGGCCTCTTTGTTCAGCAACACTCCCCAGGACTTTACCATTAAGTGTGTAAGTCCTGCCCTAATTTTCCTTTCCAAAATGCAACACCTCACATTTATTTAAATTAAACTCCATCTGCCACTCCTCGGCCATTGTCCCATCTGATCAAGATCCCAGTGCACTTTGAGATAACCTTCTTCACTGTCCACTACACCTCCAATTTTGGTGTCATCTGTAAACTTACTACCTGTGATCACATCCAAATCATTTACATAAATGACGAAAAGCAGTAGACCCAGCACTGATCCTTGTGGCACACTACTGGTCACAGGCCTCCAATCTGAAAAGCAACTCACCACCACTATCCTTTGCCTTCTATCTTTGAGCCAGTTCTGTATCTAGGTGGCTAGTTCCCCATGTATTCCATGTGATCTAAACTTACTAACCAGACTACCATGAAGAACCTTGTCAAACACCTTACTGAAGTCCATATAGATATGGTGGAACAAAAGGTTCATTATTTAAGCCCTCGATTTAAGGAAGTTTGGAAAAAGGTCAAGGATTAAGGACAAGGAACTCAGTATGGACCAAGATCTGACATTGGTCATTCATAAACAAAAACAGAAACAGGTCTGATAGCACCTACAAAGAGAAATCAAAGTTAACGTTTCAGATCTGGTGACCCTTCCTCAGAACTAATGGTAGCTGTTCAGTTGAATTTACATTCAGTCTTTTCTGATCCACTTCCAGGATCCACTTCAATGTACTAATTCAGTACCTTTGTCAGATTTCATTTGTAAGTGAGGACGTAGACAAAATTTAAACCTACTACACAGTGAAGCAAATAGCTATAAAATTTCTGGCACTGCATTTCAGTGTGGGTCCACATCAGCAGTAATTGCTGTTGTAATACAAATAAAAGCAATAGCTGATGATGTGCACAAGAAACAAAATACCTTGAGACAAAATAATGGAACAATCAAAATGATACACAGCAGTAGCTTATGCTTCAAAGTATGGTCACATATAAAAATATGAAAAATATTCTTCATGGTTATCCTTGTCCACAAAGGACTCGGTAATCAATAATCAATAGTTCTGAGGAAGTGTCACTGGATCTGAAATATTAACTCTAATTTCTCTTCACAGATGCTGCCAGAGCTTTTCCAGCAACTTCTGTTTTTGTTTCTGATTTACAGCATCTGCAGTTCTTTTGGTTTTTATGGGTAATTTATTGCTTGGCCATGTTACTAGAGAGTAATGCCTGGACCATTCATAAATTGATCAAAGACCTGGAAAATTTTTCAAATGCTGCGATCAGAAATGTTTACCAATAGATTATGGATACTCGAATAAACAAGGGAAAATCTGAGGTAATTAGACAATAGACAATAGGTGCAGGAGTCGGCCCTGCCGAGTTTTCACCATCCCTCCAGACCTCCCCCTCACTGAGGATGAACGATCAGTCCTCAGCAAAGGACTCAACTTCCTCCCCCTCCGTCCACGCATCAATGAATTCAATACACACCGTGACGTCGAACACTTCTTCCGCCGCCTCCGCCTCCGAGCTTACTTTCACAATCAGGACTCCCGCCCACTTTCCGAGGACCCTTTCTCCTCCTCCAACACACTCCATCCACCTGGACACCCACAGGCCTATTACCTGCCATCGACCTCTTCATTTCCAACTGCCATTGGGACATTAACCGCCTCAACCTGTCTACCCTCCTCTCCCACTCCAACCTCTCACCTACACAATGCGCAGTCCTCCGATCCCTCTGCTCCAATCCCGACCTCACCATCAAGCCAGCAGATAAAGGGGGTGCAGTGGTAGTCCGGCGCACTGACTTCTACACCGCTGAAGCCAGACACCAACTCAAGGACACCACTTCCTGCCACCCCCTCGACCATGACCCCACTCCCCCATCACCAAACCATCATCTCCCAGACCATACAGAACCTCATCACCTCAGGAGATCTCCCACCCACAGCTTCCAACCTCAGTCTGGGAACCCTGCACTGCCCGGTTCTACCTCCTTCCCAAGATCCACAAGCCTGATCACCCTGGCCGACCCATTGTCTCAGCATGCTCCTGCCCCACTGAACTAATTTCTACCTACCTCGCCACTGTCCTATCCCCCCTAGTCCATGAACTCCCCACATATGTTCGAGACACCACCCACGCCCTTTACCTTCTTCAAGACTTCCGTTTCCCCGGCCCCCAAGGCCTCATCTTCACCATGGATATCCAATTGCTCTACACCTCCATCTGCCATGACCAGGGCCTCCAAGCCCTCTGTTTCTTCCTCTCCCGATATCCCCCATAGTACTCTTCCACCGACACTCTCATTCGTTTGGCCGAACTGGTCCTCACCCTTAACAATTTCTTCTTCGAATCCTCCCATTTCCTCCAGACCAAAGGGGTAGCCATGGGCACCCGTATGGGCCCCAGCTATGCCTGTCTCTTTGTTGGCTACGTAGAACAGTCCATCTTCCGTAATTACACCGACACCACTCCCCACCTCTTCCTCCGCTACATTGATGACTGCATTGGCGCCACTTCGTGCTCCCGCGAGGAGGTTGAGCAATTCATCAACTTCACCAACACATTCCACCCTGACCTTAAATTTACCTGGACCATCTCTGACACCTCCCTCCCCTTTCTGGACCTCTCCATCTCCATTAATGACGACCGACTTGACACCAACATTTTTTACAAACCCACCAACTCCCACAGCTACCTGGATTACAGCTCTTCCCACCATACCTCCTGCAAAAATGCCATCCCATATTCCGAATTCCTCCACCTCCGCTGTATCTGCTCCCAGGAGCACCAGTTCCACCACAGAACACACCAGATGGCCTCCTTCTTTAGAGACCGCAATTTCCCTTCCCACGTGGTTAAAGATGCCCTCCAACGCATCTCGTCCACATTCCGCACCTCCGCCCTCAGACCTCACACCTCCAATTATAATAAGGACAGAACGCCCCGGTGCTCACCTTCCACCCTAACAACCTTCGCAAGAACCAAATCATCCACTGACATTTCCGTCACCTCCAAACGGACCCCGCCACCAGGGATATATTTCCCTCCCCGCCCCTTTCCACCTTCCGCAAAGACCTCCGTGACTACCTGGTCAGGTCCACGCCCCCCCCTACAACCCACTCTCCCATCCTGGCACCTTCCCCTGCCACTGCAGGAATTGCAAACCCTGCGTCCACACTCCTCCCTCACCTCAATCCAAGGCCCTAAAGGAGCCTTCCAAATCCACCAAAGTTTTACCTGCACATCCACCAATATCATTTATTTTATCCATTGCTCCCAATGCATTCTCCTCTACAATGGGGAGACTGGATGCCTCCTAGCAGAGTGCTTTACGGTACATCTCTGGGACACCCGTACCAATCAACCACACCGTCCTGTGGCCCAACATTTCAACTCCCCCTCCCACTCTGCCGAGGACATGGAGGTCCTGGGCCTCTTTCACCGCCGCTCCCTCACCACTCGACACCTGGAGGAAGAACTCCTCATCTTTCGCCTCAGAACACTTCAACCCCAGGGCATCAATGTGGACTTCAACAGTTTCCTCATTTCCCCTTCTCCCACCTCACCCCAGGTCCAAACTTCCAGCTCAGAACTGTCCCCATGACTTGTCCTACCTGCCTATCTTCTTTTCCACCTATCCACTCCACACTCACCTATTGTACTCTTTGCTACTTTCTCCCCACGCCCAACCTCCTCTCATTTATCTCTCCACCCTTCAGGCACTCTGCCTGTATTTCTGATGAAGGGCTTTTGCTTGAAACATCGATTTTACTGCTCCTCGGATGCTTCCTGAACTGCTGTGCCCTTCCAGCACCATTAATCCAGATACTAAAGAAGGTGCAAAACTTGACCTACTCTTGGGAAATAAGGCAAGGCAGGAAACTGAGGTGTCAGTGGGGGAGCACTTTGGGGCCAACGAACATGATACTATTCGTTTTAAAATAGTGATGGAAAAGGATAGACCAGATCCAAAAGTTGAAGTTCTAAATTGGAGAAAGGCCAATTTTGACGGTATTAGGCAAGAACTTTCAAAAGCTGATTGGAGGCAATTGTTCGCAGGCAAAGGGATGGCTGGAAAACGGGAAGCCTTCAGAAATGAGATAACAAGAATCCAGAGAAAGTTTATTCCTGTCAGGGTGAAAGGGAAGGCTGGGAGGTATAGGGAATGCTGGATGCCTAAAGAAATTGAGGGTTTGGTTAAGAAAAAGAAGGAAGCATATGTCAGGTATAGACAGGATAGATTGAGTGAATCCTGAGAAGAGATTAAAGAAAGTAGGAGTATACTTAAGAGGGAAATCAGGAAGGCAAAACTGGGACATGAGATGGCTTTGGCAAATAGCATTAAGGAGAATCCAAAGGGGTTTTACAAATATATTAAGGACAAAAGGGTAACTAGGGAGAGAAGAGGACCCCTCAAAGATCAGCAAGGCAGCCTTTGTGTGGAGCCACAGAAAATGGGGGAGATACTAAATGAATATTTTGCATCAATATTTACTGTGGAAAAGCATATGGAAGATATAGACTGTAGGGAAATAGATGGTGACATCTTGCAAAATGTCCAGATTGCAGAGGAGGAAGTGCTGGATGTCTTGAAATGGTTAAAGGTAGATAAATCCCTAGAACTTGATCAGGTGTACCCAAGAACTCTGTGGGAAGCTAGAGAAGTGATTACTGGGCCTCTGGCTGAGATATTTGTATCATTGATAGTCACAGGTGAGGTGCCGGAAGACTGGAGGTTGGCTAATGTGGTGCCACTGTTTAAGAAAGGCGGTAAAGACAAGCCAGGGAACTATAGACCGGTGAGCCTCACCTCAGTGGTGGGTAAGTTGTTGGAGGGAATCCTGAGGGACAGGATGTACATGCATTTGGAAAGGCAAGGACTGATTAGGGATAGCTTTGTGTGTGGGAAATCATGTCTCACAAACTTGATTGAGTTTTTTGAAGAGGTAACAAAGAAGTTTGATGAGGGCAGAGCAGTAGATGTGATCAATATGGACTTCAGTAAGGCTTTCGACAAGGTTCCCCATGGGAGACTGATTAGCAAGGTTAGATCTCATGGAATACAGAGAGAACTAGCCATTTGGATACAGAACTGGCTCAAAGGTACAAGACAGAGGGTGGTGGTAGAGGGTTGTTTTTCAGACTGGAGGCCTGTGACCAGTGGAGTGCCACAAGGATCAGTGCTGGGTCCTCTACTTTTTATCGTTTACATAAATGATTTGGATGTGAGCATAAGAGGCACAGTTAGTAAGTTTGCAGGTAGCACCAAAATTGGAGGTGTAGTGAATAGTGAAGAGGGTTACCTCAGACTACAACAGGATCTGGACCAGGTGGGCCAATGGGCTCAGAAGTGGCAGATGGAGTTTAATTCAGATAAATGCGAGGTGCTGCATTTTGGGAAAGCAAATCTTAGCAGGACTTATACTCTCAATGGTGAGGTCCTAGGGAGTATTGCTGAACAAAGAGACCTTGGAGTGCAGGTTCATAGCTCCTTGAAAGTGGAGTCGCAGGTGGATAGGATAGTGAAGGCGGCGTTTGGTATGCTTTCCTTTATTGGTCAGAGTATTGAGTACAGGAGTTGGGAGGTCATGTTGTGGCTGTACAGGACATTGGTTAGGCCACTGTTTGAATATTGTGCGCAATTCTAGTCTCCTTCCTATCGAAAAGATGTTGTTAAACTTGAAAGGGTTCAGAAAAGATTTACAAGGATGTTGCCAGGGTTGGAGGATTTGAGCTACAGGGAGAGGCTGAACAGGCTGGGGCTGTTTTCCCTGGAGCGTCGGAGGCTGAGGGGTGACCTTATAGAGGTTTACAAAATTATGAGAAGCATGGATAGGGTAAATGGACAAAGTCTTTTCTCTGGGCTCAGAAAGTCCAGAATTAGAGGGCATAGGTAAGGGAAAGGTATAAAAGAAACCGAAGGGACAACCTTTGCATGCAGCGGATGGTACGTGTATGGAATGAGCTGCCAGAGGAAGTGGTGGAGACTGGTACAATTGCAATATTTAAGAGGTATTTGGATGGGTATATGAATAGGAAGGGTTTGGAGGGCTATGGGCTGGGTGCTGGCAGGTGGGGCTAGATTGGGTTGGGATACCTGGTCGGCATGGACAGGTTGGACTGAAGGGTCTGTTTCCATGCTGTACATCTCTATGACTCTATAACAGTGACAGTCATGATCTGTCAACAATCACTCAGTATGTTTACATCTACAGGGGCCAGTGAGAATGGGGAAGTTGGAGCTGGTTGAAAAAGAACAGTTATTGTTCAAGCTGTGGAAAGCATGATGGTCAACGTGGCACAATACCTGAACCAATTGTCCTATTTATCGCACCAACTACTGAGCTCCTTACGCTAATCCTGGGTAAGCCACAGTGTGTGTATAAGACACAGTATAACCAGACTTTGCCACCTGGTGGGACCAGCTATGGAATTGAGGAACATATACACAGATACACCCCCATGGATTTGAATCACTTCCCATGTTTAGCTAATTGCACAATGTAATTAATTTTATGTTCAACATGCCTGATATTGGACCAGGAGGTTAAATAGGAAATTGTGATAGGGATTTAGAAAATGAGAAAACAGAGTCTAATGTATTGGACCAAACAGTACAGCTGATATAACTAAGGAAGTAAACTAAATATCTTTACGAACCTGGCCAGTAACTATGAGCAGTGGAACATAAAGGGAAAAGGATTATCATTAATTTGACTACCTTGGGCTAGGCCAAGTGCCAAAAAGGAGTGAGATAAAGGAATTATATTAGTTAAAGGTTTAAAGCTTTGCCAAATAGTACAGTTTGTCATTTCACAAACAAGATAAATCAGCCATCAATTTTTTTGTGTGTGTGATTTAGAATGCAGCAGGAGTGTCAGTTAGGAGATCTAGTGAACTTCCTGCTCCTCCAACAGAAAGAAAGGACTTGCATTTATTTCGTTATTTTCACATGGGCATTCATGGCATGTTGTGAGCCATCAGCAGCTGCAGGATTTTATTCCAGTACAATCAGAACCTCATTTCATTCCATCTCCCTCAATCTCCTGTTCCCATCAAGTCAGGGGATCAAACTTCCTTCAATGAGAAGCTCGGACAATATGTCAAGAACAGCATGAAACATAACTAAAAATGCAGTGCTGTTCTGGTGAAGCTATGCAGGATTAAATGCACGTTAGTATTTTGTGATACACAGAACAAATCAATCACACAAGCAATAGATCAAATCAATGTTCTGCAGATATGCCACATGTTAGTGAACAATTAAACACTTTATTGAAAGAGGAGATACCATGAACATCCACATCCTCTGAATGCAAGAGATAAGGCTGAAATCTTTGCAACTAACCTCAGTCAGTTATGCTGAGCTGATGTTCCATTTCCCCTCCACCTGAAGTCCCTACAATCACAGATGCCAAACTTCAGCTAATTGACTTTAAACAACTTCAAGAAATGGCTGAAGGCTCTGAATGCAGCAGATGTAATTGGCTTTGACAACACCTCAGCTGGAATGTTAAACATGTGTGCTCCAGAAATAGCACGCTTTAGTAAGGCATCCATTCGACAATGTAGGCAATTAGCTGTGTTACGGCCTGTCCATCAAAAGTAGGGTAAGTCCAATCTGGCCTCTTACTGGTTCAGCATCTATTCATAATTGTAAGCAAAGTGCTGGGAGGTGTCAATGACAGGGCTATCAAGCAACACTTAATTCAGTGATAGTCTGCTCATGGGCATTTAGAAGTACTGTAATCCAGACCTGATAACAATTCTGTCAAAAATATGGTGAAACTGAATTTTGGAAGGTGAAAGTAAGTGGCATTTGACCAAGTGTAGCATCAACATGCTCTACCAAGACTGGTATCAGTGGGAATCTAGGGGAAAATTCCACATTGGTTGGAGTCATACCTGGCACAACAGACGATTATTGTGGTTTTTAGAAATGTGTCATCTCACTCCCAGGACATTACTGCAGGAAATCCTTAGGGTAGTGCCTTTGGTCAAAGTATCTTCAGCCAGTATTGACCTTCCTCTATTAATCAGAAGCAGTGATGCTTGCTGATGACTGCAGAATGTTCAGCACCCATTTGTGACTCTGCAGATACTTCTATATCTGCATGGAGCAAGACCTCGACAATGTTCAAGCTTGTACTGATAAATGGCAAGTAAAATTTAAGCCTTACAAGTCTCGGGCAATTACCATCTCCAACAAGCAAGAATCTAATAATCTCTCCTTGATATTAAATGGGATTACCAAGGCCAAAACCCCATGAGCAATATTTTAGGGAGTCATCATTAATCAGAAACTTAACTGAGTAAGTTTCACACATACTGGAGCTACAAGAAAAGGTCAAAGATTTGAAATTCTGTGGTAAACAGTTCACCACCTGATTCAGCAAGCCTTTCCATTTACTACAAGCACAAGTCAGGACTATAATGGAATACTTACAACTTGCCTGAATGTGTGCAGCTCCAACAACATTCAAAGACAAAGTAGCCCATTTAGCACTTTAATGTCACGAGACCACAGTGTGAGCAGTGTGTACCTTCAATGGGATTCATCGTTGCAAATGACCAAAGATCCTTAAACTACATTCTAAGCTTGCCATGCAGAAGGAAAAGGGCAGCAGATACATGGGTACACTGTCATCCGCAGGTCCCTCCATCCTGACTTGGAATTATACTGCCAATCCTTCACCCTCAATGAGTAAAAATCCTTGAAATCCTGAAACAATAGAGGTGGACCTTTACCATCTGAACTGCAGCATTTTAAAAGTAGATTCTCCACCTTCTCAAGGCAATTAAAGATGGACAATAAATCCTGGTGACACAACCCATGACTGAATAAACAAACTTCAGCTGGTAAGAATGTTTTGGTTCCCATTTGAATTGAAAACATTATGTGACTAATCTGTATATTTGAAACTAATAACACACAAAGGCAAAATTGCTCAAGGTTTCGGATCTTTTCAAATGTGCAGCAACTCATAAACTTTAAAATATAGCCCTTTCTCAGTGAGACAACTTTACAATCAGTCAGTACTGACATAAGCATTAATAAGTTTCATATGCATTTTTAAAATGGAGAATATTGCAACTGTTTTCTGTTTCGCTTAAGAATTTGAATTAAAGGTGATCATTGCAGTGGACGATGATGTAATTGTAGAACTGAAATGTTTGCTGGCATATATCTGATATTCTTACACTCACAAAATAAGTTCAAGTGAAGGTGCCAATGAATGGTGACACTTTGGCGACAGCAGCTGCAACAGTACCGTTTTGTATTTTAATCCCGTTAAATCCCCTTAAGGGAGCAATGCTAGTAGTTTTATTTTTAAGATTAATGCAGTTTGTTATGTTCTCCACATTCCTGAAATATTCCATCATTTCCCACCTAATTGTTCTTCATAAATCACCTTATTTTCTGAGTCAAACTCTCCAAAACAGTGATTTTGGAATAAAACCTTGTTAAAAACTCAAGAAAGTAAATTGCACCATTAAAGGAAACATGGTGAGTAATTAATTTCAGCAGATGGAAGTTAGAATCTGCACACTTCAACTCACCGTAATTTGTACCAAGTTTATTCTTATCACCAAACCCCCAGTTCCACCAGTGGATCAGTTTTGTTCAATGGCGAACCCCTGAGCTTTTGCTTCCAAGTGTTTTGGGTTGCCGAATCTGTTCTGAATATATCTCTTTCACCATAGTGGCCGTACCACACAATGCACTGGATAATGTCCTCAGTGTGAAGATGAAACTTGTACTTTACAAGGACTGTGTAATTCCCATCTTTCTTAGGCAGTCCTTCCAGATTGAGAATAACTTGTTTCCACTCTGACTCAATAGGTTCTGAAATATTTAGTGTGAGAGGGGAAAGATATAAAAGAGACCTAAGGGGCAACTTTTTCACACAGATGGTGGTACGTGAATGGAATGAGCTGCCAGAGGAAATGGTGGAGGCTGGTACAATTGCAACATTTAAGAGACATTTGGATGGGTATATGAAAAGGAAGGGTTTGGAGGGATATGGGCCAGGAGCTGGCAGGTGGGACTTGATTGGGTTGGGATATCTGGTCGACGTGGATGGGTTGGACCAAAGGGTCTGTTTCCATGCTGTACAATCTCTATGACTCTATCTGAAAAGTCCAATGCAACAGTTTACGAACTTTCGAAGATTTGGGTAGGTGGGTTGCTTGGAGGTTTGTGAGCTTCCTCTAATATCTTAAGTACATTTCTGCCTATTCCTGACAATATTTCTTGAGTTTGGTGTCTTCCTGGATGAGCTTTTCCCATTTTGGTCAGTCACATGCCAGTCTCCCATGAAGTAACAAACATATTTGGCATATTCAGGGTTACCAATAAGGACATCTCTCAAGCATTTCTACTGTCCCTCGGAAGACTTTTGCTGTGACCAATTTTAAAGCAGAGCAGTTGCTTTCACTCCCTTCAATGCTGACACTCAGTAACAGCAGTGTGCGCCATCTACAAGATGCACTGCAGAAATTCACCAAGTCTTCTTACACAATACTTTTAAAGTCACAGTCACTTCCACGTAGAAGGACAAGGGCAGCAGATTCATGGGAACACCACTACCTAGAAGTTATCTGGTCGGCATGGATGGGTTGGACCGAAGGGTCCGTTTCCTTGCTATAGATCTCTATGACTCTATGACTGTAAGCTACTCATCATCCTGACTTGGAAATATATCATCATTCATTCACTATAGCTGTGTCAAAATTCTGCACCTCCCTCCCTAAAAGCATTGCAGGCTCTCTCCAGATCAGACTTCAACAGCTCAAGAAGGCAAGCCCTGCTCTCTCTCCACACCACCACCCCCCTCCCCCCACCCACAAACCCCTGAAAGTCACTTACTCAAGGGCATCTAGTGATGGGCAATAAATGCTGGCCCAGTCAGCAATTCTCACATCCCACGTCATGAATGAATAATACCAAGGTTACTTGCACTAGCTGCGATATGATTGTATGCTACTTCTAGGCTGATGTTGGATTGTTCAGCCAGTCTTATTCCTATCAAATAAAACATTATGGATTGATACAACTAAGGGACTTGCTAAGCCATTGGATAGGGCAGTTAAGAATCAATTACATTGCTATGGCTCTGGGGTCAGAATGGGGATCTTTTATATCCACTTGATAAAGCAAACAGCCTTGGTTTAATGTCACATTCAAAAAACAGCATCTCCAACAGTGTGACATTCTCTCAGTGGTGCACTAGAGTGTAGGGCTAGATTTTGTTTTACTTAAATCTCCGTGTTTGAGACTTGAACCCAACATTTTATGCTACTCCCCACACCGCCTCTCCCACAGGGAGATGTAAATATTCAGAAAATTAGAAAAATGTTGTGCAGATTCAAATAACTTCGAGTTGCTGCAGAAATGTTTATGTTTCAGTTCTGTCACAGAGATCCCGCAAATGGAGCAAGGGTAGAGTTTATGCTAAATCTGTCAGAGATTGAATGGAAATTACTCAAGAAGCTTAAACTGCTCCCCTGTTTGCAAACTGTATGAGTGCTGTGTAAGGGGATTAATGCTCACATACTTCTACTAAATCTGCATCTGCTTAATTCTTCAGCTCAGAGAGATGCATCTGATATTTGCAGCAAGACTGGCACTCTAAGAGCCATGTTGGAACATATTAGCTTTAAATTTGGTGCAGCCTTACTATTTGTTTGCAGTTGCAAATAACTAACCGCAGATATGACTGGACTAAACATCACAGCTTAATCCAAAAGAGAAAATGCTGGAAAATCTCAGCAGGTAGCAATAAAGAGGTGATAATGACAGTGCATAGAGAGATGATGGGGAGATTAGGAACTGTGAATGACCAAGGCTGAAGCCAGTGCTATGTGACAAAATATGTGGGGGATGTGGGGGATGGGTGAAGCAGAGGCAAAATGGAAAACAGGGGAGAAGGATAGCAAAGGGGGAAGAGGAGAGGAAAAAGGTGATGTGAGAGTGGGGAGCAAGAGAGAGAGAGAGAGACAATCAAGAAATAAGAGGTACAGAACAGTGAAAAAATTTTAAAAAGGATAAATAAAATAAATGAAATAAAATTACGGAGCAGAATAAAATCAGAGGGGTCGGGATGGGATAATCATCTGAAGTTGCTGAATTCAATGTTGAGAGCGGCAGGCTGTAACGTGCCTAGTCGGATGATGAGATGCTGTTCCTCAGTTTGCATTGAGCTTCACTGGAACATTGCAGCAGGCCAAGGACAGACATGGGAGCAGGATTGTGTGTTGAAGTGGCAAGCCACAGGAAGGTCCGGGACCTGATTGCGTACAGACCGAAGGTGTTCAGCAAAGTGATCACCCAGTCAGCGTTTTGTCTCTCCGATATAGAGGAAACCACATTGGGAGCAACAAATGCAACAGACCAAATTGAAAGAGGTACAAGTGAAACGCTGCTTAATCTGAAATGAGTGTTTGGGGCCATGGATGGTGCGCGTGGAAGAGGTAAAGGGGCAGCTGTTGCACCTTCTGCGATTGCATGTGAAGTTGCCGTGTGTGATGGGAGAGGTGTTAGGTGTGATGGGAGAGGTGTGAGGTGTGATGGGAGAGGTGTTAGGTGTGTTGGGAGAGGTGTGAGGTGTGATGGGAGAGGTGTTAGGTGTGATGGGAGAGGTGCCGGGTGTGATGGGAGAGGTGTTAGGTGTGTTGGGAGAGGTGTGAGGTGTGATGGGAGAGGTGCCGGGTGTGATGGGAGAGGTGTTAGGTGTGTTGGGAGAGGTGTGAGGTGTGATGGGAGAGGTGTTAGGTGTGTTGGGAGAGGTGTGAGGTGTGATGGGAGAGGTGTTAGGTGTGTTGGGAGAGGTGTGAGGTGTGATGGGAGAGGTGTTAGGTGTGATGGAGGAGTGGACTAGGTTGTCCCGGAGGGAACGATCTCTGGATTGCAGACAGCGAGAGGGAAGGGAAGATGTGTTTAGTGGTGGTGTTGTGTTGGAGTTGGTGAAAATGGCGGAGGATTATTCTTTGCATGTGAAGGCTGGTGGGGTGAAAGGTGAGAACAAGAGGGACCCTACCTTTGTTCTGGGAGGGGAGGGAGGGGGTGAAGGTCGTGGCGCGGGAGATGGACCACACGCTGTCGAAAGCCCTGTCAACAACTGTAGGTGGGAAGCCACGGTTGGAGAAGAAGGAGCACGTATTAAGAGCACCACTTTGGAAAGTGGCCTCATTGAAACAAATGCGGCGGAGGGGAAGGAGCTGAGAGAAAGGGATAGAATCCTTACAGGACATTGCATGAGGAGAGCTGTGGGTTTATAGCTCTTAATACGCGCTCCTTCTTCTCTCATGACTCATCTTCTCTCAGCCTAGTATAAATGCCTCCCTATTTCTCCCTTTTTTTTAGCTTTGACTAAGGGTCAGTTAGACTTGAAACGTCAGCTCTTTTCTCTCCTTACAGATGCTGCCAGACCTGCTGAGATTTTCCAGCATTTTCTCTTTTGGTTTCAGATTCCAGCATCTGCAGTAATTTGTTTTTGTCACAGCTTAATGATTCTCTAAGCTGTTTCACCAAGAGCTGCACTTACATATTTCATGCAATACCAGGTTATAGTCCAGCAGGTTTAATTGGAAGCACTAGCTTTCGGAGCGACGCTCCTTCATCAGGTGATTGCCAACCACCTGATGAAGGAGCGACGCTCCAAAAGCTAGTGCTTCCAATTAAACCTGTTGGACTATAACCTGGTGTTGTGTGATTTTTAACTTTGTCCACCCCAGTCCAACACAGGCATCTCCAAATCATACATATTTCATGTAAACTTTACATTTTTAGTTTACCTTGGCCAACTAAAACTCCTTCCTTGGAACTATTCTGATCAGAAAATTCCAGATGACTTGAGATGGCTGTTGAATTGCAACAATTGGTTTTCTTTGAAGTGGGAGGAAAGAAACTAGGGAGTCTGCTGCTGATTATTATGAAGTGGCTTCAGCATGAGGGAATATCTGCTAAGGGGAGAATGGACTCAGTTGTAATGATCCCTGTGCATGAAAATTTTGCTGATGGGCCAGTACACATGGAATCATACCTTTGTAGGAGTCAGTGTCTGTGGGAAGGAGAGTAAAGTTTAGAATACAAGAGAAGAGACAGCAACCAGAAGAGGATAAAAAGGTGATAGTCACAAGGTTGGTTTAGATGATGGACATCCTTAGCTCATAAAATATATGAATTAGCTAGAGAAGGCCATTCAGCCCATTGAACCTGCTTCACCATTTAACTAGATTATGACTGACCTTCTGTCTGAACATCATATTCCCATTCTCCTTGATGTCTTCACTACCTAGAAATCTATTGACCCCTATCTTGAATGTACTCAGCCTCCACAGACATCTCACCTCCTCACCTCAGTCCTTACTGACCTCAAGTCTGAGAGCTTTCCCTGGTTCTAGACTACATATCTACACCCACACTGAAAAATGTGTTGCTGAAAAAGCGCAGCAGGTCAGGCAGCATCCAAGGAACAGGAGAATCGATGTTTCGGGATGCCCAAAACATCGATTCTCCTGCTCTTTGGATGCTGCCTGACCTGCTGCGCTTTTCCAGCAACACATTTTTCAGCTCTGATCTCCAGCATCTGCAGTCCTCACTTTCTCCATACCTACACCCATCCCTTACTTCTCAGATGGAGTAACAGCCTTCCTGTATCTCCCTTGTTTGCTGTGTATGGTTTGCTTCAAACTCAAAGTAGTCGAGTATGATTAGGAGATCTACCTTTCTGATCTAATGAGAAGAGCCTTTGAGTAGACAAAATGGAGTTTGTTGCATTGCTGCAACTTTTTCAGGTTACACGAATATGACCAAATTACGATGGAGATTATTAGGGGCACAGTGGCACTAGTGTCACTTACTTTATTCTGACTGAAGTCCCCATGACATTATAAGACTGGGTGATGCCTACTACACTCAGTCATTTGTATTTCTTCAGACACTTTCATACAGTATGTTGAACACTGTTAGGAATTTTGAATACTTCGATGAGCTCACTTCTCATTTTTCTGAACACTAGAGAATATAAATCCATTCTCCTCAATCTCTCCTCACATGACAAACCCACCATCCCAGGAATCAGCCAGGTGAACCTTTGCTCTACTCCCTTTCGGAAAAGTATATCCTTCCTTAGGCAAGGGGATCAGAACTGTAAACAACAGTCCAGGTGAGGTTTCACCAAGGCTCTATACAACTCCATTCAAATTTCATTACTCCTAGACTCAAATCCTCTTGCAATAAAGACCAATACACACTTTGTCTTCTTAACTGATTATTGCACCTGCATAATAGCTTTCAGTGACTCCAGGTCCCTTTGGATTACCAATCTCTAACCATTTAAAAAATACACTTTATTTCTGTGTTTCCTCCCAAAATAGATAACTTCACAAGTTCCAGTCTGATACGCCATCTGTCACGTTCTTCCCAACTCACTGAGCTTGTCTAAATCCCCTGGAAGCCTCTTTTCCTTCTTCTCACACTGCCAACTAGTTTTGTGACGTCAACTCATTTTAGCTCATCTGACCAGAATTAGCACAACTGTATGTGGCATATTTAATATTATACATGCATTTGCATAGAAATACAGGAACAGAAGTAGGCCATTCAGTTCGTCGAGCCTGTTCCACCATTCAATAAAATCATGGTTGATCCATGTCCTAATTCCATTTACCTGAATACCTTTGCAAAACAAAGATTTACTGATCCAAACAATATGGTCCTGCAAAAGCAGAGCCGGTCAGGCAGCATCCAAGGAGCAGGAGAGTTGATGTTTCGAGCATAAGCTCTTCATCAGGAAGAAGGGCTTATGCTCAAAACATCAACTCTCCTACTCCTTGGGTGTTGCCTGACTGGCTGTGCTTTTCCAGCTCCACACTTTTGATTCTGATCTCTAGTAGCTGCAGTCTTTTCTCCCTAAATATTTACCGAAGTCAGATTTAAAATTAACAACTGATTCAGTATCCATTCTTTTCTGTTTGTGGAAGAGGGTTCAAAAGATCTACCACCCTTTGCATGTAGAAGTGCTTCCTAATACCTTTTCTGAACAGTCTGCCCCTAATTTTCAGACTATGCTCCTAGTTCTAGGATTCACCAACCAGTAGAAATAGTTTATTTTTATCTACTCTGTCTTTTCCATTTCTTGAAGACTTTGAAGGTCTAATTTGTATAATGTCTCCTCATAACTTAACCTCTGAAGTCCAGGTATCATTTCATTGCTTCATGGTAGGAAGCAGAATATTTTTGCCCCTATTTGTTAGTCTGTGAACAATATGCCTCAAACACTGAAGGATGACTTTAAATAAAACTTAGTACTCAGATAGGGCCTGGTTCAAGGATTCAATCCAGATTTTATAATTTTGAAAGGATTTGTTAACAATAGGAAAATAAGTTAAAGCTGACTTAAGAGATATACACTGATATGGCATAAAAATACTCATCCCTTAAAAGGGAGTTGGACAAGTATTTGAAAAGGAAGAACACGAAAAAACAAAAGACAAGGAATTGGCATTGCAGTAAACATCAGGAGTACTACTGAAAACTTTGAAACTCAGCAAAGGGCCAGCATCATAAAGAAAAGGAGAAGAAATGGGGATTCAAATGCATCCAGCAGCAAGTATACCTTCACTTATACCCACTGTAGGAGATCATGCTGGTAATGGATAGGCCTGACCAGACACCAGCAGCCAATAACCAGTGAGTACAAGCTTTCTAAAATCTTTGTCCACAAAGAAATACCAAAAGAAACACTTCTATAAAAAGTCATCCCTGTTGTAGAGATCGGTGCTGTAAAATGTATGCAGGTGAAATAGTGATTCTTGGAAAACTCAACAAGTGAAATCAGCTCATTCCTAATGAAGGACTTATGTATGTAATGTCGATTCTCCTGCTCCTCGGATGCTGCCTGACCTGCTGTGCTTTTCCAGCACCACACTCTCGAGCTTGATCTCCAGCATCTGCAGTCCTCACTTTCTCCCAAGTGAAATCAACTGTCCGTTTGAAGAAGCACCAAATTTTCTTTCCCAATAACTTCAATGGATGTCAAAGACTCATTTTGCCCCTGTGCTTTGACATCCGACAGCAGGTTTAAAATCATCTTTCCGAATTCAACAGCAGCATAAAAGTGTCTGGAAACGTATTCCCTGAATGTAGCTATGAAAATGAACCATGCCCAAAGCACACTAACATAGTATCTAGGTATGTGGGGCAGCACTGTAAGTGAGTTTTGTCTTGGACTCTGGCCTATGTTATTTCATTTTTAATGCAGCTGTTGTGGAGCTGACAAATGTAGGAATTCCACAATTAACGTCTTCAAGTCATGATATCCAGTAATGTAGTGAACGGGAGTACAGTGCAAAGAATGTGTGCCCCATTAAAACCTTTGCACTACATCATATGTATCAGGAGAAGTAAGGATCCCAATATCAACACTGGCAGTCCCCACTATAAACCTTCCCCCAGCCCGAAAATTAGCCACGACTCCCTACTTCATATGACTCACATAATTTTGTACCAATATTGTTATTGCTCCTTTTATGATATGAATAATCACTTTGCTGACAGGTCTGTAGTAGGGCACTGTCTCAAACATTGTTTGAAGGTCTAAGAACACCAATTCAGTAAATAGCCTTGCTGTCGTCAACCCTTTCTGCTACCTCTTGTAGGTCACTTTTCACACATGAAAACTGTCTCAAGTGGTTTTCAGTTAATTAAGTATTTTTTATTTTGAGTCACTGTTGCATGTTTAAGAGAGTTTACCTTCAGGGATTCCAC
This sequence comes from Hemiscyllium ocellatum, assembly GCF_020745735.1. NCBI lineage: Eukaryota > Metazoa > Chordata > Chondrichthyes > Orectolobiformes > Hemiscylliidae > Hemiscyllium > Hemiscyllium ocellatum. The sequence goes on along the minus strand of NC_083403.1, from coordinate 21,291,004 downwards.
ATGCTGTGTGTATACAATGTTGGGACTCTGCCTGCTAGTATGTCAGTTGGGGGATGTAAACTGCTACAGACACAGAAACCAGTTACTTTATGATTAAACTTGTTTTACTGTTTCAAGTAAACAAGCCTGTAGTGTTAGTCAATCCCTGATGAGTGATGGTTATTAGAACATTACCATTAACATGGCAGAGTCACTGTTGTAATGTAACAATGGGTTCTGAGCAATGTGGGCTTTGGCAAGATTTGTTGCAGAATCAGATGAGAAGCCCAACTTGATGTCCATCTCATTCCATCTTCTATGCTTTTCACAAATGGTGCAGCAAGTTTCTTGGTAGTCAGCAACAAGTTGTTAATGAAGGGGGATAATTGTTTGTTAAACGCCTTGTTGATGGCCCATTTTCCCTCATTAATATTCAGGTTTCTAACTTACCATACTCATTGTGAATACCAGAGCAGGTACCTGGCAGCCCCAGTTCATTCTACTCTCCAAACAACCTTCATGTTGTACACTGGGCACCAACATCTCAGGGCACACTCCATGGTCACTGGTCACAACCACCTCACATTTACAGAAATTGGCATCAAACATGTACCAACCCCTAATGACACTCATGACCCATCTCCAATCCACTTACAGGATGCTCTGCATTTCAATGCTTCACCTCAGGCTGCATTAGCAACTCTAAGTGTAATGGTCAGGGATACACACCCAGCTTGTGGACTGGACCAGGCTGCATCTCTGAACTCTTTGCTCACAGACATAGCATTCACTCTATCTCGGCACCTTTGCCTTTTTATGTTTTCTTCCCCTGAGCCAGAGAAATAAGGCTCATGTTACTGATTAATTCAAGGGAGCCAGTCACAGTAAGGCAAGAGTAATCTCCAATATCAGTCCAGGGGCCTGGAAGAGTCAGTCAACCATTTGGTCAGAGTTAGGAGACTCTCCAGTTAAGGAGTGAGGAGGTGAATATCAGGCAGCTCAACACCCATCTTCAGGCTTTTTGCTCTACTGGGAGCTGCTTTTCTCCTGGAATAAGATGGAGGGAGATGAAAGTGGGGTGACACACCTGTTACTTTTGGTGCAGGTTGGGGAGGTGCCCTGAGTGAATGAGTAGGCATTGCAGATGGTTAGCAGTGCTGAGGATTGGAATGGAACAACTGAGGAAAGATGCTGAGTTGAGAGTGTGGCTCTGGAAAAGCACACCAGGTCAGGCAGCATCTGAGGAGGAAGAGAATTGACATTTAGCGCAAAAGCCTTTCATCAGGAATGAGGCTGTGAGTTGAGCGGGTGGTGAGATAAATGGGAGGGGGGTAGGGGCTGGGGTGGGGGGGGGGTTGGAAAGGTAGCTGAGAGTGCAATAGGTGGATGGAGGTAGAGGTAATGTTGATAAGTTGGAGAGGAGTATGGAGTGGATAAGTGGGAAGAAAGATGGATCAGTAGGACAGGTCATGAGGGTGGTACTGAGTTGGAAGGTTGGAACTGGGATAAGGTGGAGAGAGGGGAAATGAGGAAACTGGTGAAATCCACATTGAAGCCATGGGGTTGGAGCTGAGAGTGCAATAGGTGGATGGAGGTGGGGGTGAAAGTGAGAGCTGGGATAGGAGGGTGGAGCGGATAGGTGGGAAGTAAGATTGACAGGTGGGACAGTACTGAGCTAGAAGGTTGGAATGGGGTTAAGGTGGGGAAGAGGAAATGAGGAAACTGGTGAAGTCCATATTGATACCATGGAGTTGGAGGAAGATGAAGCGTTCTTCCTCCAGGTATTGGGTGGCGGGGGAGCGGCAGTGGAGGAGGCCCAGGATCTGCATGTCCTCGGCAGAGTGGGAGGGGGAGTTGAAATGTTCGACCATGGGGCGTGTGGTTGATTGGTACGGGTGTCTCGGAGGTGTTCTCTAAAGTGCTCTGTGAGAAGACGTCCAGTCTCCCTAATATAGAGGAGACCGCATCAGGAGCAATGGATACTATAAATGACACACTGAAGTGCAAGTGAAACTTTGATGGATGTGTAAGGCTCCTTTGGGGCCTTGGATGGAGGTGAGAGGGGAGGTGTGGGCACAAGTTTGGCAATTCCTGCAGTGGCAGGGTAAGGTGCCGGGAGGGGACGATGGGTTAGTGGAGGGGCATGGATCTGACCAGGTAGTCATGGAGGGAATGGCTTTATGGAACGAGGATAGGGGTGGGGAGGCAAATATATCTCTGGTGGTGGAGTCCAATTGTAGGTGGCAGAAATGGCTGAGGATGATGTGGTTTATGCGGAGGTTGATGGGGTGGAAGGTGAGGACCAGGGGAGTTCTGTCCTTGTTGCGGTTGGAGGGATGGGGTTTGAGGGCGGAGGTATGAGAAGTGGATGAGATGTGCTGGAGGGCATCATCAACCAATTAGGAGGGGAAATTACAGTCTTTAAAGAAGGAGGCCATCTGGTGTGTTCTGTGGCGCAACTGGTCCTCCTAGGAACAGATGCAGCAGAGGCGGAGGAATTGGGAATAAGAGATAACATTTTTACAGGAGGCAGGGTGGGAGGAGGCATGGTCCAGGTGCTGTGGAAGTCGGGTTTGTAGAAGATGTCAGTGTTGAGTTGGTCACCGTTGATGAAGATGGAGAGGTCCACAAAGGTGAGGTAGGTGTCTGAGATGGTCCATGTGAACTTGAGGTCAGGATGGAATGTGTTGGTGAAGTTGATGAATTGTTCTACCTCCTCGTGGGAGAACGAGGTGGCACCGATGCAGTCATCAATGTAGCAGAGGAAAAGGTGCTGGTGTAACTATCGAAGATGGCCTGTTCCACATAACCAACCAGGAGACAGGCATAGCTGGGGTCCATGCGGGTGCCCATGGCTAACTCTTTCATCTGGAGGAAGTGGGAGGATTCAAAGGAGAAATTATTGAGGGTGAGGACCAGTTCAGCTAAATGATTGTCAGTGGAAGGATACTGGTGGGGACGTTGGGAGGGGAAGAAACAGAGGGCTTAGAGGCCCTCGTCACGGTGGATGGAAGTGTATAGGGCCAGGATGTCCATAATGAAGATGAGCAGACAATAATGAGAGTGGCAGAGCATGAGCCTGGAGTGGGAGGTGGGTCCAGTATCAGAGATAGACAGAGGATGACAAAGGCATTTGCTTTGGCAGACTGGAAAAGCCATGATGTGGAGATGCTGGTGTTGGACTAGGGTGGACAAAGTCAGAAGTCACATGACACCAGATTATAGTCCAACAGGTTTATTTGAAATTACCCTAAACTTTCAGAGCACTGCTCCATCAGGTGAAGTGAAGAGATGCACATAGGTACAGAATTTATAGGCAGAGGGATCATTCCAAGATCATACAGTCACAGAGATAAACAGACCCTTCGGTCCAACCAAGGATCGATGAGGGCAGAACGGTAGATGTGATCTATATGGACTTCAGTATGGCGTTTGACAAGGAGACAGGTTAGCCAGGTTAGATCTCCTGGAAAAAAGGGATAACTATCCATTTGGATACAGTACTGGCTCAAAGGTAGAAGACAGAGGGTGGTGGTGGAGGGGTTGTTTTTCAGACTGGAGGCCTGTGACCAGTGGAGTGCCACAAGGATCGGTGCTGGGTCCACTACTTTTCATCATTTACATAAATGATTTGTATGTGAATATAAGAGGTATAGTTAGTAAGTTTGCAGATGATACCAAATTTGGAGGTGTAGTGAACAGCGAAGAAGATTACCTCAGATTACAACAGGATCTTGACCAGATGGGCCAATGGGCTGAGAAGTGGCAGATGGAGTTTAATTCAGATAAATGCAAGGCGCTGCATTTTGGGAAAGCAAATCCTAGCAGGACTTCTACACCTAATGGTGAGGTCCTTGGGAGTTTTGCTGAACAAAAAGACCTTGGAGTGCAGGTTTATAGCTCCTTGAAAGTGGAGTCGCAGGTAGATAGGATAGTGAAGAAAGCATTTGGTATTCTAAGTAATTCAAGAGTGTCAAAAGATAGTACAAATAGTTTGAGTGGAGTGTTGACAGGCTGAATAACAAGTCTTTGCAAGTGATCACAAGTGTCAAACAGTGTAAGGCGTAAATAGCTGAATAGCAAGTGAAGAGATGACCTGTGAAATGAGGTGTCAATAGCAAGTGAAAAGTCATCCCTTCACTTATTATTCAGCTAGTTACACATTTCACCATTTGACACTTGTGATCACCTGCAAAGACTTGTTATTCAGCCTATTGACATTCCACTCACGCCATTTGTATTATCTTTTGATGCTTTTAAATTACCTAGAATTACTTTGCAATGATTTCTCTGCCTTTAAATTCTGTGCCTATGTGCATCCCTCCACGTCATCTCCGGAAGCTTGTGATTTGAAATAAACCTGTCATGTGACTTCAGACTGGAGAAGGACATTGAGCTGGGCATTGCTCCAGACCGCTGATGGCTTTAACCCAAGTGACCACTTTGGATCATGGTCTCTCATCACAGTCTCAACTGCTGGTCCTCGGGGAAGAGGAAGTCTTGCCTCTATATGTTCTCATTCACCAGGATCTCCAAGTCCCTGCCTGCAAAGCGGGACACTGATTAGCACTGGTTTTCACCTTGTCTGCCATGTTTGAGGCAAATATCAGGATCTGTGTGGGGCAGCCTTTGACTGACAGTGCTTGCCAGGTACCTAATAGGCTTTTAAAGATGGTACCAGTACCAGGGATGCTTGTCAATTCATTGATATCCGCTGAGGTGCAAATAGTTGTGGAAAGGACACATGGTAATATGGGAATCAGACATGAAGGACACCATTGAGTTGGGATAGAGAGTTAATGAGGGGAGTTCAGAATGACTCAGTGAGAACACCCACTAGGCCTTGCAGCAGAAATCCATCCAAAAAATGCAACACAACTTGGACTTCGCAAAAGAAAGATAGCATTCACTTTGTATAGAGCAAGGCCCCACACAGGGGGAAAGGCCTTTGTTAATATCTGAACTTAAAGATTGCATATCTAACAATGCAGCAAACTAACGTCTAGTTTTACACTCTTGGACAGGGCTCAAACACACACCCTGTACCACAACCAATAGCATGATCAGAATTGTAGGGGTAATAATTTTGCACAATTTTCTGCAGAATATTGTTGTCACCTTTTGCTCAAATTTAAGATGAATCCATTGGGCTGGAATCTTAATGTGTTATTTCCCCTCTACCACTGTCTGAACTCTAGCAAGCTATGCTATTGATATCATTGATATTAAATATATAATTTAAAAAACCCATTGACAGTTGCTTCACTGTTCTCTATGTCGACTAACCTATTGTAAATCTTCTTTTCTGTGATAATAAGGGCTGCCATTTCTGGTGGGATAGATTCCTGAAGCTTATCACAGAATCTCATGAGTGTTACCACACAGAATGAGGCCAATCAGAACATCATGTATGCACCAGCTGATCATATGATTTCCCAATTCCAAATGCCCTGTCTCCCAGTATCAGGCAGCATCCAGGGAACAGGAGATTCGACGTTTCGGGCATAAGCCCTTCTTCAGGAATGAAGAAGGGCTTATGCCCGAAACATCAAATCTCCTGTTCCCTGGATGCTACCTGACCTGCTGCGCTTTTTCAGCAACACATTTTCAGCTCCCATCTCCAATAGTTTTCCAAGAACAATAAAAGTGTGAAAAATTATGAAAAAACATTACTTAATGCATTTTCTTCTGGGTTGTTTAATGCTGTCCTGTTGATTAACTGTTTGCTCCCGGTGACTCAAAGCAATTCTGGACGGCAGAAAACCCGACGGCCACATCACTTGCTACTTGCTATTGTATCCCCGTTAGCACAGTGCCCTCCCCTTTTGCCAAAATGGGTTCCATCTACTGCCAGGAATTTCCTTGGCATTATCCCAATGTTCATCATATCAATGGCCAATTTTCCAACAATGTTCACCAATCTCCAATGTCTGTACTTATTAAAGAAGCAACTGCAGTGACACAAAGAAAAAAAATCATCTGCAACTGTGTAATGTGCGACCATCAGCGTGACACCAAGTGCAGTGTGAAATAATTTTATTAAAACAATTGGTAAAACAATGCCTGGCGTCGGAATAAAGAGTTTCTACAAGAAACCATCTTAGAACTTCCAGTGCATATCTATAATTGCATTGATAGTTTTTACCTGGAGACTGCTCCTAAAGATATGGTAAAAATAAACTAACAGCTTCAGACCGTATATGTTGTTATACTTTTATAACAAACTCAGGCAATTTGATGTTGGTCAATCCGTCAATTTTCTATATACATCAAGGCAAGGAACACATCTTGTTAGGAGGTCATGATAATATTTCTCATTGTCCCTCGCTGCTTTCACTAATTGCCTGATGTAGATTAAACACTGCATTGTGTTGTACAGTACACAATAACAGATTAACTTGTTTGCACCAGACAGCCCAAGATTAATGAGAATTCAATTTATTGGTGCTGCCTATAAGGGATACGAGTATACATAGAAACATAAAACTAGGACCTGGAGTAGGCCATTTGGCCCTTTGAGCCTGCTCCACCATTCAATATGATCATGGCTGATCCTTTATCTCAATGTCACGTTCCCACTTAGATATCAAGTAAGTAGCAGGCAGGGGTTTGGTTTTCTTCACTGAATGGTTGTTGTGTATAATGTCAACTCTGACTCTTTATTTCCTTCCAGGAAATATTCTAATTAATTGATGGAGATTGCATTGGAGATAGGACATTTAATAGTGAACAGGAAACTGGAGATCTATAATAAAATGGGGTAAAACAAGCACTGACAAATGCTATGGCAAACAGGGACAGCTATACAAATGCCAAAAGATTTGGGCCACATACAATGACAGAGTTCAGTAGAGTGTTGAAGACTCCAGCTGAGCCTAACATGACTGTGAATATACAACTGAAGAGAAATCGATAATGTAACAGGTTCTGATCATTATATTGTGGCATTTGGACTCGGATAAAGTATCCTTCTCTCTGGGATGTGATCCATAAACTCCCACAATAAAAGTCATAATTCAAACAAATCCCTTGAACTGAAGATTCGGGGTCCCTGAATATTTTCTCAAAATCCATTGGCTGAAATGAAAAGTGTAACCTTTGACACATGCTTGGCCTGGAAAGTGCGGTCACGGTATTCGGACATGTCCACATCCACTTCTACAGTACAAGGACCTTTCAAAGGCTGAACAAGTATGAGCTCACCGGTCTGTCTATCAGAACGCTGGACTACAAACTGCCCTTGATTATTCTTTCCTACAATGCCGAAACGCAGATTATCGGGTCCAGGCCTCCCAGGAGCAGCAGCTGTAGCCATACGGAATAAGGTGACTGGAGTTTTCAGTTTTGAGGGCAATGACAGGTAATGGAAGGAGATGGTCTTTGCTGCATGATGGCAGGATTTGCTATTCATAGGGCATGGGTGACGTTCACACTGACTAGAAAAAAGAAAAGCAGAAGACATATTGCAGCAACATTTTTTTAAGAAAAATGAAATTACAGAAACAAAGCACTTGGCTCAGGTGATCTACACCAATGTTTCTAGTCAACATCAGCCTTCCACCATGCTACCTTGTCTCACCTTATTAGCATTGCTCTCTACTTCTTTGTCCTCATGTGTCTATCTAGCTTTGACTTAAATGTATCTGCAGTATAAATACTGATGAAAATATTGTCAAGAGTCTTACTTTTTAAAATAATACCACGATAATCCTGAATTTTCTTTCATATACCACTCTCCTGGGTTGCCAACTTCTGATGCCACAAGGGCAGAGTTATCTAATTTCTCTTTAAATCATGTGGGCGTCACTATTTGGGCCTATCCCTAATTATGCAAAGGACACTTGAGAATCAATCACATTGCTGAGGATCTAGAATCACAGGGTAAAGACAGAAGTTTCCTACTCCAAAGGGCTTAATTGAATCAGATGGGGTTCATGGCCATTGTTAGGTTCTTAATTCAGATTCCATCATCTGTCATGGTGAGATTTGAACTCTGGTTCTCCAGATTAATAGGTCTAGCAACAACTGCTTTCTCCTCATACAGGCTGATGAATTGGAGCCTGATGATTTGAACAAGGATGAAGGTTTGGACAAATTGTAAAACTGGATGGATAAAATTTGTCAAAAAGATAATTTGTTGACTGCTTAAAGGGCATGGTCACATTTTCACAAATTTAGAACCATTTTCTCTCTCTCAGAGAGATTTGGGAAACTTCATGCATAAATCATTAAAAGCTAGCACAAAAGTTCAGTGGATAATAGGGAAGGCAAATGTAATGTTGGTCTTTATTTCAAAGGGAATCCAGTATAATAGGGAGGTCTGGATAAAACTATATAAAGCACTAGTCAGACGTTAATGGAATACCGTGAACAGTTTTTGTCCCCTTATCTAAGGTAAGAAATACTGGCATTGGATGAAGTCCGAAGAAGGTTCACTATACTTATACCTGGGATGGACAGACTGTCTATGAGGAGAGGATGTGTAGGTTGGATTTGTACTCATTGGAGTTTAGAAGGATGACAGGCATAGAACGTAGAATATTACAGAGTATTAAAGGCCCTTCGGCCCTCGATGTTGCACCGACCTGTGAAACCTATCTGAAGCCCATCTAACCTAAACTATTCTATTTTCATCCATTTGTATTTCCAATTGCCATTTAAATGCCCTGAAGATTGGAGAGTCTATTACTGTTGCAGGCAGGGAACTCCACACCCCTCCTACTCTTTAAGTAAAGGAACAACCTCTGACATCAGTCCTATACCTATCACCCCTCAATTTAAAGCTATGTCCCCTCGTGCTGGCCATTCCCCAATTGAGGAAAAAAGGCTCTCACTGTCCACCCTATCTAACTCTCTGATAATCTTATATGTCTCAAACTTCTTCTCTCTAATGAAAATAGTCTCAAGTCCCTCAGCTTCTCCTCGTAAGATCTTCCCTCCATACCAGGCAACATCCTACTAAATCTCCTCTGAACGTTTTCCAAAGCTTTCGCGCCCTTCCTATAATGCAGTGACCAGAACTGCAAGCAATACTCCGTGCAGCCACAACAGAGTTTTGTACAGCTGTAACATGGCATCAATTCCTCTAACAATAAAAGCCAATACACCATATGCCTTCTTAACAATCCTATCCACCTGGTTGGCGACAGTGGCTTAGTGGTTAGCACTGTTGTCTCACAGAGCTGGGACCCAGGTTCAATTCTACCATCAGGCGATTGTCTGTGTGGAGTTTACACATTCTCCCTGCATCTACATGGGTTTCCTTTGGGTGCTCTGGTCTCCTTCCACAGTCCAGGTGAGGTGGATTGGCCATGGGAATTACAAGGATAGGGTGGTGGGTGGAATACTCCTCAGAAGGTTGGTGTGGTCTCGATGGGCTGAATGGCCTGCTTACCAAACAAGGCCGAATGACAGTTTTGCAGTTTTAGAAAAATATAAAATATGAAAAATCCCAAGATCATAAATAGCACTCAGGTGTACCAAACATTGGCAAAATTAAAAATGGAGCATTTTTAAAAAAATTTCCGTCAATGAGAGATGCTAGGAACTTGAAGCCTCTTGTTTCTTATGCAAATCTGTGAGGGGTTCTCAAGTGCAGGAGAATTCACATTTGTTCTTGTGAAAAAAGGAGTAAATGTTGCACTTTAGTTTGGGGAGCGAAAAATGTCAAAAGACTAGTGTGATGATGCTGCTCCATTAACAAGGTTATTCTGTCCTTGGCTTTTTTTCTCAGTGGCCATAAAAGCAGCGATTCTGAAAAGTGTAGGCTTGAAAGGTTTTAGAGCCAGTTTGATTATAGCTAACAGATACTGCCTCAGGGAAATGGCTTTCAAGTTATAAAAAACACTTGTACAATGCAAGGGAATTAGCCAGTTCTCCCAGCTCAGCTTTTGTCTGGTTTGGTTTGATTTTAGCAAGCAGAGTTGTGAAACTGCTGGACCCAAAGAAGTAGGTCCATGCTGATGCTCCCCTCTCCTGTAAAGCTCTGTGCTTGATTTTACCTTTTGTGCCAAGGAATATTTATGGGGATTTTTGCAAATATTTGGAACAGCATCATTAAGTTAGAATAATCTGTTGGGTTTTTGGATAGGTTAAGTTATTCTGTATTCTGTTCTCTTTTGTTTGTGTTTCATTCCGTAATCTTGTAAATAAATTCTGATTTGTTTAAAACAAAGTGTTTTGACCAGCTGCACCATTCCTGGAATATCCACTTTACACCTGTTTATAACTGCTAGCAAAGTTAGGGTCTGGGCTACTTTCTTGAAATGTTTTGAGGGACTCTGGTCTGGTCCATAGCAGTAGCTAAAAGGACTTCAGCAGCAGAAACTCTCATTCTTGATGAGGTAGTACATATGACATTTTTCTTACTGAAAATATTGGAAGAATTTCCAGAAAGGGATCCCCATTGCAATATCCATTGAGTGCTTTATTAATAATAACCTACTAAGGGATACTGTACACTCAACAAAATGTGTGGATGAAAAAGACTGAGGATTTAAATTGCAGTTAGAGAATGGATGATAGCAGCAGTGAGCTATCTGAATGTTTTATTAAAGAAAAGTGCAAGCTTAAAGAAACTGTAAGGCACACTGGAAAAAGGAAGTTTGGAACTTTAATGTGCAATGAAAAGTCAGGAATATAGGGTTGTCATTTTGTATATTTTGTTTGTCTCTTCTCTTACAGATGCACGTTGATTTATCATTATCGTATATTGATTTTTTTGTGACAGATATTGATTTATTTAAAAAGCAGAAAAAGGGAATCAGTTGTCCTCTAAAATGGTCTGAAGGGAGGCCTGAGACCTAATGGAACAAGGTGATGGGTATATTAATTAATGGTTAACAGGGAGAAAATTAGTTGTATAAATATGGGGAGCCAGTAATCATGATGTGAGTTTTATGGAAATGTGGCTAACAAAATAAAGTCCCCACTAAAGCCTTCACCAAGGCCTCGCAAATATCTTTGCTCTATCATTCACCACATTGCATAACATTATTTGCCTGGCCTCTAGTCAGCACCTTGATCAGAGCAATGAGAGCTGAAAATGTGTTGCTGGAAAAGCGCAGCAGGTCAGGCAGCATCCAAGGAGTAGGAGAATCAACGTTTCGGGCATGAGGAACTCCTGAAGAAGGGCTCATGCTCGAAACGTCGATTCTCCTGTTCCTTGGATGCTGCCTGATCTGCTGCGCTTTTCCAGTAACACATTTTCAGCTCTGATCTTCAGCATCTGCAGTCCTCACTTTCTCCTCAGAGCAATGAGAACCAAGTTTAGGGTTTTATTTAATTCTAGGTATCGTTGATTAGACCAGCGTTTATTGCCCAACACTAAATTCCCTGGTAGTTGGCAACGAGCCACCATTTTGAACTGCTGCGTCCTTGAGCGGTAAGAATGCTCACAAAACTGTTCAGAAGGGAGTTCTATGATTCTGGTCCAGTGACAGTGAAGGAATGGCAATATAGTTCCAAGTCAGGGTGCTCTGTCATTTGGAGGGGATGGTGGTGGTATTCCCAGGCATTTGCTGCTCTTGTCCTTCAAAGTAGTAGAGGTCACAGGTTCAAAAGGTGCTAATGAGAGAAAAATGGGACCTTTTTTTTACTATCTCTGACAGGGCAATATCTGACAACAGACATGTGATGACACGTGCCTTTTGTCTGTCCTGGTTCCCTTGCGGGGTTGGGGTGGGGGGGTGGGCGGGTGCTGTAAAGCTGCAGATGAGGTGTCTGCTTCATGGAAAACGTAAATAGCTTTGATTTTAAAATTAGACAAAAGAAGCAAGAGTGTGTGGAGTTGGGCTCACACCGACCCAAGGTTTTAATTTTGCTTTGGGCTATTGCACTGCAGAGTCGATACACCCACTGGAAGGTAAAGTGAGGATGATCAAGGGTGCCTTGGATTCCAATATCTGTAGCAGAACTTAGGTATTTCTTTGGGCTGGTGAATTATTACGTGGGCATCTGTCACCTTTGCATCAACTCTTTAAAAAGGGTCAGCCTTAGAAATGGTCCTTTCATGGGCTCAGAGCTCTAGGGTCTTTGTGGACGCCCACTCAAACTGATTAGGCATGCACTAAGTTTATTCATTAAACACGAGGACGATGTTAGAAAAACTGTGTGCATCTTTTGCACTATATAGATTCCCGGAAATGTTGATCACCAATAATGGGCCATTGTTTACTAGCAGGGAACTTGAGTATTCCCTAAAGTCAAATGGTATTCGAAATATAAGGACAGCTCCATACCATCCAATGGTCTGGCAGAAAGAGCAGTCCAAACTTTGAAGGCAGGCTTAAAGAAACAGCCTACAGCTTCACTAGATACCAAACTGTCCGGGTTCCTATTTGATTATAGGACCGTCCCCTCATGAAACAGCAGAGTTGTTAATGGAGAAAAGACTCTCACCAAGTTAAACTTGATATTCCCAAACCTCGTGTACGGGATGTAAAGGCGGAGTGGGGGGGGAGCAGTGAAACAGCATGAAGAATGTCAAATCTAGACACAAGACTCTGCTAAGGGAGACAGACAATTTATTTCAGGGATGAAGTTTCGCACAGGAATGGCCCTGTATGGATTAGGGGCATAGTCGACATGAGGTCAGATCCAGTGATGTATAAAGTTCAGGTTGGTACGATGTCTTGAACAAACACGTGGACCATATGAAAACTGCAAACTCACAGACAGCACAGGAGCAAAACGTGCCCAGCTCCCCAACAGCCATTCTGACTGTTCCGGAGCCGATGGGTTCTCCCTCGCTGTCAAGCCTTGAAGATACCTTAGAATCCTAGATGGACATGGTGGATATCACTACATCGACATGTTTGCCGTCTGAAGAAGAGAACCAGTTTCTTCTTAGATACTCTAGGCACAAGAGGCAAGCTACTGCGCATTACACATTACCCGTATCAGAATCAGAGTTGGAGGAACCTGACCCAGTGCTAAAAAGTCCCAGGAGGAGCTACAAAAAAAAAGCAGCCTATGTCCTCACACTCACAGGGGTAGGAAGGTAGTGATTGTAATGAGGCCTGCCAGGTGGACCTCATAGAATATGAGTTCCCTGATTGCAGCTGTTAACCTGGTCCAGACATTCTGTCCACTCTGGGAGCTGGTTCTGAGGGAGCTAGATCAGTGTCAAGGACTCTCCATGTGTAAATAAATGGTCACTGGGTAACAAGATTTCAGCCTCTGTGGAGATATTTCAAAAATATAGATTATTTTGTTAAGTATCTCAATAGAAGTTAAGGTTATGCCATTTCTTCTTTTTTGTTTATATTTTAACTGTGGTGTAAGAGTGAAATGCTTAAAGCCTAGTAGTCAAATCGCTTCTGAAATGCAGCACCTTACACTTGTCTTTAAATAAGATAAAAGGTAGGATCTAGATGAATTCCTTGAAAAGTTTTGAGAGGGTTTTGTCTCATCCAAAACAACTCAAATTGTCAGAGCTGGATAATGGATGCACCTGAATCTTAAAGCCACAATATTCTGAAAGCAAGGCATGACTGAATATATGAATTCATGTGCAGTTTGACTTACAAGGGTGATGTTTTAACATAGCTGGTATTCCCACGTGGCTCCGGACACTGTGGGTTAACACATTGAAATCCTCCTCCTGTATTGATACAAGTCTCCCCTGCTGTGCAGTTGTGTTGCAATGTCGCACATTCATCTACATCTGCAGACCACAAGTGAGAGCATGTTTTAAACACACCAAACAGTCTTTGAACTTTTATAAGCGGTGCCACCAAACTTAGTATTTTTGTAATAATTCTACTTAATTTCAACTAACACAATTTAATTTCACGCAGTTCATTGTTATCTTGTACTTCTGCCCATGTTTCATCCTCCCTCTTCATGTGACATGTGGGTGTGATTTTCCCAGCTTCTGAGTCTTTGACTGGAGACCTCTTCCTGGCATTTGCCAAAGTTTTTCTGAGTCAATTGATAGGAAATGCCTTAGGGTATTTAACCCTATCTCTTTTGGAAAGTATTTTAAACTCATTTGGCACTCACGCAGATACTTTTTATGTGTGTTTTTCTTGTGGGCTCAATTCAAACCCCAAAACTCAACATCACTGGCTTGAGGTCGGATAGTGTTGATTTCACTTGGCTTCTCACATACAACTAAAAAGAAAAGAGATGGATGACCTTATGTGTTCTATTGTCCAGATGTTCGTACGTTCATAAGATATAGGGGCAGAATGAGGCCATTTGGCCCATTGAGTCTGCTCCACCATTTGATCCTCACCCCATTTTCCTGCCTTCTCCCCATAACCCTTCAACCCATTACCAATTCAAAATGTCTAGCTTGTCATTAAATTTACTCATTGTCCCAGCATCCATTGCACGTTTACACAAACTTTTGTAAAGCCAGTTAATATTTGACACTTGTTACTAACGGATTTCCATTCCTTCATCAGTGCTAAACCTCTTGATCTAACAGCACAGTTGAGACATTGTCACCACATACATATTTGGAAGGATGCTGACTATCACCTTGTCAAAGACAAGTACAGATGGTCAACAATACACTGTTTTCAAGAATGGGTTAATGTAATGGTAGGATTGAAATGACATCTTCAAACCAGACCATTAAAGGTTAATAATTAAGGGTTATTTGGATCTGACAACGAGCAGTGGAAAACAGGCCGATTGCAAAATCAGCCTGTTTTCACTGCAGGGTAACCATATGACACTGAATTGTCTGAGTGAACTGTCCAGTTAGACTTCATGCTGAACCACTTGGAGATTTTTTTTGTATAATGGAATGGCTGGAAAAGTGCTACATGTACCATGAAATGATGACACAGCATGTAGTCTTAGATGCAGATTGGTTCTAATATCAGGGACTTTGCCCACTTCAGTGGACTTCACCTCGGGCTGGGATTTGCCACTGTAAGACAGGGAGACTTGGTGTCAACTTGACACATGTATTATTGACTATTGGGCTTCACCTCAGGTTAGGATTGGTGAAGGGTGCCAGGAATCCTGTGTTCTCCAGACTAGCCGTTGTAAAGTGGGATCTCCAACAGGTAGAAAGGCACGAGACTCATAGTCAATAAACATTTACTGCTTCACACAATTTACAGCTATATATACATTTAGTGCTTATTTTGCATTTACCACTTAATACATCAATTTACTGCTTCATATATTTACTTTCTTTTTGTATTTTATGCAACATTATACAAATTGACAATACACATGACACACTAACATTCAACAATTGAAAAAACTCCAAAAAACAGGGTCTCAAAAACAAACATCTCAAGCTCCCCCATACTTAATATATTTATTGATTAATATCCACTTACTATGTATATTACCATTAATAAACATATTAATTTGGATCACTCAACCTGTAGAAGTTTTTGTAACATCCCACTGAATCCACTAACAAAGCTTGACAGTTAAAAGCCAGTGGGGGAGCTGCTTACCAGCACAGCTCCTTCCATCGTTGAGAAGTTTGTATGCAGGAGGACAGGTACAGCGGTAGGACCCAGGGATGTTAACACAGGTGTACATGCAGAGTCTGGCAAGCCCATCCAGTTGGAAAACCTCGCACTCGTTCACATCTGAGCGTGGAAAAATGAAAAGCATTACCTTCAAATGAGTGTCTGTAGCACACTGGGTACAGCCGAGCTCTCCCAGTGGAATGCTTACAAATTGAATTGGCAGTTGCGAAGAACTTGGACAAATACTCCTCAGTGTTCAACTCTCAGGAAAATAACCCTGCAGCACCTGTGGTTTCTAACCTGAATGGTTATATGATCACACAGGCACTGGGCAGCACAGTTGCTCAGTGGTTAGCGCTACCACCTCAGCGCCAGGGACTCAGGCTAAATTCGCTATTGGGCCATTGTCTACGCGGAGTTTGCACATTCTCCCGTGTCTGTGTGTGTGGGTTTCCTCTGGGTAATGTACTGGCGTGGACAGAAAACTGGTTAGCAGTCAGGAAGCAGAGCATAGGAACAGGTCATTTTCAGTCTTGAAGGCAGTGACTAGTGGAATACTGCAGTGATCAGTGCTTGGGCCCCAGCTATTCACAAAATAAATCAAGACTCTGGATAAGGGAATTGAGTGTAATATGTTTAAAGTGACTGATAACACAAAGCTGGTGAGAATGTGAGTGGTGGGGAAGAGGCTTCAAGCTGAGTGGGCAAATAGATGGCAGATGTAGTATGATTCGGCTAAGTGTGAAGTTATCCAGTTTATTACAAAAAACACAGAAAGTCACTGTATTATTTAATTGGCAGTAGACTGGGAAATGTTAATGTATGAAGGGACTTCAGAGTCACTGAAAGCAAACATACCTGGTCAGCAAATAATCAGGAAAGAAAATAGTATGTTGGCCTTGATTGCAAGAGGGTTTGAGGACTGGAGTACACCAGCAAGGAAGTCTCATTGTAGCTGTGCAGGACTTTGGTAGGATCACATCCAGAGAATTATATGCAGTTCTGACCTCCTTATTCTAAGAAAAGAGATACTTTCCACATAGGGAATACAGAGAAAGTTCGGCAGATTGATTCTTGGGATGGCAGGTTTGTCGTATGAGGGGAGATTGGCTGAACTGATTCTGTACTCACTTGAGTTTAGAAAATGAGAAGGGATCTCACTGAAATATATAAAATTCCCAAAGGGCTGGACTGACTGGATGCAAGAATGATGTTTCTCCTGGCTATGTGAGGGCGCTATATCAGGGAGCCACAATCTCAGGGGTGGGACAGGCCATTTTGGACAGAGATGTGGAGGCATAGTTTCATTCAGACAGTGGTGAACCAGAGAATTTTCTACCGCAGAATGCTGTGGGTGCATAGAAAGAAATAGATTTATCAAGAATAAGTTTGTCAGGAGTATGGAGACAGAATGGGAGTATGGCACAGAGATGAAGGATTGCCATGATTATGCTGAAGTGGGTGCGAGGGAAATAATGACCTACTCCTAATCATATTTTCTGTGTGTCTCTGTTTCTAAAAGAAATCTCTTCATTTCTGCTCCTGTTCTTTTACCAATTATTGTAAACATACTGTGTGGCGAACAGCTCTTCTGCTACAGTTGCTTCCTAGTCACTCTTCACAAATATAACGATGACTTTTCGTGATGTAGAACATGGCTATTAAATCCCTCTTTCACCTCTCTGCTCTCGAGACAGCCAGCATTTCTAATCTAACCGCATAACCGGAATCCAGTGAGACAGCTCTAAGTCAAGTTAGTCTCATTCACGAAGGCCTTGATATGTTTTTTTCAAAAGGTTTAGCAGGAAATTGTCTTTTTTTCCCCATGCTTCAGCCAATTTGGCTTGACATCAGAGTACAGAAACATACAGATGTGGTCTGAGGCGAACTGATCTGATGCAAAATTATTTTTATTTACACAATTAGTAATAACTTTTAACAGAGGTTACTAGTTGGTTACGTTTGAGTTCTGTTGTAAAGGACAAGCCACTAAGAATGGAGGCCAGCATGATGAGCAACATGTTCCTCAATTGCATTATTCTGTTCCCTAGGATGGATACTTTCTAATCAAGCTTTTCAGAGATGCTATTACGTACAGGTTTAGTTCCATTGCACTGTGCAGTGAGGCAAATGATTCCTCATCATAATGGTATTTATAAAAGATCCATTATTTAAATCACAGGTTTTAATGCGTGTTAATGGCAAATCAACTCAGCTGACCCTAAAACATGTCTGAGGCTCTGCCTCTGCTTGGTTTCATCTGCAAACCCTCTCTATTCCCCATATGATCATCCTGCATTGCGGTCTCAAACTCATTTCCTGCCCATAGAAGATTATCTATGAATTCCGCCATATCCTTTGGACAATGTGGTTAATGTACACTCATGAGTACAAGATCTGGAGGCCTCACACCGTCTCCTCATCAAGAATAATTAGGGATAGATAATAAATCCTTTCCCTATCAGGTACACTGAGGAACCATGTTCATTCTGTTTTAAAAGCTTTGAGCTAATCAATGTGAAATAAAAACTCACATAATCTTTCGCTAGCACTCCTTTGGTCAAGAGAGACCCTGCAGAACAATGTGGAATGAAAACCAACCAGTAGCAAAGAATGGAAGTGTTGCAAAAATTAAGGGGATGGTGAGATATTGTCAAAAAGAGGGAGGTTTTGAAAAGAGAGGGAGAAGTTGGAAGACTCAGGAATAGGGTTGGAAGACATAGTCTAATGGCTGACATGAGAGATAGCAATGATGGAACAGAAGTAGGGGGAAACCAAGATTTATTAGGTGTAAAGACAGTCTGTGTGATGCTAGCTCCTGGAGTGGGTTGGCAAGACGGTCTGCAGCAAGACCACAGATCAACTGAAAGGCAAGATGAGGCCATTAAGGTCACTTTACTGGGGTTATGGTCAGTCAACAGGGAGTGAAATGAACAGGATAATGTGTTGTGGAACTTGGAAGGTGCAAAATATAATTTTCTGAATAAGCCGTGATTAATCGATGATGGAAATAGGGAGGAGGCCATTGAGTTGGGAAATGGGAGTGTATAATTTTCAAAGACAGAGTAAAAAACAGGGTCGGTGATAATTGTAATTTAACCGCCATTAACTTATGGTGGCATGGTGGCTCAGTGGTTAGCACTGTTGCCTCACAGCACCAGGGTGCCAGGTTCGATTCCAGCCTCTGCAGACTGTCTGTGTGGTGTTTGCACATACTCCCTGTGTCTGTGTGGGTTTTCTCCAGGTGCTCCGGTTTATTCCCACAGTCCAAAGATGTGCAGGTCAGGTGAATTGGCCATGCTAAATTGCCCCATAGTGTTAGGTCAATTAGTCAGAGGGGAATGGGTCTGGGGTGGGTTACTCTTAGGAGGATCGGTGTGGACTGGTTGGGCCGAAGGGCCTGTTTCCATACTGTAGGAAATCTAATCTTACAATAGAAGTAACGTTTGCATATCTGAGAATGTTCTAGCAATTTGTGCGCTCTGCACACGACCACATGTTATTACGATGAGCACATGCACATACCTTGGCACACACTGTTCTCACTGCTCCCACTCATATGGAAGCCAGCATCACAGCTGCAGTGTTGGGTTCTCTCCACCTTTGCACAACGGGGTTTCCGATTAAAGGACAGCTCACTCCATTCTACAGCAATGGGATGTGGGCCGGGGGGAGGAGGGGAGAAGGGTGGCAGACAGGAAGAGGAAGTAACATACCAGAAAAGTTGCTTGCACTGCTCTGTTTTCAACAGGTCACAAGTAGTCTGTAATTGCAACCTGGGGAGTCAAATCTCTGCTCTTGATAAATGTCAGAAAAACAAAAGGTATGGCATAAGTACAAAGGCTTTAACTAAATTTAATGATTCCATCACACCACGTTTCTATTTATTCTGGATTCTGGTTTTGATACTTGTTTTATTTGGAAAGGTGTCACTCAATGGAGAACATAAGTTTACAATTTCCCCGTGTGACTCTGTCAGGCTTCAGTAAAGTGTTATTGAGCAGACACCTTGCCCTTTGCAAAACACATCTGTAATATTCTTTGAAAAGGCCATGACAGGAATTCTTCCAATTGGTCTGCGCAGTATTGAGCCAGGGGAAACCAAATGGGTAATAACTAAAAGAAGTTCAACTTTACATTTTTGTGATTTTTAGGAACTTCAACAACAAACAACTTGCATTTGTATAGTGTCTTTAACGTAGCCAAAAGTCCCAAAGCATTTCAGAAGGACATTATCGGATTAATGTTCAAACAATAGGAAACAGCTGATTCTTTTTTGCAGGTCGCCTGAGTTAGGAGCTTTCCCAATTCGGCAGAGCTGCCTCAGTTTACAGGACCCCCACACGACCAGGTTTTGACTCCAAGTAGGCAAGGACCAGATTGAGCTGAAAATGTGTTGCTGGAAAAGCGCAGCAGGTCAGGCAGCATGCAAGGAGCAGGAGAGTCGTCATTTCGGGCATGGGCCCTTCTTCAGTAACCTCACTTTCTCCTTCCAGGACCAGATTAAGTCTGGTCTGTTGACCCCAGAAGCACAGTCTCGGTGGCCAAAGAGGCAGGTGAGTGCAAGGTGCCCTATTGGAAGGCACAATTTGATCCTCTGGGAATGTGTCCCAAATCTTTTTGAAGCTGTTAGGTCCTCCAGTGCCCACTCTGTACACCTCATTAACATTCCCTTTCAGGTCAGGAGATGAGTTACTCATTGCAAAATTCTGAGCTTCTAATCTGCTCTGTAGTCACGGTATTTAAATAGGTACATCACCTTGATGCCAGTTTATGCCCCCATACTTCCCGTGCCCTCTCATAGCTTCATGTTAACTCGATAACCACTCAATGGTATCCATCATAGACATATCTCATACAATGTCATACAGGTCGTTCTGTTATAACGCACATTTCTTCAATGTGAATTCACTGCAACGCTATTGATGAATTGGAGATGCTGTTTCTAAGGCGTGAACTTTTAAAACATATGGTGGCTGTAACGTGTTTACATCACCAACACTTCAAGGTTGTTTCTAGAGTGTGATCTTTCTATTATGTGGGGTTGCGTTATAGAAGAACTGACTGTGTAACTGTTGCTCATACACATCTGATAGTGACAGCAACTCCTATTCAGGAAACTCACTGAAAGGTTTTAAATCTCCTCAAATGATTAATCTCTTATAAAAAAGAAAACTTCTATTCAGACCCCACCTCCAAGACAACTAATCCTTTAATAGTCTCTTTAAATCATCAATCAAAATGTGAACTCAGAATACCTTGCTACGATAATTGTAGTTTTCAGTGCTCAGCCAAGCATCCATAGTAACTTAAGTTGAGCCCTTGGGAATTGTCAACAAAGTTCTCTATTGAAACTGTACAGACTGCAATATTACTGTAAGATGTAGAAGCAGTTTTAGGCCATTCAGCCCGTCAAGTCTGCCCTGCCATTTGATGAGATCATGGCTGGTCTGATACCCTCAGCTCTGTAGAGATTATAACGAGGTCAGTCAGGTTGATATGAGTTCCCTGATTGGGGCTGTTAATGTGGTCCAATCAGGGAGCCCTAGCTGACAGATATAAACATGAGTGTCAGAGGTTTTGTTCGCTCTGAGAGCTGGCTCTGAGGGAGACATCAAGTGTCAAGTGTTATGCATGTGTAAATAAAGAGTGATGCTGTGATGGGAAAAAAGAATACACGAGTGCCGCCTACGGCCATACTAGTCTGAAAACGCCCGATCTCGTCTGATCTCGGAAGCTAAGCAGACTCAGGCCTGGTTAGTACTTGGATGGGAGACCGCCTGGGAATACTAGGTGCAGTAGGCTTATGTAAAAAAAAACAAACATGAGTGCCATAAATAGGTCCAGGCAGCGGGCCGTGGAGGGGGTCGTTAGGGCCAACCGCCTTCCCCTCTTCAGTGGTTGCATCCGAGCCAGGGTGTCTCTGGAGAAGGAGCACGCAGTGTCCACCAACACCCTTGAGCTGTTCAGGGAGAGGTGGACACCACAGGGAGTGGAGTGTATTATTTCCCCCTTCAACTCTGTTTTTATTTAAGCCCTGCCTTCCCCTTCACTGTTTGATCATGCAGCAATGCCCTCTGAGAAGGGCACTGCTTGTCACTGCCCACTCGGGTGTTTCCTTTCTTCCTGGTAGTAGGATATAAATAAAGATTTACAAACTTGTTGTTCTTCACTGTGTCTGACACCAACATATACACGACATGGGTGCCAGGGAAAAACAAGCAAAAGAAGGGAAAAAAAAATAAAAAAAAAACAGGAGTGTCAGAGGTTTTCTGTTCACTCTGACAGCTGGCTCTGAGGGAGCTGGGTCAGTGTCAAGGACTCCCCTTCTGTAAATAACACATGACTTGGTGACAGGATACTGGCCTCTGTGGAGTTATTTCAAACTCCATTTTCTTGCCTTTACCCGATAGCCCTTGATTCCCTTGATGATTAAACATTCCACCGATTCACAATGCTCTGATAGAAGAAATTCCTCCTCATCTCTGTCTAAAATGTGCGACCCTCTATTCTGAGATTATGCCACAGACTCTTAACAAGGGGTAACAACCTTTCTGCATCCACCATGTCAAGTCCTCTAAGAATCTTGTAGATTTCAATAAGACTACCTCTCATTCTTCTAAACTCAAACGAATCCAGACCCAAACTACTTAACATGTTCTCACAAGAAAATCCTTCAGTATCCAGAGTCAGCCCGAGTGAACCTTCTCTGAACTGCCCACAATGCCAATTTATTTTCTAACTCTCTCCAATTGGCCTGTTTCCAAAGCAGTCAGGCTTATTCATTTTTAAATTTCTTACTGACAGGTTAAGCACTTTTTCCATTTTTAAACAGCCAGGGATATTTTTTAAAAAAGCCTTGCGAATGTGACATTTAAAACAGACTTTCTTCACCATTCCTGAGCTTTAACATCTGCTCCATCAAACTGTGACTCACTCTCTGGGTCAATGTGCTTGAACCATGCAAAATGGTGTCTACTTGAAGGTCGTGTTGAATTTGTGTTTGTTACGAAAATTGGATCTGTTAGGAATGGGAGTGGACTGTTACAACCAGACCCCAGTCTCGGAAAATCAACTAAGTGCCCCCACCCCTAACATCACAAAAATATCCAGCAGTTCATCAAAAAATTAGGTTTTGAGGGGCATCTTAATGGATGAGAAAGACGCAGCAGAGTAGGAAGGAATTTCAGAACATTGAGCTGAGACAGAAGCCATAGATATAGATTTGAAGAAGGGTCACTCGACCCAAAACGTTAACCGTGCTGTCTTTCCACAAATGCTACCACAAGTTTGTCCAGCAATTTCTGTTCCAATTTTGTGACAGATTTGACTTGCTCTGTGGATCTTGCATGATCAGAGGGCTGCAGTTTGCAGGATTACTCACTGCCTTCGAACTTTTAGGATTGTTGACATTCTGGTAAGGATTCTTTGATAAAGAAAACTGACCAAACCTAAAATATTTATTAACATGCCTCTGCAGCCTCTTGGAGAAAGTGAGGACTGCAGATGCTGGAGATCAGAGCTGAAAATGTGTTGCTGGAAAAGCGCAGCAGGTCAGGCAGCATCCAAGGAGCAGGAGAATCGACGTTTCGGGCATGAGCCCTTCTTTAGGAATGCCATTCCTGAAGAAGGGCTCATGCCCGAAATGACGATTCTCCTGCTCCTTGGATGCTGCCTGACCTGCTGCGCTTTTCCAGCAACACATTTTCAGCTCTGCAGCCTCTTGACTAAACACAGAGAGGATGAAAATTCTTTCAATGGATGTTAGCTACCTCTTACTGCAAAGCACGCTCATTTTTTGCTTTGGATTTTTCTGAATGCAAGTCCTACCAGAACCAAATCTAACCTGACATTTCAAAATTGTGCTGAGGGAGTGCTGCATTGTTGAAGGTGCTATATCTTTGTATGGGGTATTAACTCAGGTCAATGTTAAAAACCCACCTCACTATTCCAAAGATGGTCAATATTCATCCCACTGCCAAAATCACTCAAATATCACTTCTTAACACATTGTTGTTTTATAGGACTTCATTGCAACTTTACAAATTGTCTTTTTTTTTCTAGACTACAACAGGCATCAAAACTGGCTGTAATGTATTTTGGAAAATTCAAATGCTGTGAAAGGCACTATGTAAATGCAAGTTTTATTGTTCTCCCCTAAGGTTAGGCGAATTTTAGAAGTTAACTTTGTAAAACAAATGGATTCTATCATGCACTGATCAAAACATATTTGTCCAGGTTATTATGTTCCTGAGGATTTAGATGCTGTCAATATATGTAATGGATAATTAAACAGTCAGGCATCACTGTAATATCCCTGATGAAGGGCTTTTGCCCCAAAAGTCGATTTTCCTGCTCCTCAGATGCTGCCTGATCTGCTGTGCTTTTCCAGCACCACTCTAATTTAGACTCTGATTTCCAGCATCTGCAGTCCTCACTTTTGCCCATCACTATAATATCCAAGGCTATCTCTCAGCAACAAAACAGTGGCGCTTAGGACCACAAAATGAACTCCCCAGTTGTTTATTTTAAAAAGATAACATTTGAGTTACAACATAACCACGTTCTACTTTAACCTGCAAAGTTAGTTGGAATCACACAATATGAAATGCTCCAAAATCCTCTTGCTCACAATAATTGGTTAGTGATTTTTTTCGTAAAAATAGTAGTGACAGGGATTTCACAGAAAGGTGCCAACATTTGGTTCCAGTATCACAAAGAATTATTTCACTTTAATGGTCATAAATTACAGTTTAGTATTTAAAGGAAGAAACCTTAAACAAACCATCGAGTAAGGAAGGAATATTCTTTCAATGCAATCTGGTCTAGATTTGAGGAGGTGATGACCTTGTGGTATTAGTGCTAGACTGTTAACCTAAAGACCCAAGTGATGTTCCAGGATCTCGGGTTCAATCCTGCCACGGTAGATGGTTGAATTTAAATTTAATTTTAAAAATCTGGGATTAAGAGTCTAACAATGACCGTGAATCCACTGTTGATTGTTGGAAAAACGCAACTTGTTCACTAATGTCGTTTAGGGAAGGAAACTACCATTCTTACTTGGTCTGGCCTTGACTGCAGACCCACAGCAATATGGATTACTCTTTACTAAGCTCTGGGCAGTTAGGGCTGGATAATAAATGCTGGCCTACCCAGTGTCATGTTCATCCCATGAATGAATAAAAAGACACTCTGAGGGTTTTTTGCAACAAAAGGTCAGAAATCAGAATTAGGCCTGTAATTCTCACCTGGACAAAGTTACCGACAGGAACAGCAAATGTGATACCCTCAGATGTAGGAGCAGAGTTAGATCATTCTGCCCATCGAGTCTGCTTTACTATTCAATAAGATCATGGAGTAATTATAATCTCAGAGCAGTATATTACTGAAAAGGCTATTCGGCTATTCAGCCTTCTCATCCTGCTCTCCAATAGTTTGTTTATACATCTCAAACGAGAAGGAAAGAAATATTATTCACAGTACAGGATGACGTTCCCTGCAGTGGAATGTGCTTGCATCCCACACAATAATAACACCACTTCAAAGGGAAGCTCCTGGAACAGATTCCACATGGCTTTTCAAACAAGTCAAAACCACAGCATGTGCAAAATTACTTCATAACAGAGCAGAAAATGCTTTTCAATTATTAGGTCGATTTTTAAAAAAAACGTTTGGCTTTCTAAAATCTTTCACAGCACATTTTCCATGTCAATAGGTTTGTTCCTCAACTTTCAGTATAAAGACATACTGTTCTCACCTACTCAAATCCAGACAGTATTCAGCCTCCACACTATTACAAACCTGTCTGTCCCGGATACTGACAGTGGCGCCCCATCCAGTTGTTTGGGCAAGTACACATGTATTGGTTCACAGCATCCACACAGATCCCTCCATTCTGACAGGGGTTACTGGCACATTCATTAATTTCTATGAGAGAAATCAAACAGAGTTGAAAAAAATGGGTAAGCCAAACACCACAGTCCAGATAACATTTAGATGAATTTTAAATCATTTCCTTGGGATGTAGATCCCAGTAACACTTATTAACTACAGAATCAATGAATGATGCAGCAAAGAAGGGGTCATTGGTGCATCATTGACCATTGGTGTCAAAAGAACACAGCAATTGATTCCTGTCCCCTGCCTGGTTCCTACAGCCCTACAAATTCTTGCCCTGCCAGTATGCCTTTTGAAAGTTATTTATGCAAAAAACTAATGTCAGCCATGCTAACGTTATCCTTGAGCCACTCTGAAGGATTCATTTCTGAGAGAGAACCTAAGTACAGTTACTACATTTAAAAGACATTTGGATATGTATATGAATAGAAAGGTTTAGAGGGATATGGGCCAAATGCAGGCTATTGGGACTAGTTCAGCTTCGGAAACCTGGTCAGCATGGATGAGTTGGACCGAAGTGTCTGCTTGACTGTATGACTCCAGTCAGGTCTGCTCCGAGCTGCTGTAAAATCTTTCAGTCTCTGGGTCTTCTAAACTAAATATCATCCTTGATTATCCTGAACTGAAAACATGATAATGGCCTTCAATATTTATTCATCTGTCATGAACCACCATAGTATAAAAAACAATTTTTTTTGAGCGCATCACAGGAGTCTCCAGCTACTTCATTTCTGAAGAATGCTGGATTAGGCCCCTGTTCCAAAAGGACTGTCATGCCTTGTTTTATTGTAAATAAGACCCAAACACTGTTCTCAAATAAACACCTTGTCTATGAAAGAATTAAGAGGTTTGTACTCACCAGCTTTGAAAGTAGGCTCTATGTGATCAGTTACACATCCCATTGTGGACTAACACAGCCAACTCTTTATGTTTCCCTTTTTTGACTAATACAGCTGAATCCCTGAATATAATTCCAGTGGGCTGGGGTGTTCATGAGTATTGATGATGTGCTACACAATGCACAACAGGTTCCCGACCATGGGGTCATAGTCTGAGAGGCCTACAGTACAGAGAAAGGTCCTTCAGCCCATCGAGCTGACCTGCTTCAAACATTCCGGGAGCTTAATCACAAAACTTTAACCCACTGCAAATTCATCTTTGCCTCCTGCCCACCCACTAAAGATTCTGACCCTCTGGTGTCCCACTGGAAGTTGGGACTACAGTTTTCAGCCAAAGTGGAGGGATTGCTGCTTTACAGACCATGCCTGTCTGCATGGCACCAATGTCACACCACAATACTGCAGCTGAAGAGTGAACAGTAAATTGATAATAAGACCATTGCTCTTTGATTTCCAATTTTTTAATGTCCAGATAAAAACCTGCTACCACTGGAATTAACTCGGATCATGAGTGATCTATACCATAACTCCACCTTGATTTTCCAAAAACAAATACAGCTTTAAATAAATTTCATCTTTAAGAATAGCGCAAAGCTACTGTCAATGAACAAATCGCTGTTATTTGACTATATTAAATAGTGTAGTTAAACAGTGTTATGCATTGCTCTTGTACCACAGAGTCCTTGTGCTCTGTTGTCTTTGTAACTACTCTGCTGTTGTCTTTTGTCATGGCTGGCTAATTATAATAGTATGTATTCTTGTGTTTCTGTTTTTTTTCTCATCTGATTGATTTTAAATTAGATGTATCTTATTAATACTATATTTGTATAAAAGGTTAATCTGAATTTTCAAAATGAATGCAGCATCTTACAAAATGACTCCAAAAGTCACTTTACTGTTCTTATCAATTCACTAAAGCAGACAGATCGTGTATTATCTCCGGTTGCCACACTATAGGAAGGACGTGACTGCACTGGAGAGGGTGCAGAGGAGATTCTCCAGGTTGCTGCCTGAGATGAAAAGTCACAGTTATAAGGAGAGACTGGATAGGCTGAGTTTGCTGAGCCTGGAGCAGCTGAAGCTGAGGGGGGGTGGGGGGGGGGGGAATCTGACTGAGGTTTACAACATTGTGAGACATAGAGAGAGTAGACTGTGAGAATATTTTTCCATTGCAGTTGTATCTCATTCCAGAGGGTAAGGAATGACTAGTTTAGAGGGGATTTGAGAAAGCTTTTTATTACACAGAGGGTGCTAAAAACATGGAATGTGCTGCCCAACATTTAAAAAACTTTTGGATGAGTAATTAAAATGCCAGGTTATAGTAAGCTATGGATCAAGTGCAAGTAAATGGGATTAGTGTAGTGTGGTGGCTTAGTGGTCAGCATAGACAGTCTGGACCAAAGGACCTGTTCCTACGCTGTATACTTTGATGACACTAAATCACAGAGGGAGACATCAAAACTTCAATTAATTTATGATCAATGTCATGCGTTGCCTAAAGATATGAAAATTCAAAGCTTCCAAGAGAAACAGAAAACTAGAATGATCCCGTAGGAAACGGTAGCACGATTGACTTTGCTTTGTGAAACAATGATGCATCAAAAATGAACAGAGCAGCCATTTGTATTGGACACATTGTGAGACACCATGTTGAACAGAACTCCAAGAAGGTCTGAAAGAGACACAATCATAGACAGATAGTCAGTGAGAAAGGGGGAGGGAGAGCCAGAAAGAGGGTTCTCAAAAGGGAGATGGAAAAAAAGACAAACTGCAAAAAAGGACTGGAGTACTAAACCTAGCTACTAGAACCTGCAATGCTGTGAAAGGAAAATAAAGCAGCCTTCACTTCCTTCCTGCACCTGTTCTCCTCAGGCTACCTCTTGAAGCAACATCCAACTATTCAACAACAGAAACCATCACAGTTGCTGAATTCTGACTTCAAGATTTCAACCACTTCACCTCAAAGAAAGAAACTTCAAACAAGTAACAGGTCTGCAACAATAACAGACAGAACTTGCTTTCATCTTTATCCATAACTATTTTAATCTTTGTATCTGTATTTTACCTATAATTGTACCGTTTTCTTTTACACAGCAATTTCACCAGTAGTTTCTCAATAAACTAACCTTTATCCTGTTTTTGACTGAAGTTTTGCTGCTGGCACTTCTTTTGAAATCTGTGTACCGATAAACTACAAGGGATTTATAAAAGCAACAAATTTGCAGCTCCCAGACCATGCTGCAGATCCGCATGGTGTCGCCATGACTCCATTCTCTGCCTCTCCATGGCGCAATCACTTTGCATTATCACAAAGAAATTCCAGCAAGTGAATCAACGTTGATTGAAAGAGTGGTGGTTCGACAAAAGCTGCTGAATACGCAAGATCAAATTTTACACATCCTCGCACAGGCGTATACCTCATCACATTCACACACACACACACACTCTATCACATGCACTCACATCCACGTGCATGTGCACGCTCTCTCTCTCCTACACATGCACAGTTTATGGGGGTGAACTTGTTTTTGCAGAATTTTATTTTATTTTGCTCAAAAATTGCATAAATCCATGTAAAACCCTGTAACTCAACATTAACCTGGTGTTGTATGATTTTTAACTCAGCAGAATATTTGGTTAGGAAATTAGGTTAGGAACTACGGACTTAAACTAACAGGAACAACAGGTGACTTAATTGAGACATAGAAGATAATCAGAGAGTTAAACAGGGTGGACAGTGAGAACATTTTTTCCTCAGATGGCGATGATTAGCATGAGGGGACATAGCTTTAAATTGAGGGGTAATAGATATAGGACAGATGTCAAGGTAGTTTCTTTACTCAGAGTAGGGGCTTGGAACAGCCTGCCTGCAACAGCAGTAGACTTGCCAACCCTAATGGCATTTAAATGGTAATTGGATAGACATATGGATGAAAATGGAAGAGTGTAGATTGATGGGCTTCAGATTGGTTTCACAGGTTGATGCGATGTTGAGGGCGGAAGGGCTTGTACTGCGCTGTAATGATCTGTATCTCCAGGACAACTCTGCAGGAGTTCCTCAGGGCAGTGTCCTAGGCCCAACCATCTTCAACTGCTTTATCAATGACCTTCCTTCCATCATAAGGTCAAAAATGGAGATGTTCACTGATAATTGCATAATGTTCAGCACCCTTTGTGACTCCTCAGATGCTGAAGCAATCCATGTTCAAATGTGGCAAGTTCTGGACAATATCCAGGCTTGGGCTGACAAGTGGCAAGTTACATTCATGCCACACAAATGTTAAGCAATCACCCTCTCCAATAAGAAACAATCTAACCACTGCCCCTTGACATTCAATGGTGCCATCATCATGGAATCCCTACTAACAACATTCTGGGAGTTACCACTGGCCAGAATCTCAACTGGACTCAACTCAACTTGCCATATACATAGTGTGGCTACAAAAGTAGGTCACAGGCTAGGAATAGTATGGCATGTAACTCATCTCTTGACTCTCCAAAGTCTGTCCACCATCTACAAGGCACAAATCAGGAGAATGATGGAATACTTTGCAGTTTCCTGGATGTGTGCAGCTCCAAAAACACTCAAGAGGTTTGACAGCATCCATGACAAAGCAGCCCTCTTAATTGGCAGCATATCCAGAAATATTCAATCATTCCATCACCAACGCTCAGTAGCAGCAGTATGTACTGTCTACATGATGCACCGCAGAAATTCCCCAAGGATTCTCAAACAGCGCCTTCTAAATCCATGATCACTTTCATCTGGAAGAACAGGGTAGCAGATACATGGGAACCACCACCAAGTTCCCCTCAAAGCCACAAGCCCTCCTTAGAGCAAAATATATCACCCTTCCTTCAGTGTCACTGTGCCAAAATCCTGGAATTTCCTCCCTAACAGCATTATGGGGCTGTCGATAGTGGACTGCAGTGATTCAACACCACCTTCTTAAGGGCAACTAGGCCTGGCCAGTGACCCCACATCCCACAAGTAAAAAAAAAGGTGGGGAATAAGTGAAACAATTTCTCAGGAAGTTTTGGAGGTCAGGATATTAGGTGCCTTCAGGAAAAGGAGATGGTGGAGCTTGTATTAATTAAATTAATTGCGATTGTACAAGATTAGATTACTTACAGTGTGGAAACAGGCCATTCAGCCCAACAAGTCCACACCGACCCAGACCCATTCCCCTAACACTAAGGGCAATTTAGCATGGCCAATTCACCTAACCTGCACATTTGTTTTGGACTATGGGAGGAAACCGGAGCACCTGGAGGAAACTCACGCAGACACGGGGAGAACGTGCAAACTCCACACAGTCAGTCGCCTGAGGTGGGAACTGAGCCTGGGTCTCTGGCACTGTGAGGCAGCAGTGCCAACCACTGCGCCACCGTGCCACCCACAAAGCCCTGGTAATACTGAATATGAAGAATGGCATTCAGTTGTAGAGTCATACAGCACAGAAACAGACTCTTCAGTCCAACCAGTCCATGTTGACCATGATCCCAAACTAAACTCGTCCCACTTGCCTGCGCTTGGCTCATATCCCTCCAAACATTTCTTATTCATGGACTTATCTAAATGCCTTTTAAATGCTGTAACTGTACCTACATCCACCATTTTCTCTGGAAGTACATTCCACACATGAACCACGCTCTGTGGGAAAAAAATTGCCCCTTGTGTCTTTTTAAAATCTTTTTCCTTTCACTTTAAAAATATGTCTCTAGTCTTGAAATATTCCACTCTCGGGAAAAGACACCTGCTGGTCATCTTACCTCTACCCCCTCATGATGTTATAAACATCTCTCACCTCTCATCCTCCTACATTCCAGTGAAAAACAGTCTGAGCCTCTCTACGTCTTGGTCACGCCCCTCAGAATGGATTCACTGATTTTGTGTTGGGGAGATTCAGGAGGATGAGGAGGGAGAAGGATATGCAACCCAGATGCACCAGAGTGATACTGAAACTAATAAAGGCATGGATTAGCTTTGTATACCTTTTCATGTAGAAGAATGAGGTATGATCTATTTGAGGTGATTAAGACGATTCAAGGATTTGAAATGAGAATAATGGAAACTATCTCCTCGAATGGGGACATAAGTTGAAACTAAAATTAGAGCAAACTTTTCAGGTCTGATGTCAAAAAGCACTTCTTCGTACAAAGTGCAAAGCTTCAATGTATTTTCTCACAAGCCTCAGAGGCTGGGGATTTATTAAACATTTTGCCAGGGTAGTAAAGGTAATGGAACCAATGTGGGTAAAGGAAACAAGGTATAAATCAGTCATGGTCTAAATGAATGGCAGAACAGACTCTAAGGGGCTAAACAACCACCTCCTTTTCCTATTTATTGTGGAAGAATTAGACCAAGTGAGCAGAATGATCTCCTTCATCTTTATCCATGCGTGATCTTGTAACGCAGCCTATAACATTTCTTAAGGGATTTCAATCACAATAGCATCGGCTCCACATTTTCCTTCATTCAAACAGGACAAAAAGAGCCATGCCCTGTGCATCCTGACTCACAGAGCTCGTTTACATTACACTACAACCAGCCAGTGCAACATCACAGAGAACTAACTCCACCAGAACTAGGTGCTGCTGGCTATCAATAGCATGCCTGGAATATCTCTGGACCATTAGACCATGAAATTATTTAATAAAATGTCTGAGACCATTAACTAAATACATCCTTGACCTCCAAAATCCATCACCCCGGCAGCTGGAGCATGGCTGGGTTACCAGGACAAGTGAGCACAGGCCACTTCACGCTGCTTGATGGGAAAGATAGAAAGCTCAGGGTGGAATGTGTGACCAAATATCATTAAGCTAAGGAGAGATATGCAGGTATTCCCACATGGGGAATATAATGTTGTCTTTTTTTTAACACTTAGGAGTGAGAACATTCTGTCGACTTTGATCAAAGCAGTTCTGTGTGACAAAAGACACAAACTCTCTCATTATTCATTGCTTCCTCTTTAATCTAGGTACCGACATGCATTTTCGGCTAAACATTTGTGTAATGCAGGAGTTTCCTATTTGGGATCCCATCAAGAACAATTATCAACAATTAATTATCAATTCCTGACCCAATTCAACCTAATGGTGTGAGTCTTCAAATCATTTCATGTTATATTAATGTGCAAATGTTCAACAGATGTGCTTAATGTCACAATTATTATGGAGATATTAACCCATTTACTTTAAATCAATGTTTTTGATAAAAATGCATCACACATGAGCATTGTTAGTTATTTTTTTTCAAACCGCATGCATATATGGTCAATTTGGTAACAAATTTATTTAGCTTTAGTATTTCACAATACGTTTTGAAATATTATAATCCTCCAAAAATACAACTTGATTTTGTGTGCATATAATATATATATATATATATTTAAATATATGAAAAGATTGTTTCAACCAACCATTATTTATTACTTAGCAACACCCCGGAGATCTTTCTGGAGATTGATAGATTTCTGCTGACCAATGATGTTATGGGGATGGGTAAAACAGATATCAATGGGTTTGATCAGACATGATCATGTTGAATGGTGGGGCCGACCCAATGGACTGAATGGTCTTCTCTTGTTATGATGTTCCTATACAAGGACATTAAATGGTGTTATTGAAACTACTGCTGAAAATGTGTTGCTGGAAAAGCGCAGCAGGTCAGGCAGCATCCAAGGAGCAGGAGAATCGACGTTTTGGGCATGAGCCCTTCTTCAGGCTTATTGAAACTACTCCCAAGTATTTATCTGACTCGTTTCAAGACATTATGATTGAATTTACTTGGATAACTCATTGTGATTATTCCATACACTAAATCTTTGTGCACAAGTATATTTCTTCCAAATAATTTTTCTAGGAAAGCAAAACCCGGGTTCAAATCCTGCCATGGTAGAATTTGAATTCAATAACAAATCTATAAATTAAATTCTAATTGTCGGAAAAACCCTGATATCCTTTAGCTTAGGTAATCTGCCATCTTTGCCTGATCTGACCTACATGTGACTCCAGACCCACAGCAATGTGGTTGACTCTTGACTGCCCTCTGGGCAATTAGGGATGGGCCATAACCAGCAATGACCACATCCCTTGAATGAATAAAAGAAAATATTGAATCCACAAACGGTTAAAAACATCAAAAACCTCACAGTCCATGAAGTGTTATCAGCAATGTATAGTGCAGGACATGCAAAAGCCAATATGTGACAGATAGTCTGTTTTTAGAGAACTTGGTTGAGAAATAAATTTTGGTCAGGATAGCAGGGATAACTACCCAGCTGTTTGGAACAGTGCATGGGATTTTGCACTATTGTGAGAGAGAAAATTGGACGTTGGTTTAATACTTTCTCTGAAAGATAGCAGCTCTAAAAGTGCAGCACACCCTCAGTACCACACCGAGATGTCAGTGTAGATTTTATGTTCACCTCTCTGGATGGACCATCTCCTAACTCAGAGAGTGTTACAACTGTGTCACATGTGACATATAAATGCATCTCAACTTGATTTTGTTAAAAGGAAAAAAAATTGGAGGGTTTAACACCTTTTAAATAGTAATTGTGCATGGAAGCATTAAGTTAATATCACGTGGAGTTAGGTTGCAAATCAGCTATTAAAAAGGTGGAACAGACTTGAGAGACTGACTGGCTGTTCTGATTCAACAGCTATTTTCTAAAATTGGAAATCACACCCTGACAATCCAGTAATAAATGTTCGCACTTTTACTTCTAAAATTTCAGAAAAAAAGAGTAAATGAGAAAGTGTAATTTATTAAAGGAACACATTATTGTGGTGATTTGGTTCCAGCTAATATCTAATGATGATGTCTCATTCAGGATTCTTGAGCTTCTCCAAATGTTTTGTTATCTACTAAAGTAAATAATTAGTGCTTTAGTCTTTAGTGTGAACAGTGCCAACCTACTATGAAACTTTAAACTGGAGTACCTGTGCAGCTAGCATTCACCCCTGTCCAGCGCCCGTTGGGCTGACAGACTCTGGTATTGGAGCCGATGAGCTGGTAGCCAGGCAGACAGACAAAATGCACCTCATGATCCGCGCTGTACCTGGAGCCTAGCTTCTTGCCATGTTTAGGAATCTCCAGCGATGGACACCACGTTACTATAACAAAGCAGAGAGAGAGAGAGAAAAACAAGTTTTCAATTGAGACTTACATGTCATTTAGGATTATCTATCTCTACTTTTCAGAGAGTCTACACACTAGGTCAATGTGTAAGGCTCGCATACAGCACTTTCACCTGCATTGTGACATTACCTGGTTAATGCTATTTCCTCTTGAAGGGTATCATATTACTCAAAAGTGGAGCCCTTCCTTCACATCATGAAACACTTACTCTACTCACGCTGAAATGGTTGTGAAATGAATTCCTCTGACCATAACTGCCCAAGCAGCTGACTAAGCTTAAACGTACTGTGCCAGAAACTCTTCACTAAAGGCTGTCGCCTTTGATCTGAGTGAGGAACTTTTCTGTTAGACTTCTGTGACATGGCCATTTGGTTGCAGTGTGTTTCCATGTATATGGCAGATGTGATATTGGTGTAGTAATACAGTGTTGTACAGCAACACACCCGCCTCACTGACTGACTGTATAGGATGGGCCGAAGGGCTAAAATTATTGATGATATTTGACAGCTGCATGACCTTGAATAAGTCCTGTGAACATTCCCGTACATGCTGCAGATGGCAAAATCAAAACTTGTTTTCTGTCCTTGCAAGCAGCTTGCCTTCTGGATCTGCTTTTCCGTGTTGGCTGTTTGTTACATTGTATAAGAGA
This sequence comes from Hemiscyllium ocellatum, assembly GCF_020745735.1. Lineage (NCBI taxonomy): Eukaryota > Metazoa > Chordata > Chondrichthyes > Orectolobiformes > Hemiscylliidae > Hemiscyllium > Hemiscyllium ocellatum. The sequence continues at coordinate 21,255,985 of NC_083403.1, read as the reverse complement.
AAGATTTTGTTCTGAGATTTTGGACTTCACCTTGGACTAGGATCGCAAGTGGTGCCAGACTTAAGCCTCCAGACCAGCCATCGATCGAGGAGTCCCTGATGGGCAAAAGGGCGTGAGACTTACTGCAATTTTTCCTTTCTTTAGTATTGTTATTATCGATATTATTATTTAATAAACATCCATATTTAAGCAAATTGCTGTTGTCGAGTCTTCTCTTAACTACATTGAACCGTAACTAAAGAACCTCTTGGATCCACACTGTGATCCAAAACAATGATGACAACCATGGCAAGCTCCCTGACTTCGTGTCTGCACTAAACAACAAGGCAAGACTGAAGTACTGTGAGACTTTTGCTCTGCCTGAAAATGCAACGTGCAAGAAAGACAAGGGAAAGCAGGAATCCTTTGAGAGTCCAAGTCAGTGCAAAGTGAGTCATCAGCTTCAGGAGTAAGCGGGGCTCCCTGACAGATGCCCTGATCAAATCTGTGAGCTGGGAGCTTGCAGCAAACGTTCAATGGAACATGCTGGGACACTCCAGAGTACGGCACGGAAGAGCAGCATGGAAGGGCGACATGTTAGCTCAGTGGTTAGCACTGCTGTCTCACAGCACCAGGGACCCGGCTTTCATTCCAGCCACGGGCGACTGTCTGTATGCAGTTTGCACACTCTCCCCATGTCTGTGTGGGTTTCCCCGGGGTGCTCCGGTATCCTCCCACAGTCCAAAGATGTGCAGGTTAGGTGAATTGGCCGCACTAAATTGCCCACAGTGTTCAGGGATCTGTAGGTTAGGTGCATTAGTCATGGGAAGCGTAGAATAATAGGGTAGGGGAACGGGTCTAGGTGGGATGCTATTTGGAGGGTCAGTGTGGACTTGTTGGGCTGAAGGCCCGTTTCAACACTGTGGGGATTCTCTGATTCTAACCATGTTATAAGTGAACCGGAGATGTGTCATGAAGGTGCCATGAACCAAAGGAGCATGTCCTGAGATCTTTGTGACTGTTGACCAAGAGGGAGGTCTGGAGGAGCAAGTTGGATGGAGTCGTCAGATACCCATCTGTCTTTCCTTGAAACCATCAAGTTTCTATCCAGCAGGTAAGAACATGGGGAACTGTATATCATGAGGTGAGCTCAGTAATAAAACATACCAATACAAGCAAATAGGTCTCATGCTGGTCAGTAGCGAGGTTCTTGTGTCATCATTCACCACTTGGTTAAAGATTCAAAGTATTTGCTCTTGACATTGAGAATTTCATTTCAGCAAAACATCTTATTTACCCAACTGAGTCACCATTGTCCATGTCATTTAAGGACTAGGAAGATTCAGCTTATTGTCTCACTAATGCCCTGCTTTCCTAATTACTTGTTTTACATGCATGTTTTATTCCAAATCCCTGTGTAGCACAACATTCTGCAATCTCTCTCCATTTAAATAATATTCAGCTTGCCTATTCTGCTTGCCAAGGTGAAACACTTACATTTTCCCACATTATGCTCCATAAACTGAACTTCTGTCCTGAGAGATTCACTCTTGGTGGAAGTCACAATCACTCACATTGTCAGCTGAGTGGATTCTTTATTTGCTGGTGGGGCATAGGCATCACTGGCCAGGTCAACATTTATTGCCCATCCATAATTTCCCAGAAGGCAGTTAAGAGACAACAACAATTCTGAAGTCACATGTAGGCCAGACCAGCTAAGGATAGCATATTTCCTTCCCTAAAGGATAGAAATGAACCAGGTGGGTTTTTATGACAACGACAATGGTCATCATTAGATCAACTTTTTAATTCTAGATTTTGTTGAATTCAAATTTCACCATCTGCCGTTGCAGGATTTGAACCCAGGTTCAAATGTATTAATTTAAATTAATTATATATTAAATAGAATGTTAATTTGGGGTTCTGGATTACACGCCTATGATATTACCAAAATACAATATCAAACTTTCTCTTTCCCCTGCCATATGAATAAGAAGAAGCTTCTGGTGAATTTAGATACTGCCTTAAATTCAAAATGTTAAACAGGAGTGTCAGGAACCATCAAATTCCCTTCCAAGTCATGGACCAAGCTGAGTTGAACGTAGACCACTTTGTCCTCACTGGGTCAATGACAGTGACATTCAAAAATTATACTTAAACCTTTCCTAAACTCATTGGTAGTCAGGTTGTTAGTAAATTAAGTGTATGTTTGCATTTAAAAGCCTTTAAAAGATACCTATTAGTGCATTTGCACTTAAACAAAGGATGTTTTAAAAGCCTCTTCAAAGAGGAGATGGTACCATAGTGTCACTATCATAGGCTATTGTTCTAGGGATAAAATGTCTTAATACATCTGGAACTGACAGCCAGTCTCAGCATTGGTAACACTGAAGCTACTGGTAATAGGTGTAATTTGTTGAAGTTCTTTTGGGAAGGAAATCTGCCATCCTCCAGATCTGTAGAAATATGGTCAACTCTTAACTGCTTTCTGAAAATGATGTACAAGAAAAACTCTCAGCCCAAGGATGTTGAGAGATGGGCAAACCCTGGTCCTATCAGTGACACCCACACCCTGTGAAAGAACATGGGAGGGAGAAAAGACAAGAATAATTGGCACAAATCTACCCCACAATGAACTTATCCTTGGGCGTGGCTTTGTTTAATGGGTGAAAAGTAGTACAAAAAATTATTACACTCAATTAGTGCTAAACACCATTTTGTGCCTGAAATTCCTTGGTTATTGTTCTGAGTGATTTCAGGTGAAGTTCTACCCCATACTCTTATTTGCCACTTCCATCCAGCATTGAACAAGCTTGCATATTACAAATTTACATTGCTGGTCTTTCGAATTAATCGTTAAACCAAGGTCCCAGGTAGGTTGACCATGTAAAGAAATTCCACATGATTATTCAAGAAAGAGCAACTACATTCTCCCATAGTAATTAACCAACACCATCAATACACAGATCAATTCATTTTGTCTTCTTGCTGACCTACCCATATGCAAGCAACAATACTTAAAAAATAATTATCTGTGTAGTGTTATGTATTTGAAGTGATTGTAACGAAGTCAGCGAGATGGACCTCATAGAATATAAATTTTTGATTGGGGTTTTACTCATTTCAATCACAGAGTCCTCGCTGACAGGTATAAACAGGACTGTCAGAGTTTCAGCTCATTCAGAGAGCTGGCTCTGAAACAGCCGGACCAGCGACAAATATTATGCATGTATAAATAAAGGGTGGCTGGGAGATAGGATACCTTTGCTGTGGAGTTATTTCAAGTAGCCCATTGGAACATCTTGAGAAAATGAAATGCAATTTCTTCTACTCAGGGGGATGGGAACCTGAGGTGTAGTTGCAGTGCAGAGGGAGATGAGAGTAGGGAGGACAGGGACAGGATTTCAGGGTCACAGGAATGTGCTGGCAGAGAGCAAACTGGTTTGAAGTGTGTCTACTTCAAAACCAGAAGTATTCGAAATAAGGTAGGTGAGCTTGCAGCATGGATAGGTATCTGGGACTTCAATGTTGTGGCCATTTTGGAGACATGGATAGAGCAGGGTGAGGAATGGATGTTGCAAGTTCCAGAGTATAGATCTTTCATTAAGAACAGGCAAGGCGGTAAAAGAGGGGGGAGGTGTGGCCTTGTTAGTCAAGAATAGTACAAAGGTGGCTGAAAGAACTTTTGATGAGGGCTCATCTACTGAGATAGTGTGGGCTGAGGTTAGAAACAGGAGAGGAGAGGTCACACTTTTTGGAGTTTTTTTATAGGCCTCCACAGAGTTCCAGGGAGGTGGAAGAGAGGATTGGCAAAACTATTCTGGGTAGGAGTGAAAGGAACATGGTGATCATTACGGGAGATTTTAACTTCCCCAACATTGACTAGAAATGCTATAACTCTAGTACGTCAGACGGATCAGTTTTTGTCCAATGTGTACAGGAGGGTTTCCTGACTCAGTATGTCGAACGGCCGACAAGAGGGGAGGCCACACCGGATCTGGTGCTTGGTAATGAACCAGGCCAGGTGTTTGATTTAGTTGTAGGTGAGCACTTTGGACAGGGTGACCATAATTCAGTTATGTTTAGTTTAGCGATGGAAAGGGATAGGTACTTAGCACAGGGCAAGAGTTACTGTTGGGGCGAGGGCAATTATAATATGATTAGGCAAGAATTAGGATGCACAGAATGGGGTAGCAAAATGCAGGGGATGGGGACAATTGAAATGTAGACTGGTTTAAGGAACAGATATTGCATGTCCTTGATAGGTATGTCCCTGTCAGGCAGGGAGGAAATGATAACATAAGGAAATTGTGGTTTACTACAGAAATTGCATCTCATGTTAAGCACAAGAAGGAGTCTTGTGTGTTGATGAGGTAAATTGTTCAGATGAGGTGACGGAGAGTTATAGATCAGCTCGGAAGGATTTAAAGAGAGATCTAAGAAGAGCAAAGAGAGGACTCGAGCAGTCTTTAGCAAATAGAATAAAGGAGAGCCCTAAAGCTTTCCATAGGTATGTGTAGTAAAAGAGAATGACTAGGGTCGGAATAGGAAAGTGGGAAGTCGAAGGTGGACCCTGTGGAGATTGGAGAGGTGCTAAACGAACATTTCTCATCGGTTTTCACTCAGGAAAAGGAGAATATTGTAGAAGAGAAGAATGGGGTATGAGATATTAGACTAGAAAGGATCGAGGTTAGTTACAAACAGGTGTTATCAATTCTAGAAGAAGTGAAAGTTGACAAGTCCCCTGGGCCAGATGGGATCTATCCGAGGATTCTTTGGGAAGCTAGGGAGGAGATAGCAGGGCCTTTGGCTTTGATACTTGAGTCATCATTATCTACAGGTTTAGTACCAGAGGACTGGAGGATTACAAATGTTGTGCCCTTGTTCAAGAAGGGCAGCAGATATGACCCAGGTAATTATAGACCAGTGAGCCTTACTTCTGTTGTAGGAAAGGTTTGGGAAAGGATTATAAGAGACGAGATTTATAATTATCGAGCAAGCAACAATTTGATTTCAGATAGTCAACATGGTTTCGTGAAGTGCAGGTTGTGTCTCACAAACCTCAGTGAGTTTTTTGAGAAGGTGACCAAGCACATGGATGAAGGTAGGGCAGTTGACGTGGCATACATGGACTTCAGTAAAGCCTTTGATTAAGTTCTACATGGTAAGCTGTTGGAGAAAATGCAGAGGCATGGGAGTGATTTAGCAGTTTGGATTAGAAACTGGCTTTCTGAAAGAAAGCAGCGAGTGGTGGTTGATGGAAAATATTCAGCCTGGAGTCCGGTTACTAGTGGTGTGCTACAAGGATCTGTTTTGGGACCACTGCTGTTTGTCACTTTTAGAAATGACTTAGATGCAAACATAGGTAGATGGATTAGTAGATTTGCAGATGACACTACAGTCAGTGGGGTGTGGACAGTTTGTAAGAATGTTATAGATTGCAGGGGGACTTGGATAAACTGCAGAATTGGGCTGAGAAGTGGCAAATGGAGTTCATTGCAGCTAAATGTGAGGTGATGCACTTTGGGAAGAATAACAAGAAGGCAGAGTACTGAGTCAATGGAAAGATTCTTGGTAGTGTGGATGTGCAGAGGGATCTTGGAGTCCATGTACATAGATCCCTGAAAGTTGCCACCCAGGTTGAAAGTGCTGTTAAGAAGGCATACAGTGCGTGAGGCTTCATTGGTAGAGGGATTGAGTTCCAGAGCCGCAATATTATGGTGCAACTATACAAAACGTTACTACGGCCACACTTGGAATATTGTGGACAATTCTGGCCGCCATATTTTGGGAAGGATGTGGAAGCACTGGAAAAGGAGCAGAGGAAATTTACGAGGATGTTGCCTGGTTTGGAGGGAAGGTCTTATGAGGAAAGGCTGAGAGACTTGGGTCTGTTCTCATTGCAAAGAAGAAGGCTAAGAGGGGATTTGATAGAGACACACAAGACGATCAGAGGATTAGATAGGATAGACAGTGAAAGTCTTTTTCCTAGGATGATGACGTCAGCTTGTACGAGGGGGCATAGCTACAAATTGAAGGGTGATAGATTTAAGACAGATGTCAGAGGCAGGTTCTTTACTCAGAGAGTGGTAAGGGTGTGGAATGCCCCACCTGCTAATGTAGTTAACTCAGCCACATTAGGGAGATTTAAACAATCCTTGGATAAGCACATGCATGATGGGATAGTGTAGGGGGAACTGAGAATAGTTCACGGGTCGGCGCAACATTGAGGGCCAAAGGGCCTGTTCTGCGCTGTATTGTTCTAGGTACTATGTTCTATATCAGAAACAGCGGCAACTATGCTAGGATAGATGTCAACAATTCTTCACTGGACTTAACTCCATTTTTGTGTTCGGAGAGTTCTTGACATGTATTGAAACTTTTGAATCTGCCATGGAACTCGGATTAAGATCCCAGCCAAGATATGGAGCAACATTTAGCACTAGTACAAGACTTTTGATTGCCATTCTTCCAAATCCTTGGTCTACCTTTACCAAACAGTTTGCCCTGCTGTAATAACTTTGGAGCTTAACGTATCAATCCCATTATCAGATCTGAATCTAAATAGTGTCAGGATATCACAGATAGGATTCTACTCTGCACAGGAGAATTAAGATGGGATAGGCAATAGAAGGGCCTTGTATCCTGAGGCTGCTGACCCATTTGTTTTACAAGATTTGCTCAAATGGAATAAAGATGCATGAAGCTTTAGAATCTACAAACCATTAGCAGCATGAAGCTGTGACTGTGCTGAAGCATCAAATGTTATGTCACTTTACTGAACAGAAGAAAGCATAATCAGAAAAAATGACTCCTAAAAACGTAAGTTTTGGGTTTGGCTTCAACCTTCCCCTTCTACTGCATCTCAGATTAAATAATGTAATCAATGCACCATTGACCTTTTTCACAGCTATCCCAAGCCTACTAACACTGTCACCACATGATCCCAGGAAGAGTTTGCAACAGGATGGCAGTAGGAGAATTCACTAGGTACTCTAAACCTACAATCCAAGGCATTTATTTACAGGTCACAAAGTGTGATGGGTATGGTGTAGGCAATGTGTCATAAATTTGGCTCCATGCACAAACACATTACCAAGATTTACCACTGATTTTGCCACTTTATGCTATTATCCTGGCATGTTAATGCAAAGGAAACTCCAACCTCCAGCCTCTAATCCCCAGTTTGTCGGTAATGATAAGAACATTGACACCTTGAACATTGGATCATGTTGAAATGTGACAATGTGCAGTGACTCCATGACAATATAATTGGCAAATCCTTACGCAACTGCTTTGTAATTCGGCACATTAGTAAGCATGATGTAAAATCATATGAACTATTAAGCTATAAATCCATGAAGATTTTGTGTTAACCCAGACATTAAGCTATAGCTATTACTCCAAGTACCTGCAAGTTACAAGAGGTAGAAAGGCAAAGCACAGCAAGTTGCTTTTAACATTTTTCTCTACACAGCCTTCGTTTATACATGCTTTTGAACAAACTTTTTATGTTTATTAGATGTTATGAGCTTTGGATGTTCTTAAATCCTAAGACAGACGGAGACAGAAACACCATTCCCATGCCATAAACTTTGGTTCAGTCTTAGGGGAGAAATGAAACTTAAGATGATGTCAATATTGAGGACGCTTAACCACTTGCTTCAGAGTATCTGGGGAGGAGGTGGAATGGTTGTAAAATCTTCAGACTATTCATGCAGAACCCTAGACTAATATTCTGGATACATAAGATTTAATCCCAGCAGGGTGCCAGTTGTATTCAATCTATAAAGTCTGGAATTAAAAGCAAGTGCAATGACAAGCAGGTAGCCATTGCTGACTGTTGTAAATATTCATCTGGCTCTCTAATACCCTTTTGGAAAGGAAGTCTGCCCTTGTCTAGCCTACATGAGACTCCAGACCCACAGCAATGAAGGAGACTTTTAACTGTCCTCTGTAATGCCAAGCAACCCACTCAGCAATTAGGGATGGGCTTTAATTGCTGACCCAGCCAACGTCGTCCACATACTATGAATGAATATTTTTAAAAAATCTCCTCCTAAGATCTCAGTTTATTGGGCACATGAACTTGCTGAATGAAGGATGATGTTGGCTAAGGGAGCGGGTCTAGCTCATCTTCACTCAGCAGCCTCCTCTCCAATATCATTCTCCATTCTCAAGGATGTTTAGGGGTTAAGGCATTTCATATCAAGTGAAGTAAAAAGAAACAGGCCCAGTGTGACAATGGTTATGGTGCTCTGAATCTATAAATTGCTTTAAACTAGCTTGCTCCACCAGAGTTTGAAGACCCCAGCTCTGAAGGCAGTTGGGAGATGGTCGTGTAACTGGATGAGCAATTGAGAGCCCAGGCTAATGCTCTGAGGATATGGCTTTGAATCCCACTGTGGTAGCTGGTGAAATTCAATTTAATAAATCAGCAACTTAAAATTTAGTCTCAGTAATGGTGACCATGAGACTTGATTTATTGTTATTAAGAACCCATCTGGATCACTAACACCTGTTCTGGAAGGTGATCTGCCACTTTTACTCAGTCTAGCCTGCAAGTTATTCCAGAAAATCAATACTGGTTTTACCACTGACACCCACATTCATGATTTGTTTTTAAAGGTCAAGAAGTGGTAAAAATTGAACCAGGTTAGGCAGCATCCAAGGAACAGGAAATTCGACGTTTCGGGCCAGAGCCTAACCTGCTGTGCTTTAACCAGCAACACATTTTCAGCTCGGATCTCCAGCATCTGCAGACCTCACTTTTTACTAAAAATTGAACCAGCCCACTTTGAAACATCATTTGTTCAGGCTGCTTGGATTGCCAAGAATCACTGACTCAAAGTTTCCACAAAATCAAAGGGGCAGCACCCAATTCCCTTACCCTCAGAACTCTTTGCATAAGAGTTCTCAAAGGTCACATCATTCAACTTTTGTAGGACTTGTTTCATTCTCCTTCCTTGGGGTAGCAATCAAGGATGCCTGCCCAGATATGCATAGAGGATCTATTTGTGAGGAGATCTTAACAGTAGGTAGTTGGGAAAGCACAGCATTGTAGTCAATGTTTTGGGTCTGAAGAGGGGTAAGAAATATTAACTCTGATTTCTCTCCACAGATACTGCCAGACCTGCTGACCTTTTCCAGCAATTTCTGGTTTTGTTTCTGATTTCCCGCATTTGCAGTTCTTTTGGGTTTTTTCTTTATAGACGTTGGTTTGGTGTGACAGGTTTCTGCTGATATGGGTCTGATGTTAACATACCTGAGGGTTGGTCTGCTGTCAGTTTGGTCACAGAGATCTGTAAGGCTGAAAGCTTGGCTTTCATGGTACGAATTCCATCAGTGAAATGTGTTTCTTGTCCTTTTAAGAACTGTTGCATTTGTCGGATGACAGTTAGAACTTTCTGTTTGTTCAGGCAACCCTACACAATGAAAACAGAGGTAAATCAGGTCTTAATCCTAATATTTACTGTTTAAACATGTGGTCAAAATATGGTCAGACTGTTATTCCACAACTGTGTCCTGTATTCTAAATCTACATTATTCTATAGTTGCATACTGCATCAGAGGTGTGTGCTTTATTCTAGATCTGCTTTGTATTATACCCGCATGTTGTATGTTGTATTCAAGATGTAAACTATATTGTATCTGTGTGCCATATTCAAGCTAATATTATATTCTAGCCATGTGCTGCATTATAGTTATTCCAGAAAATTATGATTTGTTGTTTTATTATTGTGCATGGGCTTTTCTTATTGGAGATGACCATTTCCTGGCTTTTGTGTGACACAAACATTACTTTAAACTTGACAGTCCAAGCCTGGATATTGTCCAGATCTTGAATGTGAACTGCTTCAATATTTGAGATGTTGCAAATGGTTCTGAACACTGTGCAATCATTGACAAACATTCTGACTTTTGACCTGATGATGAAAGGAAGGTCATTGATAAGTAGTTGAAGATGGTTAGGCATAGGACACCATCCTGAGGAACTTCTGCAGTGATGTCCTAGCGCAGAGAAGAGTGACCTTCAAAACCACAACCATCTTCCAATGTGCCAGCATTGACTTCAATCATCTTGCTGCACTATAACTGTGTGCTGCACTACAGCTGTGAATTGCACTATAGCTGTGTGCTGCACTATAACTGTGTATTACACTATAGCTGTGTGCTGCAATATAACTTTGTGCTGCACTACAGCTGTGTATTACACCATAGCTGTGTGCTGCAATATAACTTTGTGCTGCACTACAGCTGTGAATTGCACTATAGCTGTGTGCTGCACTATAACTGTGTATTGTACTATAGCTGTGTGCTGCACGATAGTTGTGTATTGCACTCTAGCAGGTTGCTGCACTATAACTGTGTATTGCACAATAGTTGTGTGCTCACTATAGCTGTGTGCTGCACTATAACTGTGTATTGCACTACAGTTGTGTGCTCACTATAGCTGTGTGCTGCACTGTCATCGTGTACTGCACTATAACTGTATGCTGCACTGTAACTGTGTATTGCACTATAGTTGTGTGCTCACTATAGCTGTGTGCTGCACTATAACTGTGTATTGCACTACAGTTGTGTGCTCACTATAGCTGTGTGCTGTACTATAGCTGTGTGCTGCACTATAACAGTGTATTGCACGATAGCTATGTGCTCACTATAGCTGTGTGCTGCACTATAACTGTATGCTGCTTTATAACTGTGTATTGCACTATAACTATGTATTGCACTATAACTGTGTGCTCACAATAGCTGTGTAATGCACTATAACTGTGTATTGCACTATACCTGTATGCTGCACTATAGCTGTGTGCTGCACTATTGGTGTGTACTGCACTATAACTACATGCTGCACTACAATTGTATGCTGTACTATAACTGTGCATTACACTATAGCGGTGAACTGCACCACAGCTGTGCATTGCACTACAGCTATGTGCTGCACTATAACTGTGCATTGCACTACAGCTGTGTGCTGCACTATAACTGTGTATTGTACTATAACTGTGTGGTGCACTATAGCTGTATATTGCACTATAACGGTGTGCTGCACTATAGCTGTATGCTGCCCTATAGCTATGTATTGCACTATAGCTGTGTGCTGCACTATAGCTGTGTGCTGCACTATAGCTGTGTATTGCACTATAACTGTGTATTGCACTATAGCTGTGTGCTGCACTATAGCTGTGTATTTCACTATAACTGTGTATTACACTATAGTTGTGTGTTGCACTATAGCTGTGTATTGCACTATAATGGTGTGCTGCACTATAGCTATATGCTGCCCTATAGTTGTGTATTGCACTATAGCTGTGTGCTGCACTATAACTGTGTATTGCACTATAGCTGTGTGCTGCACTATAACGGTGTGCTGCACTATAGCTATATGCTGCCCTATAGCTGTGTATCGCACTATATCTATGTGCTGCACGATATCTATGTGCTGCACGATAGATGTATGCTGCACGATAGCTGTGTGCTGCACTATAGCTGTGTATTGCACTATAGCTGTGTGCTGCATTATAACTGTGTGCTGCATTATAACTGTGTATTGCATTATAACTGTGTGCTGCACTATAACTGTGTATTGCACTATAATTGTTTGCTGCACCATAATTGTAGGCTGCACTATAACCCTGTGCTGCACTATAACCGTGTGCTGCACTATAGCTGTGTGCTGCACTATAGCTGTCTATTGAACTATAATTGTGTGCTGCACTGTAGCTGTGTATTGCACTATAACTGTATTGCACTATAACTGTGTGCTGCACGATAGCTATATGCTGCACAATAGCTTTGTGCTCACTATAGCTTTATATTGAATTATTGCTGTGCATTGCATTGCTACACTATTGCTGTATTGCACTATAAATGTGTGCTGCACTATAGCTATATGCTGCACTATAGCGGTGTGCTGCACTATAGCTGTGTGCTGCACTATAGCTGTGTATTGCACTATAATTGTGAGCTGCTGTATGCTGCACTATAGCTGTGTGCTGCACTATAACTGTGTATTGCACTATAACTGTGTGCTGTACTATAGCTCTGTGCTGCATGAGAACTGTGTGCTGCACGAGAACTGTGTGCTGCACTATAATTGTGTGCTTCACTATAACTGTGTGCTGCACTATAACTGTGTATTGCACTATAACTCTGTGCTGCACTATAAGACCATAAGACATAGGCAATTCAGCCCATCGAGTCCCCTCCGCCATTCAATCATGGCTGATGGGCATTTCAACTCCGCTTACCAGCATTCTCCCCGTAGCCCTTAATTCCTCGTGATATCAAGAATTTATCAATCTCTGCCTTGAAGACATTTAGCGTCCCGGCCTCCACTGCACTCTGTGGCAATGAATTCCACAGGCCCACCAATCTCTGGCTGAAGAAATGTCTCCGCATTTCTGTTCTGAATTGACCCCCTCTAATTCTAAGGCTGTGTCCACGGGTCCTAGTCTCCTCGCCTAACGGAAACAATTTCCTAGCGTCCACCCTTTCCAAGCCATGTATTATCTTGTAAGTTTCTATTAAGTCTCCCCTCAATCTTCTAAACTCCAATGAATACAATCCCAGGATCCTCAGCCATTCCTCGTATGTTAGACCAACCATTCCAGGGATCATCCGTGTGAATCTCCGCTGGACACGTTCCAGTGCCAGTATGTCCTTGCTGAGGTGTGGGGGACCAAAACTGGACACAGTACTCCAAATGGGGCCTAACCAGAGCTTTATAAAGTCTCAGTAGCACAACGGTGCTTTTATATTCCAACTCTCTTGAGATAAATGACAACATTGCATTTGCTTTCTTAATCATAGACTCAACCTGCATGTTTATCTTTAGAGAATCCTCGACCAGCACTCCCAGATCCCTTTGTACTTTGGCTTTATGAAATTTCTCACCGTTTAGAAAGTAGTTATGCTTTTATTCTTTTTTCCAAAATGCAAGACCTCACATTTGCTCACGTTGAATTCCATCAGCCATTTCCTGGACCACTCTCCCAAACTGTATAGATCCTTCTGCAGCCTCCCCACTTCCTCAGTACTACCTGCCTGTCCACCTAACTTCGTATCATTGGCAAACTTCGCTAGAATGACCCCAGTCCCTTCATCCAGATCATTCATATATAATGTGAACAGCTGCGGCCCCAACACTGAACCCTGTGGGACACCGCTTGTCACCGGCTGTCATTCCGAAAAACAACCTTTTATCCCAACTCTCTGCCTTCTGTCAGACAGCCAATCCTCAATCCATACCAGTAGCTCACATTGAACACCATGGGCCCTCACCTTGCTCAGCAGGCTCCCATGTGGCACCTTATCAAAGGCCTTTTGGAAATCTAGATAGACATCATCCACTGGGTTTCCTGGTCTAACCTACTTGTCACCTCTTCAAAGAATTATAGCTGTGTGCTGCACTATAGCTGCATGCTGCACTCTAGCTGCGTGTTGCACTATAACTGTGTGTTGCACTATAACTGTGTGTTGCACTACAACTGTGTATTGTACTATAACTGCGTGCTGCACTATAGCTGTGTGCTGCACTATAGCTATGTATTGCACTATAACTGTGTGCTGTACAATAATTGTATACTGCACTATAGCTGTGTATTGCACTATAACAGTGTGCTGCACTATAGCTGTGTGCTGCACTATAACTGTGTATTGCACTATAACTGTGTGCTGCACTATAATGTGTGCTGCACTATAACTGTGTATTGCACTATAACTGTGTGCTGCACTATAACTGAGTGCTGCACTATAGCTGTGTATTACACAATAACTGTGTACTGCACTATAACCGTGTGCTGCACTATAACTGTGAGCTGCAGTATAGCTGTGCACTGTACTATAACTGCGTATTGCACTATAACTGTGTGCAGCACGATAACTGCACGCTGCACTATAGCAGTGTGCTGCACTATAGCTGTGTGCTGCACTATAGCTGTGTATGGCGGTATAACTGTGTGCTGCACTATAATTGTGTGTTACACCACAGCTGTGTATTGAACTATAATTGTGTGCTGCACTATAGCTGTGTATTACACTATAACTGTGTATTGTACTAGTGTGCTGTGTGCTGCAACATAACTGTGTGTTACACTACAGCTGTGTATTGCACTATAGCTATGCTGCACTATAGCTGTTTATTGCACTATAACTGTGTGTTACACTACAGCTGTGTATTGCACTATAACTGTGTGCTGCACTATAGCTGTGTGATGCACTATAACTGTGTATTGCACTATAACTGTGTGCTGCACTATAGCTGTGTATTGCACTATAGTTATGTATTGCACTATAACTGTGTGCTGTACGATAACTGTATGCTGCACTATAGCTGTGTATTGCACTATAACAGTGTGCTGCACTATAGCTGTGTGCTACACTATAACTGTGTATTGCACTATAACTGTGTGCTGCACTATAGCTGTGTGCTACACTATAACTGTGTATTGCACTATAACTGTGTGCTGCACTATAGCTGTGTATTGCACTATAACTGGGTGCTGCACTATAACTGTGTGATGCACTATAACTGTGTATTGAACTATAATTGTGTGCTGCACTATAGCTGTGTATTGCACTATAGCTGTGTGCTGCACTATAGCTGTGTATTGCACTATAGCTGTGTGCTGCACTGTAGCTGTGTGCTGCACTATAGCTGTGCACTGCTCTATAACTGTGTATTGCACTATAACTGTATTGCTCTATAATTGTGTATTGCACTATAGCTGCGTGCTGCACTATAGCTGTGTATGGCGCTATAACTGTGTTCTGCACTATAACTGTGTGTTACACTACAGCTGCTTATTGAACTATAACTGTGTATTGCACTAGTGTGCTGCAACATAACTGTGTGTTACACTACAGCTGTGTATTGCACTATAGCTATGTATTGCACTATAACTGTGTGTTACACTACAGCTGTGTATTGCACTATAACTGTGTATTGCACTATAACTGTGTGCTGCACTATAGCTGTGTGCTACACTATAACTGTGTATTGCACTATAACTGTGTGCTGCACTATAGCTGTGTATTGCACTATAACTGGGTGCTGCACTATAACTGTGTGATGCACTATAACTGTGTATTGAACTATAATTGTGTGCTGCACTATAGCTGTGTATTGCACTATAGCTGTGTGCTGCACTATAGCTGTGTATTGCACTATAGCTGTGTGCTGCACTGTAGCTGTGTGCTGCACTATAGCTGTGCACTGCTCTATAACTGTGTATTGCACTATAACTGTATTGCTCTATAATTGTGTATTGCACTATAGCTGCGTGCTGCACTATAGCTGTGTATGGCGCTATAACTGTGTTCTGCACTATAACTGTGTGTTACACTACAGCTGCTTATTGAACTATAACTGTGTATTGCACTAGTGTGCTGCAACATAACTGTGTGTTACACTACAGCTGTGTATTGCACTATAGCTATGTATTGCACTATAACTGTGTGTTACACTACAGCTGTGTATTGCACTATAACTATGTATTGCACTATAACTGTGAGCTGCACTTTCGCTGCGTGCTGCACTATAACTGTGTGCTGCACTACAACTGTGTGTTGCACTATAACTGTATGTTGGACTGTAGCTGTGTGCTGCACTATAACTATGTATTGCACTACAACTGCGTGCTGCACTATAACTGTGTGCTGCACTATAACTGTGTGCTGCACTATAGCCGTGTACAGTCAGTTCTGATATAACGTGACAGTTCCGTTCTCATGCGATCTTGCACTGTAAGGTTGCGGAATAGCCGCGCCATTTAAATTAATGAGGGTCGGAACCGCGTTACTGCCAATACAAGTTAGGAAATTTGGCGTTCTACAAATGTCGAAAATCTTTAATCGCGTTAAAGCCAATTCGCGTTGAAGAAACGAGTGTTATAGCAGAACCGACTGTACTGCACTATAGGTCGGGCAGCATCATGCTCCTCGGATGCTGCCTGACCTGCTGTGCTTTTCCAGCAACACACTCTGAACTCTGATCTCCAGTATCTGCAGACCTCACTGTCTCCTGGACTGCACAGTAGCCGTGTACTGCATCGTAATTTTGTCCTTTCCCGTGAATACTCGAACATTGGGAAATAATCCGCTTGCATCTCCACTCTCGTTTTCATTACACAGCCAGCTCCCCTCAAGTTTAGAACTCTCTCTGTAAAGTGCACAACCACCGCTTCCAGCAATGTTTAAACCATTCTGTGTGGGCAGCTCCTCCTTAAATAGCTGGTGAAAATGCTTAAAAACACGCGTTAAACAAAGAGTGAACGCCTGAATTTTTTTTTCTGTGTAAAATTTGTTCCAACGGCTCGGACGTATCAATTTTAAACAAGCTTGCGGGAAAGTCTACAAACAGACAAGACACTATAATGCCCTGTCCCAAGGCATTTACTTTGGAAATTATTCATTTTTTTTCACAAATAAACTCATCTCCCTCCTATTCTCGCTTCACGGTTTTTCTCAACAAGAGTGAGGACTGAAGTCGCTGCTTACCTGCGCTGCATGGGATGGGTAAAAGCAGGAGAGCACGAGGTACAGAAAAACACTGTGCTGAACAGCAGTAACCATATCGCCTGTCCTCCTCTAATCCTGGGGAATTCCTTCAGGATCGGGTTTTCACCCTACCCACCCCCCCCCCCCCCCCACCCACCCAAACCAGGAAAACCCCTGGCTCGGACTTGCAGGTGCATTTACAGCGAGAGCATCGCTTCCAGTGAGTTTCACTCCCCAGAGCACATGAGAACAGCTGGCTGTGTTGACCACGGGCTCCTTTCTCCAGACGCGACCGGACCCACAACAAACCCTGCGGTTTGTTTTCTTGCTGCGGGAGCACGGGGGTGATCTCTGCAGGACTGCCCGATCAGAGTGGGAAAGGCTGAGGTTCCTCTCGGGATGGTGTTGGTCCGCCCCTTTTCGGGAAGGGGGTGGGGAGGAAGCTGGTAAAACTTAGACCAAAACATGCCTTCAACTTTACAATTACATTTTTAAAAAAAGAGTATCAAAGCACGCTTTAAGAATTACATTATTTGAGCAAAAAAACATAAATTAACTAAGGGTGTCTTTACAAATAGTTGGTATATCAACCTCTTCAAATATGTTACGACATAGACCTGGAACATAAACCCATTCCTTTTCAAGGCGGTTTATATCCGTGGGCACAAGGATTTTTCAATGTAATCATGCAATATTGCAAGAAACCCTCCAATCCACTCCGGAAACGTGTAATCACTTCTTTGACGGGTTGATTAGAAAATATCTCCAATGCACATGGTGAATTCGTGCACCTGAAGTTTCAGAATTGAACCCCACTGAAGATATTAAAAACAACAATTATTTTTGTGATTTTTGAAATATTACCAAAATGGGTGAGCGATAAACGTCAATAGGGATTCGAGTATTTTAAAACTTTAGATGTGAAATCTTTCAAATTAAAAACCGTTCTCTGATTTAAAAATATAATTCAATTAAAATGGAAGTATGAGAAATATACCTAACTATAAAAAATATACCTAACTACTGTTCCCCACGGTGGGCTATTGTACAAAATGTGGAGGCATGGGATTGAGGGTAATTTAGCCATTTAGATCAGAAATTGGCTAGTCGAAAGAAAACAGAGAGTGGTGCTTGATGGGAAATATTCATCCTGGAGCTCAGTTACCAGTGGTGTAAGACAAGAATCTGTTTTGGGGCTACTGCTGTTTGGCATTTTTATAAATGACCTAGATGAAGGTGTGGCAGGATGGATTAGTAAATTTGCGGATGGCACTAATGTCAGTGGAGTTATGAATAGTGCTGAAGGATGTTGCAGGTTACAGAGGGACGTAGATAAATGCAGAGTTGGGCTGAGAGGTGGCAAATGGAGTTTAATGCAGAAAAGTGTGAGGTGATTCACTTTGGAAGGAGCAACATGAATAAAGAGTACTGGGCTAATGGTAAGATTCTTGGTAGTGTAGATGAGCAAAGAGATCTCAGTATCCACGTTCATAGTTCCCTGAAAGTTGCTACCCAAGTTGATAGTGTTGTTAGGAGAGGCGTACAATGTGTTAGCTTTTATTAGTAGAGGGATTGAGTTTCGGAGGCACAGGGTATTGCTGCAACTGTACAAAACTCTAGTGCAGCTGTACTCGGAGTATTGCGTACAGTTCTGGTCACCACAATATATGAAAGGTATGGAAGCTTTGGAAAGGGAACAGAGGAGATTTACTAGGATGTTGCCTGGTCTAGAGGGAAGGTTTTACGAGGAAAGGCTGAGGGACATGAGGCTGTTTTCTTTCGAGAGAAAGTTGAGAGGAGACTTAATTGAGACATATAAGGTAATCAGAGGGTTAGATGGCTAGCACAAGGAGACATAGCTTTAAATTATGGAGTAAACGATATAGGACAGATGTCAGAGGTAGTTTCTGTACTCAGAGTAGTAGATGCGTAGAATGCACTGCCTGTAACAGTAGTAAACTCACCAACTTTAAAGGTATTTAAATGCCATTGGATAAACATACGAATGAAAATGTTAGATGGGCTTCAGATTGGATCCAAGGTTGGTGCAACATCGAGGGCCGAAAGGCCTGTACTGCGCTGTAATGTTCTGTGTTCCATATAATGGGGCAGCACATGTAAAGTATTGATTTGATTTGATTTATTATTGTGAAATGCACAGAGATACACTGAAAACAGTTGTTTTACGTACTATCCCGACAAATTGTATCTTACATAAGTAAATCAGAGTAATAGAACAGAATGCAGAATATAGTGTTACAGCTGCAGAGAAGGTGCAGAGAAAGGTCAACACTAATATACGAGAGGTCCATTCATACGTCTGATAACAATGGGGAAGAAGCTGTTCTTGAATCTGTTGGTGCATTTTCAAACTTTTGTATCTTCTGCCTGATGGAACAGGGTCGATGAGAGTATAACTGGAGTGGGAGAGATCTTTGGTTATGTCGGCTGCTTTCCTGAGTCCGTGGGAAGTCTTGAAGGAGTCAATGGGAGGAAGACTGTTTTGCATGACAGACTGGGCTGCGTTCACTACTCTAATTTCTTGGGTAGAGCAGTTGCCACACCAAGCTGTAATGCATCCAGGTAGGATGCTTTCAATGGTGCATCTGTAAAAACTGGTAAGGGCCATTTTGGACATTTGATAACAATGGAATACTTTCAAAGTGCAATACATAGTAAGATTCTTAGAACAGCCAATGAAATTAAACCAAGCTTTAAGCTGGTTTTGGTTGTGGGGCAAAAGTTAAGGCAGTGCTGGCTGTCTTCAAATTGGGGTCAGAGGAGCTGAGGGGTAGTTTAGTTTCTTTCCAACTAGCCTCTGATTTTAGCTACTTATAGGCATGCTCTACAGAGAGCCAGCATTTACAAAATGGGCTGACTGGCCTTGTTCTGAGATATAATGATTCTACGACCTAAAAACAGGATACAGACAGGGTTGTGAATGGGTTCCATTTGTATGTCGATTTATATGCAAGTTGTATGCAACACACATTTGGATAATGCAAGGCAGGCATTTGTATGTACAGGAAATGTCTGTGTGTCGAGTCTTTAAAATGACACTCCTGTATGGGATTGCATTTATAAGTACAAGCATTTATAAGTCAGATGTTTACAGATCAGAGCTTCCTGATTGAAATGGCAAGAGACTGCAGAGTACTGAAGTACAGAGAGATTTAGGTGCCGTTGCACATGAATTATGTAAAGTTAATGTGCAGGTACAGCAAGTAAATGGGAAAGCATATGGAATTTGCCTTTGTTGTAAGAGGAAATAAAAATAGAGAAGTCTTGCCATAGTGGTGCAAGATATTAGCAAGCCCATACCTGGAATACCCTATTGTGGGTTTGTTCTTCTTACTTAAAATAGGACGCATTTGAATTGGAGGTGATTCAGAGAAGATTCACTCCAATCATGCTGGGAATGGAGGAGTTGTCTTTTGAGGAAAGATTGAGCAAGTTAGGCCCATACTCATTTGAAGTTAACTGAACGAAAAGTTGCTTTGTTGAAACCTGTGAATTCTGCTGGGACCTGACAGGATAGATGCAGAGAAATTATTCCTCTTTATTGGGAAACTTAAAGGTAGGAGATACAGTTCCAAGTAAAGGTCTCTCATTTAAGACAGAGATGAGTACAGCAGGGAGTTGGATAAGCAGTTCATCAAACAGTAATGTTGCTAGTTGAAGTAGAATGGCTATTCCGGACACAGCAAAAGATCCCTTCCCCTGTTCTTGTTTGGAAAATTGTAATGTGCATCTAAATGGCAAACTGGGCACTAGGTTTAATGTCCTATTTGAAGGACAGGGATGAATTAACATTCAAGACTGTGGCATTGTCTGGTAATGGAATTTATAATCTTCGTGTGAAGCGCATTGAGAAAATCATTGCAGTGGGATTATAGTAAGGGTGGGAGGGGGGCCTGCTGCTGGCAAAACCCTTTTAAGATCCAGACTGACTATGTAGAGTATACATATAGAATCCCTATAGTGCAGAAAGGGACTATCTCGGCCATTGAATCTGCATGAATCCTCCAAAGAGCAATCCCTCCACACCTAGCCCCTCTACACAGACCATCACACGTGGCTGGATCTGAACCTGGGTCCTTGGTGTTGTGAGGAAGCACTACTAACCACTAAACCACCATGCTGCCCAATAGCATTGGAGTGCTTTTTTGATTGCTTTTGAACTGGAAACCATTCAAGTGCAAGATGAACATGATAGCTACTATATAATGTAGAAACAGGCCATTCAGCCTAACTTCCATGATATTGTTTTTTACCCATTTGAGGTTCCTTCAGTCATTTCATGATGCAAATAATTATTAAAGCAGTTGACTCTATTCTCATGGAAATATTTGTCCAGTTTCATCTATACTATTCTCTTCGACTGTTCCCTGTGGTCTTGAGTTCTACATTCTTAGGATAAAATATTGCCTTCTGAACTTGTCTTTTTAGATTTATTGGTGACAATTTTATATCGAGAGTTTCTAGTTGCCCTTCCCGTTTAGAGGAAACATTCTCTTGTAGACAATCTATCAAAAACCTTTCACCTCCTCAGCCTTCTTTTGATTAAAGAAACAGAACCCAGCCTGTCAATCTTTACATCAAATGTAAACCTTTCTGATCTCGTGCTTGTAAATCTTTGCTGTCAATGCTTCTACATCCATTTTAAATGATAACGATGACCAGAAACACAGAACTCTGCAAGTATGGTTTAACCAAAGTTTGACAAGTTTAACATAATTCACTACTTCTTGATTCAATCCTTCTAGATGTAAAACCCAGAAATTGATTTGCTTTTCCAGGACCTTGTTAACCTCTCACACAACTTTCAATAAGGTACATTTGCACTTGGAGTATCTTTTGTTCCTCTAACTCATGTAGACTTGCTTCTTCCAAGTAATAAATTACCCCCTTATCTCTCTACTAAAGCATACTACTTCATATTTAGTTATCGTGAACTTCATTTGCCAAATATATGTCCAATTCTGTAAGTATATTAATGCCCACCTGCAATCTGATCCAGTCCTCTTCAGTATTAATTCTCTGGATGTAGGTTTGCTCGCTGAGCTGGAAGGTTCAGTTTCAGATGTTTCATTACCATACTAGGTAACATCTTCAGTAAGCCTCCGAATGAAGTACTGGTGGTGTAGCCCACTTTCTATTTATATGTTTGGGTTTCCTTGGGTTGGTGATGTCATTTCCGGTGGTGACATCATTTCCTGTATTTTTCTCAGGGGGTGGTAAATGGGATCTAAGTCAATGTGTTTGTTGATAGAGTTCCAGCAGACGTGCCATGCTTCTACGAATTCTCGTGTTAGCTCTGGCTTGTTCTAGGACGGATGTGTTGTCCCAGTCGAAGTGGTGTCCTTCTTCATCCATATATAAGGATACTAGCAAGAGTGGGTTATGTCTTTTTGTGGCTAGTTGATGTTCATGTATCCTGGTGGCTAGTTGTCTGCCTGTTTGTGCAATATAGTGTTTGTTATAGTTCTTACAAGGTATTTGTAAATGACATTAAATTTGCTTGTCTGTATAGGGTCTTTCAAGTTCATTAGCTGCTGTTTTAGTGTGTTGGTGGGTTTGAGGGCTACTATGATACCAAGGGGTCTGAGTAGTCTGGCAGTCATTTCTGAGATGTCTTTGATGTAGGGGAGAGTGGCTGGGGTTTCTGGATGCATTTTGTCTGCTTGTTTGGGTTTGTTGCTGAGAAATTGGCAGACTGTGTTCATTGGGTCAAGTTAAGAGTGGTGCTGCAATAACACAGCAGGTCAGGCAGCATCCGAGGAGCAAGAGAATCGACGTTTCAGGTAAAAGCCCTTCATCAGGAATGAGGCTGGGAACCTTGAGAGTGGAGAGATAAATGGGAGGGGGGGGGGGTGGGATTGTGGAGAAGGTAGATCAGAATGCAATGGAGGTGGGAGTAAAGGTGGAGCGGATAGGTGGGAAGGAAGATTGACAGGTGGAACAGGTCATGAGGATGGTGCTGAGCTGTAAACTGGAACTGGAGTAAGGTGGGGGGAGGGGAAATGAGGAAACTGGTGAAGTCCATATTGATGCCCTGGGGTTGAAGCATTTCAAGGCGGAAGATGAGGCGTTCTTCCTCCAGGCGTCAGGAGGTGAGGGAATGGCAATGGAGGAGGCCCAGAGCCTGCATGTCCTTGGCAGAGTGGGAGGGGGAGTTGAAATGTTTGGCAACGAGGCAGTGGGGTCAATTGGTGCTGGTGTTCTGGAGGTGTTCTCTAAAGTGCTCTGCGAGAAGGTGTCCATTCTCCCCAAGATAGAGGAAACTGTATTGGGAGCAACGGATACAATAAATGATGTGTGGAAGAGCAGGTTAAAGTTTGATGGATGTGGAAGGCTCCTTTGGGACCTTGGATGGAGGTGAGGGGGGAGGTGTGGGCACAGGTTTTGCAATTCCTGCGGTGGCAGGGGAAGGTGCCAGGATGGGAGGGTGGGTTGTTGGGGGAGTGGACCTGACCAGGTAATCGTGGAGGGAACAGTCTTTGCGGAGAGCGGAAAGGGGTGGGGAAGGAAATCTGTTCTTGGTGGTGGGGTCAGTTTGTAGGTGGTGGAAATGTCAGCAGATGTGATTTTTTGTGGAGGATGGTGGGCTGGAAGGTGAGGACCAGAGGGGTTCTGTCCTTGTTGCAGTTGGAGGGGTAGGGTTAAAGGGCAGAGGCCGGGACATGGATGAGATGCATTGGAGGGCATCTTCAACCACGTGGGAGAGAAAATTGCGGTCCCACACCCCCCCAACAAACCACCCTCCCCTCCCAGCACCTTCCCCTACCACAGCAGGAATTGCAAAACCTGTGCCCACACCTCCCCCCTCACCTCCGCCCAAGGGCCAAAGGAGCCTTCCACATCCAAAGTTTCACCTGCACATCCACCAATGTAATTTATTGTATCTGTTGCATCAATCAACCCTACCACCCCGTGGCCCCTCCCACTCTGCCGAGAATATGCAGGTCCTAGGCCTCCTCCACCGCCACTCCCTCACACCTGATGCCTGGAGGAAGAATGCCTCATCTTCCACCTTGAAACCCTCCAACCCTACTGGTATCAATGTGTATTTTACCAGTTTCCTCATTTCCCTTCCCCCAACCTTACCCTCGTTCCAGCCTTCCAGCTCAATACTGTCCCACCTGTCAATCATCCTTCCCACCTATCATCTTCACCCCCACCTCCAACCACCTATTGCACTCTCAGCTCCCTCTTTTTGAATACACTGTAGAGGTGATTTTTCTCTGCGGTGGCTTGTTGAAATAATGTTCTGATGCAGCTTGGTTTGTGGGTATTGGGATGATTGCTTCTGTAGTTCAGTATTTGGTCCATATGTGTTGTTTTCCTGTAGACGCTGGTTCGAAATTCCCCACTGGCTGTTCGCTCTACTGTGACATCTAGGAATGGCAGTTTGTTGTTGTTTTCCTCCTCTTGAGTAAATTTTATGCCAGTCAGGGTATTATTGATGGTCTTGAATGTTTCCTCTAATTTGTTTCATTTAGTGATGACAAAGGTGTCATCCACATAGCAAACCCAAAATTTGGGTTGGATATTTGGTAGATCTATTTGTTTGAGTCTCTGTATTACTGCCTCTGCTAAGAATCCTGGTATTGGAGATCCCATGGGTGTTCCGTTGGTTTGTCTGTAGGTTTTGCTGCTGAAGGTGAAGTGGGTGGTAAAGCATAGGTCCACTAGCTTGACGATACTGGCCTTTGTTCTTGCTGATGAAGTTGGTAGTGTTTGGTGTATGTGTCCTTGGTTCTTCTAATAGTGTAGTCAGTGTTTCTTGGTCAGGTTGATGTTGATGGATGTGAACAGGGCTGTTATGTCAAAGGAGACCATTATTTCATCCTCTTCTATTTTGGTGTCTTCAGGAATTCTTGGGTGGAGTCAGTGGAGTGGCATGAATCTTCTATTAAGTGTTTTAGTCTTTGGCTTAGCTCCTTGGCCAATCTGTACGTTGGTGTTCCAGGTAACGAGTCAGTGGGTCTGAGGGGGGCTCCTGGTTTGTGAATTTTGGGTAATCTGTAGGAACGTGGTGTGTTAGATCCATCTGATTTCATTTTTTTTTAGAAGTTGGTCTTATTTATTTCACCAGATTTCTGAAGGTTTTTGAGAAGGGCTGTGATTCGGTTCTCTAGTTGTGGGGTGGGTTCTATCACCACTTGCCAATAATCAGCATTCATAATTACAAATTCCCCTCCAAGCCATTCACCATCACTTGGAAATATATTGCTGTTCCTTCAGTGTTGCTGAATCAAAATCCTGGAATTCCCACTTCTACCTACATCAAATGAACTGCAACAGTTCACGGCCAACTCACATCCCCTTTTCAAGGGGCAACCTGGAATGGGTAATAAATGCTGGAGAGTCCATTTCTCATGAATATATTTTCTAAACATTACTTGCTGTATCTTCCTAAAAACCTTTAACAATCTGCACCAGGAAACAGAGATCTCTCAGCTCTGCACTATTTCATCATTTAGATCATATACTTCTTTTCTGTCCTTTTTCCAAAATGGATAACTTCAGATTTTTCCATATTATACATATTTGCCCAATGTTCGCCCATTCATTGAACCTACCTTGATCCCTTTGTAGCTTCCTTACATTTTCTCCATAGCTTGCTTTTCCACCTAATTTTATGTCATCAACAAATTTAGTTACCATACCTTTTTCCTTTTATTCAAATCATTTACTTAAATTGCAAAGATTTTAACCTTTAGTATTGATCCTGACTACCCTGCCAACAAAAAAATGGCCCATTTACACCTATCTTTGCTTTCCTGTTGGCGAGACAATCTTCAATCCACGTGAATACATTTTCTTATACACTGTAAGCTTTTATTTTGCGGAATACATTTTAATGTGGCACTTTATCAAATACCTTCTGGAAATCTAATTACAGTACATCCACTGATTCCTTTTATTCACGTGAACATTACTTTTTCAGAAGAACTCCAAGAAAATGGTTGAACATTATTTCATTGTCACAAAACTCTGATAGATTCAACATAATCAGGAAGAGTCAACAAAGTGCCCCAATAATACGTCTGTCAGCTTCCCTCTGACAGTTGTTAAGCTCACTGGCTTGTCATTTTCTGCTTTCTCTCTCCCTGCCTTTTTGAATAAAGAAGCTATACTCATTTTCCAAACTCACGAAAGCTTTCTCGAATCTAGGGAATGAGAGAATTGGAACCAAAGCACCGATCTCACTGCTTATTTTAAAACCCTTGGATGAAGTCAGCCAGGACTGGGGATCTGCAAGTCTGCACTTACAACAATTTGCCCAGGACTATTTTCCTAGTGATCTTAATGTCCTGGAGCTCCACCCTCGTATTCAGGCAAAACCACTGAAAAAAAATCAACTTTGATGGATTGGATATGATATTCGAATGGCTGAAAAGTATTTCCTTTGACAGGTCCAGTTTTCTCAGTTCTCAGATGGCCAACAGTTCAGGAGAGAAACCAAAAGTGCTCTGAAGCTCTAATTGAAGCATAGCACCATTGATATCATTGTCTGAGAGGAGCAAAATGGTGACAACTTATCCATCAGACTGCAGGATGCTTCAAGTCACAATGTCTTAATGAGGAGGCAAAGGAGGAAGAACCTTGGTAGAAACTAATGACCTTGAATAGACGCCATCTTTTAGAAAGACAGCTTGATGATGGGGTATTTTACCTTCCATTATGTTGAACATAGAACGTTACAGCACACTTACTGACCCTTCTGCCCTCGATGTTGCACCTAACTGTGAAATTAATCTGATGCCCATCTAACCTATACTGTTCTATTGTTATCCATATGCATGTCCAATGACCATTCAAATGCTCTTAATGTCAGCGAGTCTACTATTGTTGCAGGCAGGCTGTTCCACGCCCCTACTACTTCAAATAAAGAAACTACTCATGATATCTGTCCTAAATCTATGGCCTCTTGTGTTAGCCTTCACCATCTGAGGAAAAAGGCTCTAACTATCCACCCTATCTAACCCTCTGCCTATCTTACATGTCTCGATTAAGTCACCTCTCAAACTTCTCTACATTGAGCACAGCCTCAATACCCTCAGCCTTTCCTCATAAGACCTTCCTTCCATACCAGGCAACATCCTAGTAAATCTCCTTTGAGCCCTTTCCAAAGCTTCCACATCTTTTTTGTAATGCAGGGATCAGAACTGTACGCAATACTCCAGGTGCTGTCTGACCACTGTCTTATACAGCTGAAGCATGACCTTGTGGTTCTGAAACTCAATCTCTCTACCAATAAATGCCAATATACCATATGCCTTCTTAACAACCTGATCAACCTGGGTGGCAACTTTCAGGGATTTATGCACCTGGACACTAAGATCTCTGTTTATCTACACTGCCAAGAATTTTACAATTAGCCCAGTACTCCGAAGTGAAGTACCTCACACTTTTCCGCATTAAACTCCATTTGCCACATCTTATCTACGTCCCTCTGTAACCCACATCATCCTTCGGCACTATCCACAACTCTGCCTAACTTAGTGCCACCTGCGAATTTACTAACCCAATCTTCTATGCCCACATCCAGATCATTTGTAAAAATGACAAACATCAGTGGCTCCAAAACAGACCCTTGTGGCACACCACTGGTAACTGAGCTCAAAGTTGAACATTTCCCATCAAGCACCACCCTCTGTCTTCTTTCTGCTAGCCAATTCCTGATCCAAACTGCTAAATCACCTTCAATCCTGGAACTCCGTACTTTGTGCAATAGCCTACCATGTGGAACCTTATCAAACACTTTACTGAAGCCCATATACAACACATCAACCGCTTTACCTTAATCCACCTGTTTTGAAACCTTCTTGACAAACTCAATAAGGTTAGATAGGCACGACCTACCCTTCACAAAACCGTGTTAATGGATGACCATGGGTCACTGTTGGTGCAATGGCTCACAACACTTACATTTCAACTGAGGAAAATATGGGTATCTCAGGACTAAGCAGACACAGGAAGAAGTTAGTTTACATTGTCAGCCACAGGCTAAATAAACCATAAGATAGCAGCACCCTCCACTGGATTGTAACTGTAAAGTCTCCATGACAAAACAATCCAATTCAGAATCACAGCCAACGAGCGCACTCTGCTGGTTGAGATGTGGATGTGATGTCAAAGCTCTGGATTAAAAGGGGCCAGAATGCAGAGGTTGACAGATGTAAAACTGCTGTACGGTGAGATCCAACAATGCTTCTTTTGTAAACATCCAACTTAGTGGGAACTAGCAGGACATTAACATAGAAAATTAACTTGTGGCGTGTGTGTAGGGTGGCGGGGTGGGTGTCAATTGGTTTGCCCAGTAATTGCAGTACCAGACTGTATTTTGACATTGTTTGTCCAGCCTGAGAAATAACATCAGATCTAACGAAGATACAGACAAGCAGAGGAACTCCTGCTGGAGTCAGGACTGTCATGTTAGAGGAAACAGTTGCTCTGATGAAATGCAATTGACCGGAAACTCTTGGGTTCGTTTTTAAAACCAAAAAGGATGGATTTGAATCAGTGCGAAGGTGATCCTGAGGTCATTACCTCTAAGATCCTACTTTTAAATTTTATTTCGTGGGTCCCTCTATTCTGCTTGCAAACGTCATTACTTCACCACTGGTCGTTGGCTACTGTTAGTCCAGACTCCAGGCAAATTGTGGAAAAAGCAGAGAAGGATCTGGGTATTCCCAGACAGTGTTGGTGGGGGATAGAGGGGGAAAGAGAGAGCTAGAGATGGAGGGAGAGCTAGAGATGGAGGGAGAGCTAGGGAGAGTTAGAGAGAGAGCTAGGGAGAGTTAGAGAGAGAGAGGAGGTGAATTACTTGCCATCTTTCTTTAGTCAGTTGGTCATAAGGTACACTTAACATATCCCTTTCTTTCTGGCTACCTTTCTCCCAAAACATTTTAAAATTATTCATAAAAGCCTGGTTAAATTGAATGATCAAAAAAAAAGAGTAAGTTTAATAACCACTAAGCATGAGAGGTCATAGTGTAACAAGTTAGAAATAAAAACCAAGTCAAATTTAAACATTTTTTAAAAAATACATACATATATCAGTGTCTGAATCGTTTGTGAAGAGTGGATAGTTGAATGTTGCAGCCATTGCAGTGGTGGTTATTAGTAGTGTTCATATTAGTAATTGAACAGTTGGTGTCATAAGCTTTAGTTTTGTAGATAGATTGAGATTCTGTAGTTCCGATTCTTTTCAACCATAACTGAATTCCAGCATTCCGTGCAAGTGCAGGTTGTGCTGTTTCCTTTGATCACTTTGCTTGCCACCAGACTTCATGCACTCCAAGTGAGAGTCCTCTTACCTGCAACCCAGGGATGATAAGGGCTAGTTCTTTTGACTGTGACCTTCACCTGTATGCTAATCACTAAAACCAGGCCCATTCACACAAGAACACAGTCCCACAAGCACATTCCAGTAGAGTTTAAATTGGCTATTAAATTGAATAGGAAACAGAATAAATGTGTTTGCAGTTTCCTGTTGAGCAATGCCTTTGCAGTTATAAGAGACCACGGTCCAATCTGTTCTGATGTGCTTTTTCTCCCTTTTGAAGGGCTGTTGTTTAAAGTTTCTTTCATTTCCAGTAGTACATTCCGAGAGTTCAGCTTCCAAGACAGACAAGTAATTTACATTTGCAGCCATTTTTGCCCATCATTCCTCTTTTCTAAATTAATTACAAATTGAAAAATGTCTACACTACTTTGGGGTCTGACCTGTGGCTATGATAATACTTGGAGAAAGTGAGGACTGCAGATGCTGGAGATAGGAGTCGAGTGTGTCGTGCTGGAAAAGCACAACAATCAGGCAGTATCTGAGGTGCAGGAGAATCGACGTTTCAGACACAAGCCCTTCATCAGGAACTTGAACCATCGATTCTCCTGCTCCTTGGATGCTGCCTGACCTGCACCACACACTGAACCCACAATAATACTGATATGGACCAGAATCACTGGCTGTTCTCCCTCGCCCTTTAAAATATCCTGTAGCTACTCAATGACATCCTTGATGCTAGTATCAGGATCATACAATCCTTGCATCACATCTGCAGAAACACCTATAATGTTCCCATTAGGATAGAGTCCTCTATCACTATTGCTCTCCCAATTTCTTTTCCTTTCTTACCCCTTGCAGCTGAGCGACATACTGCCATGGACTTGGGCCTCATTACATTCCTGAGAACCCATCTCTCCCTCAATATCCACAACAGAAAATGTTGAGAGGAAGGTGGACCCAAGAGACTCCTGTACTACTACCATTGTTTTTACTCTCTGCCACTTAATCATTTCCTTGCTGCCTCTGCACTGTTTACCTGTGATGTGATAATCTTCTGGTACTTGTTGTGCAGGAGTACCTCTGGCTTGCAGATACTCCAATGACCATGCTAGATCTGAAACATTGATTTCCAGTAGCTGAAACTGAAGACATACCCTGTACACGTGTTACCCTGGATAGTGAAAATATTCCTGACTTTCCAAATCCCACAGGAGAAGCATTCAACCTGGCCAAGCTGTTTCATTTCCTCTCATTTGAAGAATATTAATATACGTAACACACCCAGAGGAAATTACCTTGTTTCTTATGCTTTCAGGACACAATCTTTTACTTTAAAGGTTGGACAGTGGAAATACTCATTTTTCTTATTCATCAAGGCAGCCACTTGTCCAATGTTGGTTCCTGGACCTATTTGAATATTTCTTTCCCTGTAATATTACTCATGAACATTTTCAAAACTCACCCACCTCCTTCAGCTATTCAACTCCTCATCTTCTTGAGACTGAAGATGGAGAAAGAAAATGGTGATAAAGGACATCCCTCCCCTTCTCACCAAATGCACCTTTCGCCAAACTTGCAACGTTTCACTCTGCACCAGAGCACTACCGACAGTCCAATTATTTGTACTAGTGAGATTCAGATCCCTTCCCCACCAGACAGTTACGAAAACTGTCGTCAGTTACATAATTAGATCTCACCTGCTCTGCAACAAAGACCTCAATTTGCTTGATTAACCCTGCCCTCAAACCTCTAAAGAGACTTTAGATTGAAAACATTTTGTAAAATGCAAAATTGCTGGCAAACAGTGATAGATTTTATACAAGATTAACCCCTTAAAATTGAACACTTAGTTCCTTTCACTAATTTAGTCTTACCATTCATATCAAGTTTGCCTTCTAGGAACTTGACTGTCTAGTCACGATATGTTGCAGTGCAGTACCTGTCCATCAACTTTGTATCTGCTCTCCACAATGGTAATTTAGTTTGTATGCAAGCACACGGACTACAGTAAACAAGGTTGGCAGTTACAAATGCAGATTCTAATGTAGAATGATGATGTTGTGGAAATAGGACAAGACTGGGTGTTAAATATTCCTACGTATACATTGTTCAGGAAAGACAGAGAAGGAAGGAATGGAGGATGAGTGGTGGTTAAGAAGGGCATTACAAGAGGTTGCCAGGATGGACTCAATTTGGCTGAATAAAAGGATTCAATTACATTACTCAGTGTAGTCTACAAACTACCAAATAGTGAAAGGGATGTTGAGGAACAAATCTACAGGATAATTAGAGAAATGCCAATGTCGTGGAGTATTTGTAATGGGGGATTTAAACTATCCAAATATGGACTGGGATACTGGTACTGTAAAGTGTTTTTGGTTGTGTTGAGGAGAGTTTCCTACGGTAGAATGTTTCCAATCCAACAAGGAAGGTCATTGTCAGAAGTCACGTCACACCAGGTTATAGTTCAACAGGTTTATTTAAAATCCCAAGCTTTTAGAGTGTTGTTAGGTGAAGTCCACTCATGCTTTTCCTCCCCAAAGTCCGTCACCATAAGCCTCCATCCCTTTCCTTGCTAGATACTTTCAAACCAACCTGTACAGACATGTTGCTAAAAACTTCTGGAACCGGTAAGACTTGAAACTTGGGCCCTCCTTCGAACCAAGGACAGTACCACTACATCTATGCAACACTTCTACCAGGTCCTGTGGTGGTGAATTACACATTCTTACCACTTTGGCTTCTTTCCAAGTTTGTATTTAATTTCTTAGTGCTCATTGATAAGCTGTCATGATGCTTTTCCCCAGAAAACATTCTCTGAATCCAAAACCCTTCAAAATTTTTTAAAAGGCCTCAATAACATCACCCCTTGGCTGCCTTTTGGTGAGAGAAAAGTAGTCCTAACCCATCATTGCTTCACTGATATGTATAACCTCATTTCTAGTATTACCCTTGTAAATTCTCTCTGCACCCCTTCTTGTGTCCCTCTCCTTTTAATAATATCATGGCCAGAACTGTACACAATACTCCAGAAGTATGGTTTAAGCAAGGCTTCAATACAGGATAGTATGCATGCTGCACACACCATCACTAGGTGCTGAACTAAAAT
This sequence comes from Hemiscyllium ocellatum, assembly GCF_020745735.1. Taxonomy (NCBI): domain Eukaryota; kingdom Metazoa; phylum Chordata; class Chondrichthyes; order Orectolobiformes; family Hemiscylliidae; genus Hemiscyllium; species Hemiscyllium ocellatum. The sequence continues at coordinate 21,224,096 of NC_083403.1, read as the reverse complement.
GAGATCCCTATCACATTGTAGATGCCAAATGGTACAATAGCTTGCTGATCAGTCATCATGTCGAAATTGCTGCAGATCTTCATCCAGATACATCTTATTAGATTACATTAATTTCTCATCTCATTTTCTTTCAATTTGTACAACTGAATTAAATGAATGATAGCTGCAAAGACGAGCATCAATGTACTCGTGGCCAAAACAAGTCAAACACCTTTCTCAAATTAGAAAAGCAACTCAGAAGTGTGTTTTTGTATTACATTTAATGAAGTAAAAAACATGATTTTGAAATCTTGTCAGAGATAGGTATGTTTAATTTTGAAAATACAGAGTCAAACCATGATTTTACAGGTTATTGCTTTCGTGGAATTGTGGTCAACCATGTTATACTGTAGTCAGTAGAAACAGACAATTTGTAAGTATAATTTGTTCTTAAACAAGTTAAGACTATTAAGAGAAAGCAGTGAAAATGCACATTTCCTTTAATAAAAGAAAAATCTTTTTTGTGGAACGTTTGCAACAATGAAAGTGCAATCACCTGAAACCTAACTTTAAGAAACACAGCATTTATAACAAAATGATGGTGAAAATACTCAGCAGGTCTGTCAACATCCGAAGACAGAGATGGAGTTAACATTTCAGAATTCTGAAGAAAGGTCAAAAACTGAAACATGGACATGAGTGATTTTCCCATACGGAAAGTGCCAAGGGGATACAATGGAGAAAGTTGGCCCTAGACAGAAACTCCCCCCCCCTTCTTGCCACCTCAGCAATTTAAGTGGGGAGCAATAAGTTATCAGTTAATAACCACTTAAAGACCCAACTCACCAACTGCTCGATCACCTGCTTCCCAGCAAGTGAATAACGTAGCGATCTCCCGACCATATTGGGGGGCCCCAATGCACCAATCATGGAGTGCAACAGTGTAGCTCGCAGACCATCCTCCTCACAAGAAAAACAAACAAACAGTCATACAACTGTTTGCCAGAGTGGACTAGGCTGCGGACTTTAGTCCAAAACGCCACTGGCAAAGCCTGAAATAGGTCAAAAACTCACCTGTTAGCTTTTAATATGGCAAGTTATTGTGCCTGTAGAGGTGGTGTGCTAAGTCACCACCAAACACAATTTCCTTCTTCCACCCTCCCCCCAACCATCAGTTTGGTTTCTCTCTGCAGACAGTTCTGGATGTGCTGAATATTATCAGCATTTTCTATTTTTGTTTCAGTTTCTTGCTTGTTTCAAAATTCCAGCATCCAATGTTTGACTTCATTTACAACATTCATAGATTGTTATTAATGTCACCATTTATTTGCATATTTAGTGGTTTGACATAAAAATATATTGCAGAATTATCCAAAATAATTTCCCAGTTTAAAGATTTTCCACTGTACTCAGCAGAGGCTATTTAAAATGGTCCTCCTATTATCACAATTAAATTGATGCAAAAATAGAATTGTGCCTTTTGGTTGAACGCTGGTAATTCTTCCACAGGGCACAGTTTTAAAAATTAGGCAAAATGCAGGCAATTAAAAAATAAATAAAATACATTCACAAAGTTGTTATCGGCAACATCTTGACGGTGCGACATTGTGCTGTAGCATAGTGGGAGGACAGGTTTGCAACTGCCCACCGAACAAAGTTCTGATCTCAGTTGCAGTGCTCATTAAGGTAAAAGAAAGAGATAAAATGAGAAGAGGGAGGAGTGGAGCAAAAGAAAAGGATCACTAGCACCCGAGATACCAGTTTCTCACCTCTTCAGTGATCAGGAAGCCAGCTGGATCGAAGACCTGAAAAGAGGAATAACAGCATTGTGCCTATCTAAGCAGGACAATGCTTTCTTGCATAGGAAGAAATTAAATTTGAATTATTTTGTTTGACTGCACCAAAACAGCAAACCTTGACAAGAGCTAGTGCTGTTACTGCGGCAAAGGCAAAGATTGAAGGCCTCAGATCAGTTGGCTACTTGTTTTGTGTTGCTAATAGGTGACTGATGAATTCAGTATTACAATAATGTTTGAGCAACGTCAATTTACATTTTACTAGTCCACTCAGATCTGCTTCACTAATCCAGACATTTACAAATCAATATTTTCATTATTTAAAAACAAAGTACAATTGAGATAATGTAGAACATGACTTTGCAGGTGCTTCCTAACATCCATTTTCCTTCTAGCATGGGCACAACATTTGTTTTTATTTACAGAATATATTTACCAGTGTTCTTATAGCAATATTCATCCATTATATCCATATTCAAAACAAAAGACAGCTGCATGTATAAGTGATTCACACAGTATGCTGTGGGTAAATACTGCCAGAAACAGACACCAGCTTTATAGGTGGGTATGAACTTAAGACTTCTAAATTAATGCAAACTGAATATTTCAAGATACTTCTTGCAATTTACCTAGGCTAGCTTAATTAAATAATGTCTCAATGATAAATTTCTAAATTAGCAACCCACAGAGGAGCATTTCATTCCAAGAGGGAAGAGGAAATGATGAATTATAGAAAATGGAGTTCTGATATCAATTTAGAAGACTTGGGAGATACCGATGTTGGACTGGGGTGGACAAAGTTAAAAATCACACCACCAGATTATAGTCCAACAGGTTTATTTGGAAGCACGAGCTTTCAGAGCACTGCTCCTTCATCAGGTGGTTGATGAAGGAACCGTGCTCCAAAAGCTAGTGCTTCCAAATAAACCTGTTGGACTATAACCTGGTGTTGTGATTTTTGACTTGAAAGAGATTTGTAGCAAAATCTGTTTGCAGTGCAGAATTAAGCTATTTTACTATATGGACTTGTACATTTATTTACCTCAAAAACAAGTGTAAAAATAAAGTTAGAATGTGAAATTTCACACAAAGTAAACAAACATTCATTTCTCTCTCATAGCCTGTTTAACAGCTCAAGTCATCTGCAACATTTCTTCATTTATTGTCCTTGGACTCCACATATTGCAGAAGTCACAGAGTCAAAGTGAATTTCACAGTAAACTCAGGCTCACATTGCACAAAACTTCATTCCATCTTTGACATTTCATATTTGGTTGTCATTATTTCCTAATTTGGAAAGAAAACAACAAAATTAAAATTGGTCCTGTTTAGATTTTAAAACAAAAAGCTACATCTAGTTTCTATTCTTACACATAACTACGAAATGCCCAAGTTATTGAATTCTCTCTCTTTACCTTGCTGCTCCTCAACCTCACTTTCCTCTACTAAGGCACTTAAAATTTTTGTAAACTAATCTATTCTTTTGTCATACTTTGCTTTACTGTGCTCCTGTGAAGCACCTTGGGATGTTTCATTACGTTAAAAGATACTAAAAAAAAGTTGTTGTTCTAGCCACTTTGTCATACCTTCCTTGACGATGACAAGCAGATTAATCTGGCATATACTATCTCTGCAAAAAACCACCATTTCACAACTATTGATAAGTCATAATCATCACATACTACAAAATCCTTGCTTTATCACATGAAAATTTGATTTATGAAATTCAGCTAGGTTCCTGTATGCATGCTGAACAAAACCTTAGAAATATGGAACCTGTCAAAATTCTGCACAGGCTACAACATGCACAGAATATTGTAACATGTGGCACACCCTGGCATCCCTCAGGATAATACAAGCACATAATGATGGCATCATTACCTAGGCACGCTCTCAGCTGTACAGACTAGGTAAACATTAAACCATCTGGTAATTAAACAACATTGTTTTGACAGTTGGAAAAGAGATGGAATGAACAACAAGAATGTTTCTGTTAGCAGCCAAACCCATTAGTGAACCAGGTATAAAGAATATAAAAGCATTATGCTCTTGGAGGAGTCTACTTACTTCATCTGAATCCAGCAACATCGGGAGTGCACTGAAACATGATTCAAAAAGCGATATTAGCCAATGAGGGCAGTCATGCTGGAATAATGAAAACAATATACTGCAATTGCAGAACACTAAAACCTCTAGATTTCTTTTGTGCTGCCTGCTTATCTCAATATATGGTACCTTTAAACTTTCTGGGTGGGTATTTACACACAGTGCGTTAGAAGAGGTCAGCTTGATACTGTGACCTTTGTGATAAATTCACCACAAGTACACTCAGGTGCACAGCTCAAACAGAAATCTGCAGTCACGACAACTGGGAGCTACCGGTCTTCATTCAAAATTAACAGAACTACACTTAACAGGAGTAGATGAAATAATAAAACAACTAATGTTCAAGTACATAACTTTGCTTCTAGATTTCTAAATTAGACACCACATTGTAATGCCAAGGGGGATAAGATGATGACAGATATTTATTCATAAATATATATGTAACTCAAGAACAAAATAAACAAATGCTGTAAAGAATAGTTAAACATTGAAAACATGAGGTTAAAACGGGCTAGAGCAAACAGATATTTTAGTGCAATTTTTTTGATAAAGTTGCTGGAAAACAGTAGTAGCTGACACAGGGGAGCAACTTGAGCACCAAGATGTTAAAAAAATGGGACAGGCCATGAAGGTACAAAAAAGTATTTAAAAACTCAAAGCTTGGATAAGATCAGAAATAAAAGCCATATAGATTTAATAAATGTTGATAATTACACATCTGCAACGGAAGGGATGTTCTCTTCCACCCACTTTAAATCTTCATCCTATTAAAAGGAAAAGCAAATATCAAACCAACTTCTCAAAAAGTATACAAATCTGTACGATTTTGTAATAATTATGTCAGAAAAGGAAAACAAACAATTTGTGAACACAAGATCAATTGGTAAAACCTTTTCAGGTCAACTTTGATCATACAATACAAATTCAAAGACAGTGACGAAACAAGAAAACCCTAGCAAGGAAAGCTGTCACACTATTTAAGTTTACACTTCCAGCTTCAACTTCACTCCCAAAATTACCTAATCCCCCCCCCACTTCACTTGAAGGAGGAGTTAGAGATATTCAAGAAGGTATACTCTGGCAGGGATATAGAGAAGCAGTGGAGAAGGTGACTCAAAGAGCTGATTCGGGTGAAAATGGTCTCCTGTGTCACAAGATTCCACAATTCAGATTAATACTGATATTCTTTCATGGAATTAGCATGTCACTTGCTCAGCCAGCATAATTCACCCATCTCCAGTTGCCCACGAGAAGGTGGCGAGCTTCCTTCTTGGACTGTTGTATTTCATCTCGCAGAAGATACCACCACGCTGTTAAGAAGGGAATTCTAGGTTTTTTGATCTAGTGACAGTGAAGGAATGATGTAGTAGTGGTAAGTTAGGATGGCTGAAAATGCGCAGCAGGTCAGGCAGCATCCAAGGAGCAGGAGAGTCGATGTTTCAGGCATGAGCCCTTCTTCAGGAATGAGGAAAGGGTGTCCAGCAGGCTAAGATAAAAGGCAGGGAGGAGGGACTTGGGGGAGGGGTGTTGGAAATGCGATAGATGGAAGGAGGTCAAGGTGAGGGTGATAGGCTGGAGTGGGGGTGGGAGCGGAGAGGTCAGGGAGATGATTGCAAGTTAGGAAGGCGGTGCTGAGTTCGAGGGATTTGACTGAGACAAGGTGGGGGGAGGGGAAATGAGGAAACTGGAGAAATCTGAGTTCATCCCTTGTGGTTGGAGGGTTCCTAGGTGGAAGATGAGGCGCTCTTCCTCCAACCGTCGTGTTGTTATGGTCTGGCGATGGAGGAGTCCAAAGACCTGCAAGTCCTTGGTGGAGTGGGAGGGGGAGTTGAAGTGTTGAGCGATGGGGTGGTTGGGTTGGTTGGTCCGGGTGTCCCAGAGGTGCTCTCTGAAGCCTTCCGCAAGTAGACGGCCTGTCTCCCCAATACAGAGGAGGCCAAATCGGGTGCAGCAAATGATGTGTGTGGAGGTACAGGTGAATTTGTGGTGGATATGGAAGGATCCTTTGGGGCCTTGGAGAGAAGGGGGGAGGTGTGGGCGCGAGTATTGCATTTCTTGCGGTTGCAAGGGAAGGTGCCGGGAGTGGAAGTTGGGTTGGTGGGGGGTGTGGACCTGACGAGGGAGTCACGGAGGGAGTGGCCTTTTCAGAACGCTGATACGATGTATATGGAGGTTTGTGGGGTGGTAGGTGAGGACCAGTGGGATTCTGTCCTGGTGATGATTGGAGGGGCAGGGCATAAGGGCGGAGGAGCGGGAAGGGGAGGAGATGCGGTGGAGGGCATCGTCGAACACGTCTGGGGGAATTTGCAGTCTTTGAAGGAGGCGGCCATCTGGGTTGTTCGGTATTGGAACTGGTCCTCCTGGGAGCAGATGCGGCGGAGACGAAGGAATTGGGAATATGGGATGGCGTTTTTACAGGGGGCAGGGTGGGAGGAGGTGTAGTCCAGGTAGCTGTGGGAGTCGGTTGGTTTATAGTAAATGTCCATGTTGATTCTGTCGCTCGAGATAGAAATGGCAAGGTCTAGGAAGGGGAGAGAGGAGTCTGAGATGGTCCAGGTAAATTTGAGGTCGGGGTGGAAGGCGTTGGTAAAGTGGATGAACTGTTCAACCTCCTCGTGGGAGCACGAAGCAGCGCCGATACAGTCATCGATGTAGTGCAGAAAAAAGTGGGGGTTAGTGCCAGTGTAGCTGTGGAAGATGGACTGTTCCACATATCCTACAAAGAGGCAGGCATAGCTGGGGCCCATGGGGGTGCCCATGGCTACTCCTTTAGTTTGGAGGAAGTGGGAGGATTGGAAAGAGAAGTTGTTCAGGGTGAGGACCAGTTCAGTCAGTCGAAGGAGGGTGTCAATGGAAGGGTACTGGTTGGTACGGCGGGAAATGAAGTGGAGGGCTTTGAGTCCTTCGTGATGGGGGATGGAGGTGTACAGGGACTGGATGTCCATGGTGAAGGTAAGGCGTTGGGGACCGGGGAAGCAAAAATCATGGAGGTGGAGGAGGGCGTGGGTGGTGTCCCGAACGTAGCTGGGGAGTTCTTGGACTAAGGGGGACAGGACCGTGTCGAGGTATGCAGAGATGAGTTTGGTGGGGCAGGAGCAGGCTGAGACAATGGGTCGGCCGGGGCAGTCAGGTTTGTGGATTTTGGGCAGGAGGTAGAAACGGGCGGTGCGGGGTTGTGGGACTATGAGTTTGGAGGCGGTGGATGGGAGATCCCCTGAGGTGGTGATGAGGTTATGGATGGTCTGGGAGATGATGGTTTGGTGGTGGGAGGTGGGGTCATGGTCAAGGAGGCGGGGTCATGGTCAAGGAGGCAGTAGGAGGAGGTGTCCGCAAGCTGGCATTTAGCCTCAGTGGTGTAAGGGTCGGTGAGCCAAACAACTACTGCGCCTCCCTTGTCTGCCGGTTTGATGGTGAGGTATACCGTATAACCCAGATGGCCTCCTTCTTCAAAGAACGCAATTTCCCGCCAGACGTGATCGACGATACCCTCCACCGCATCTCCTCCACTTCCCGCTCCTCTGCCCTGCCCCTCCAATCGTCAACAGGACAGAACCCCACTGGTCCTCACCTACCACCCCACCAACCTCCAAATACATCGTATCACCGGTCATCATTTCCGCCACCTCCAAACGGACCCCACCGCCAGAGATATATTTCCCTCCCCTCCCCTATCAGTGTTCCAAAAAGACCACTCCCTCCGTGACTCCCTCGTCAGGTCCATACCCCCACCAACCCAATCTCCACTGCCGGCACCTTTCCCTGCAACCACAAGAAAAGCAAAACTTGCGCCCACACCTCCCCCCTTACTTCCCTCCAAGGCCCCAAGGATCCTTCCATATCCACCACAAATTCACCTGCACCTCCACACACATCATTTACTGCATCCGCTGGACCTGATGTGGCCTCCTCTATATTGGGGAGACAGGCTGCCTATTTGCGGAACGATTCAGAGAACACCTCTGGGACACCCAGACCAACCAACCCAACCACCCCGTGGCTCAACACTTTAACTCCCCCTCCCACTCCACCAAGGACATGCAGGTCCTTGGACTCCTCCATCGCCAGATCATAGCAACACGACGGCTGGAGGAAGAGTGCCTCATCTTCTGCCTAAGAACCCTCCAACTACAAGGGACGAACTCAGATTTCTCCAGTTTCCTCATTTCCCCTCTCCCATCTGGTCTCAGTCAAATTCCTCGAACTCAGCACCGCCTTCCTTACCTGCAATCTTCTTCCTGACCTCTCCGCCCCACCCCGGCCTATCACCCTCACCTTGACCTCCTTGCACCTATCTTATTTCCAACGCCCCTCCCCTAAGTCCCTCCTCCCTACCTTTTATCTTAGCCTGCTGGACACACTTTCCTCATTCCTGAAGGGCTCATGCCCGAAACGTCGACTCTCCTGCTCCTTGGATGCTGCCTGACCTGCTGCGCTTTTCCAGCGACACATTTTCAGCTCTGATCTCCATCATCTGCAGTCCTCACTTTCTCCTAAGTTAGGATGGCATGTGGATTTATTTGGTGTTTTAACATTGTATCACATTCTAAGGTACATCACAGGAGACAAATAAGGAGATATTAAATACTTGATAGAAAAATATATTTGAAGGGACATTTTAAAAAGAATTTTTTTTAAATGTGGAGAGCTGTTGAGACAGAATTCTAGACCAGTAAACCAAAAGCATAGAATGATTGAGTTTAAGAGTACTTCAGTGGTGGGTGTCATACACGGTAAGTTAACCCAGATTTAAACTATCAGGAAAAGCAAACTAAAAAAATCACACCACAGAGATTTTTGGACTTTAATGAACAGCTTTCTTTGAACTTGTCAGCAAGCCTGTTCCTTCACTGCTGATAGCAAAATGGAGGTCATTAATATGCAGAAACAGCTTGGCATTTGAAAACCAGGTGTTTAATAATTTTAACACCACTTCAATCCTATCCAGCATGAATACTTTATATCTGAATGTTTGCATCCATTGAGCCAGTGACATGAAAAACATGCAAAAATACTACTTACCATATTCGAACCTGGTTTTGCTGCACCATTAATCCCCACTTTGGACATTCTAACCGTTATTCCATCAGCTGTAGAGCACACAATCAAAAAAATGTCAATATTGAATGGAACAGACTGTTACAGTACACATTTAAAAAGTAAAAGAAACAGAAAAAAAACCAGACTTTTAAGTTGACTTGAATTCTAACTGGACTGTCTGAAAAGGTCAATTAACACATCAAGTTCAGAAAATTCACCTAATACAGTACGTACTCAAATACAGTTCATTGCTGCACAGTCTTTTTCACAGAAATAAACAATTTTACAAACTGTGATGAATACTTTGCTATGTTGTAGGACCTTCATTTACACCAAATTTACAGGTCAAAAATAGAAAATGAAGTAAAACGTATATTTACCAAAGTTTGTTCCAACCAGCTCATTCATTTCATCATCTGGGTCATCAATTAGCGGAGTAAATGCATATCTAAAGTTAAAATGGCACCCAAGAGATATATAGAATCAGAAAATGAAACTTTCCCTTCTTTCAGTAGCCTCAATATATCTCAGGTGACACATCTGGTATGAGTTAAGACATTGCTGAAGGTATTACAACTCAACCTCACCAAGTAGAAGTTAATTATAGCATTCCTTTACCAACTTGGAAAACTGATATTTCAACATGTCACAAATGACATTTTGACACCTTTTCCAAATGTAAAACTCAGTGACGCACATTTTATAATCCAAATTATTTGGTAGAAATTTTTAGCATTGAGCTTTTACAGCATTTTACAACTTTCAAACAGCATTATAAATAATTTAAGTTTAAAACTCAAAAAATCTCAAATATTTTTTATCTCATTTTAATAGGATAACATAGCAAGCTGATTGTAAAATCTGAAGAATTGTGCATTTCAAATTCATAACACCAGCAGCTCAGATTAAACAATACTGAAATGCTCAGACATTCTCTGAAGCACTCTGAATACTAGGACGTTCACTTTGGGCAGTGGCGAACCCTCAATACGAGATTAAAACAAGTTAGCGGGAAAAGTTCAATCAACTTTCAGACACATACTAAAACAGTCAAGAAATGTAATCTAGCCTTTTCTGTGCACAATGCACGGCAAAGAGGTTTGTCCCCTCTGACTTCACCTTATCACAAAGAAAAAGGTAAATTGAATCAGGGTGCTTTTGTATGTGTTGCTGTTAACAATTAAATGGCAGCTTAGCAAACAGATTTAGAACAAATCACTTACCCAAAACTATAAAATGGCAATGAAACTAAAGAAAATCAAACGCAAACGATAGAAATCAAAATCTAGGTTCTAGATTAGAGTGGTGCTGGAAAAGCACAGCAGTTCAGGCAGCATCTCAGGAGCAGGAAAATCGATGTTTCGGGCAAAAGCCCTTCATCGTTATTCCTGATGAAAGGCTTTTGCCCGAAACGTCGATTTTCCTGCTCCTCGGATGCTGCCTGAACTGCTGTGTTTTTCCAGCACCACTCGAATCTAGAATCTGGTTTCCAGCATCTGCAGTCATTGCTTTTGATTTCCATCAGGGAAAAACAAAAGACAGAAACTCAAAATATTTCAAATGTATACAGGACATTAGAAACTTATACCTCTGATTATTTGCTGATGGTCTCCAGAGGAACATTATGACTAGGAGAACGACAGAAAAAAGGAATCTCCAGAAAGCGTCATCAACCCACAGTTCCATCCAATCCTAGTAATTTTTGAAAGAGATAAAAGTGGCTCAAGTTCCATATCAATTTAAACAAATTGAAATTTTGAACTAAAACACTCAAAATACCACAATCACAAAAGACTGCCAATAATTTCTAACAGAGGTAGAAACGTAGAAAATAGGTGCAGAAGTAGGCCATTCGGCCCTTTGAGCCTGCATCACTATTCAGTACGATCATGGCTGATCAGACAATCTCAGTACCCCACTTTTCTCTCCATATTCCTTAATCCCTTTAGCCGCAAGAGCCACATCCCACGCTCTCTGGAAATTTCTCTAATAAACTAGCCCCAACAGCTTCCTGTGGAACAGAACTCCACGGGTTCACTAAGTGAAGAAATTCTTCCTCATCTCAGTTCTGAATGGCTTACCCCAAATTATTCAAATTAACTTTAATTAGGTGTCAGATGGTTTATGGACTCTGCAGTGGGGAGATTATGAATTATAATTTAAAGTCTGGCAAGAAATTGCTACGGTTGTACAAGTCCTAACAAAATTTGAGGAAAATGATGTGGAGGAAATCTTCACATCACTTGAGAAAATAGACAAATGAACTGAGCAAAGGAAGACTGTATGCTGCTCATGCAGAGTAAGTTGACAGGTGAAGCACAGGAAACATAAACCTTCACTGATAGTGAAGTATATTAGGATTATAAAGCTACTATAAAAAGCAATTGATCAGGGAGTTAAGGAGACAGCTGAGGCAAAGCTAATTTGGATTCAAATGAGTTTAACAAAGGTGGACACAAGCATTAAAAACTCAAGAGGTTATTCTCCAAGAAGAATTTAAAACCAGCTTCTGTAATAAGAACCTCTATTGAGGAATGAGGGTAAACTGCTCGACACGCAGGCTGATAGAGTCAGAGTCATACAGCAGTGAAGATATTAAAGCTCGCCCTAATTGAGATTTCACTGCAGTCCTGCCAGAGCAAATCAATTTTTTTCAAGCAAGTGCTTATAATCTCAAGTTTATTTTAAAATTTCCTAAACTGTATGCGGTTTATTGCTTGCACTATAATCCCAATAACTTAATTTTTAGACTTCCAAGCTTTACACGTTATGCCTAACTGAGGACAAGCAGACAATCTATTTCCAAGCCTTCATCCTGTAAAGTAGCTAAAACAAATTAAGGATGTGATCCCAGTATTTAAAGTTAGTAGATTTGAACCAAGCAAGCATTTTGACCTAGTATACTGCTGCAGATGGCAGAAAATGGCCATAGTTCCATTTTTGATTAATGTCCGTCATAGTAGTTAGATATCTGTCGAGCCCAGAGTTAGGATATCTGCCAACAGTCACCATTGATTAACAGACAAAAATCATCTTCATGTCTTCCAGTAATTTGTATGCAAGGAAATTAGCAGTTCAACTTAATTTATGTCAAGGGACATGCTCTATAGTTTCATCAGCATACCCACTTGAAAGTGGATAGTTGTAGAGCTGTTCTTTCCTATGGCATTTCTAACAAAATAATTGCTTGCCCATTTCCTTGAAGCAGCAGGGCCAAACAGAATTCTGACCTTCAAAGCTAAATAATTAATTTTATCAAATATTGATGCTAGTATTGTTGACACAGTAGGTCAGACATAATACTGAAGCACTAATTCTATTTCTAAAAACATTAACACTCAAGTGACTAAATTAATTTAGTATCTTTTACTGTTTATTGTTATGATTGGTTTAGTTACATCAAGTGTTAAGAGGACTCCACAACAATTTGAAAATGTGATCAATAAACATGCATTCCACTTGACATGCAGTATATTTGGAAGGTTCTGACAGAAAACTGCAAAAGAGAAATTGATAAGTAAAATGTTTTCATGACTTACTGACTGACATGCTGTTAATCTGAATTTTTTGGTTGTCCATATTATAAACCCAACTGACGCTAGAAAATTAAAACAGTTTCGTTAATACACATGAGAAACCATAACTACTCACTTCAACTGAAAACCCTGAATGGACTAGAAACAAGGACTTACCTACTATTGCCAAAACCAACATATTAGTAAAATGTCTGTAGAGCGACAGCTTCACTGTATTTTTCCTTAATTTTAGAGTCTTAATTGTTTGAGCTAAACTGACAAATATGTGACAATGGCTAAGGAAAATAGCTTTAACAAGGACTATATTACTCTATGCATCATTAAAACACTCAAATGAGAATATTCAAATCCAACCCTTTAACTTTAATCTCAGACTTTGCTGTTACAATTCCATTGAGCAAACCCTAAACCAAAATAATCAAATTTATCAAAAAACACCCACAACTGAAGAAACGAGCAACAAGGTTCTAATTGGAGCTTTTCCTTCAACATAATTCAGAATGAATGCAAATTAAAAACGAAATAACAGGTCAAATAAAAATCTCACTTTAAATAGCTGATTCAGCAAAGCTGCATTTTCTCTGACAGGATGTGAGTACCCCTGGCAAGGCAAGTATTTGTGGCTCAACTGTAATTGCCTAGAACTGAGTGTCTTGCTAGGTCATTTCAGAGTCAACTTTTAGGTCTGGAGTCAGATGATGGCCAGACTGGCTAAGACTGATAGATTACTTTCCCGAAAGGATATTAGTCAACTAGATGCATAAAAAAAGTGAAATCAAGATGGTTTCATGCTCACCATTGTGAAAACTAATTTTCAATTCCAGCTTTATCAATTGAATTTAGATTCAACCAGCTGCCATGGTAAGATTAGATCCCATGTCTCCAAAGTATTAGCTTGGGCTTCTGGATCACTAGTCTATTTAACATTATCACCTCAATGCCATTTCCCCATCATAGAGAATGCCAAATACCCACATTTCACATACATATGTCATGTTAGGTAGCTACACAGTCCCTTTTTTTTATATAAATACACATTAGACTAAAGCTTTCACTGCTGAATTTCATGAATACAATCATTAATAAGGCTCACATAAAACCTAACTACTTCAAAATTTCCAACTAAATAACAGCATGGACCCTTGAGTAGGTACTGTGCACTTTAAAAAGGAGGTAAATAGAAGTGTTTTAAAATAAAACAAGCAAGTTTTCTCCAACCACACAAGAAGCTCAACACAATCCAGGACAAAGCAGCCCTTTTCATCACACAACATCCACAAATATTCACTCCCTCTAACGTCAATGCACGGAAGCAGCAGTACATGCCATCTACAAAATTCACCAAAGGTCTCTGTACAGCACCTTCCAAACTCTGACAACCAGCACATAGAAGGATTTGGGCAGCAGATACATGGGAATACTATCATCGCCAAGTTATCATTCACGTGATTTGTCATCCTCACTTGGAACTGTGTTGCTGTTCCCTCTGCCTTGCTGGGTCAAAATACTAGAACGGTTTTCCTAATAGCAGTTCAAGGCAGCAGCTGGCTAGCAACTCAAGAATAACTCTTGCTCCACTATGGACAAATGCTTTGTTCCAAAACGTCAGTCATGCTTACACTTTAATAGAGCAAAACACTCACTCTTGGTCACCATTTCACTGAAACATCAAGAATAAATATAAAGTTAAAATCACAACACCAGCGCTGCTCCTTCATCAGGTGGTTGTAGAGAATAAGATCATAAGACACAGAATTGATGTCTTACGATCTTATACTCCACAACTACCTGATGAAGGAGCAGGGCTCCGAAAGCTAGTGCTTCCAAATAAACCTGTTGGACTATAACCTGGTGTTGTGACTTTTAACTTTGTACGCCCCAGTCCAACAACGGCATCTCCAAATCAAGAATAAACTCGCCATAAGCTAAGCAAATGGCAGCCTACTAGCCATGAGCAGGAGTCTTCAAATCCATACCAGTGAAAATAACTGATTTTTCCAAACCATTTTCAGACAGCTTACCCACCAATACATGCATTCCCCCAACCTCAACTTCTGCACAACTCAAAATACTTCAATGAGTAACTTTTAAGTGGAGAATGAATTTGTAGTGAGTATTTTTGCAAAATAAAATCAATTACAAATAAGAGTTTTTTTTAAAAAATAAAACAATATATTAATAGTGAAGATAAAAAAAGGTATCAAAAATTAAGAGGGAGCTTTGGTTGATACTGCTGGACATGAATAGAGACAAGGGGTAAGTTTACACATCGAACTTGCATTTTATATTACAGCTCTTTGGAAACTACCTTCTTTCCAATGAGATATTAGATTTACTCGAAATGAAGGGTCCAATAGTTGGAAGCACTGGTGTTATTCAATAACAGGTATATATCAAATTGCTGTACAAATCCCAATTACTATCAAAACACAAAATAAGACTGTTTCATCCTGTGATGTTACTGGTGAAATTTCTGGTCATTTTTAATCTCCGTGTACAGTGACCGTGGATGAATATTTTCAAAGTCTCAGGTTGAATACTTGGACAGAGCTACTAAATTTTAGTAACTGAACCTCCAGGCAAAGGAACTTTGTATCAGAGTGTAAAACGTGGCTTAGTAAACCTGGAAAAATAATGTTTTGCACCAATTCTGCATTTCAAAAAGTCACAAATTTTTCTTACTTTCTCAAACAAGCATCTATTGGTAGAATGGAAAAGTAAACATGCACTTGACAAACCATTTTACAATCAAATCAATTTTTTTTGTGCAGTGATATCCTGTTTGGGTAGACATGGCAACTTGCACTCAGATTCCCCAAGACAGCAAACAAGTTGAATGAACACGCTAACCTTCTGTTTTGCTCATGGCCTCGGAGTAAAATATGGTCAGCCCACTGGGACAACTCATTCTTCCTCCTCAAATATTACCCTGGGATCTTATACCTGAACAGATATACATACATGCAATGATGCTTCATCCCTCTATTCCCGTAGCACTGCAGTTATCCAAGATTATGCACTTCATGAATGAGACATTAGTATCACCATTACCAACTTAATCAAATTTTACACAAGTGTCTACAAAAATTGACAGAAACAAAAAGCAATAATCTTTTCTAAAGAATGCATCTTGTTCAAATAATGGATCTTGTTGGGCATTTCAGATATAAACTCAACTCTGCCTTTCAGGGGAAAGATATACAGAACAGCTTGAAGTGACTTTTGCTTAACAATCAATTTAGAAACAAGTGAGAACAATTTACCATTAGTATGAAGTTTAGATTCAGAGTGCAAAACAGAGGTGTGAATTTAAGAGACGAGATCAGAAGCAGTGATTATTATTATTATTAAAGGATATCCACCAGCACAAGCCAGAATCAAGCAAAGCCAATGGGATATTGGACAAAAGCTCAAAACCAGATTTCTTTCCCTAGAAAGTTAAAATGTTAAACAATTCCAGTTAGAGAGAGAAAGAAAGTACACAGTTTAAAGACAAAAGCAGCAGTTGACAATCAATAACAAGAAAACTAACTGACAACAGATTGAGAGAGAATTGTTTCCAAGACTTGTTTGCTGAGAAAATACCCAGTGTGTAACAATACAAGAAATTTATCAAAAAAACAGAAGCCCAAATCATTCGGTACATGACAGCTCTGATCAAATAACAGATTCTAACCAAGGTTGTTCATATGCAAAATTATACATCAAATGCCTTTTATAATCATCATTCGATTGAGGGAAGGGCAGTAAATACTGGTCCAAGCAGTATAGCCCACATTCCATGTGGATCTTCTAAAAAAAAAATCATGTTGTCTAGCAGCAGTCCAACATTGAAAATAATCTCAATTGTGATATAAATAAACTTTGCCATGGATAGCAGTACATACTATGAGTCAGGCCAAATTCTTTATTGCTGTGCATGTCTAGTTGGCCTTATTTCTGAGAGATTGCAGCTTGATGTTAAACATTAAATTCTGAATCTACTGCAATTAGTAAAATGTTCCAATAAACAAATGCTATGAAGCACATGAGAATGAGGACACCAAATTCCAAAGTATGTGAAAAGGAATGTCTGCCTTAATTCTTACAGGTTCACAAAATTGAAAGTCATAAAACATTCGGCAATTTACTGTACGTAGGAGATGTTTAATCCACTCAAAAGCTAAAATTCATAATTGCATGTAGCAACACCACAATTCTGGGTCAGAATGAAGATGACTGGGTACGTTGTGCCAGGAGACAACATTGCTATTAGTGATTTTACATACAAATTATCCGAAGTTAATGACATTTTGCTGGTGAATTAAACAATTTACAACATGGAGCTATCATGTCTTCATTGGATTTTTTTTAAACTGGGAGAAGTTGCTGCTGTGTCATTTTTGCATAAGTACTTTTGGTTGCCCTTCGAGAGGTTTTGTTTTAAAAAGATTGCAATGGACTATGTTTGCATATTTGCAGAACAGATGTGTTTGCTTATATTCTGCCTCACCCACCATTTATTACCTAGCAGAGTAGGGCCAACAGTCGTTCCAAAGTTATATCGGTGCTGCTTTTATCTATGCTCACAATTGCATCCTCAATTTACCTCCCTTTCAGAGCTTAAACTCTGTTCAAAGAAATTTAGTGTAGATATGGTGGTACTGATTTGATAGGCCAAAGAGCCCATATGATTCCATAATTTTTAACAAATTATGTAAATAAAACAAATTCGTAATTGTGATGTAATCCAACAGAGGAGATTAGAAACAGAACTTGCTCCCATGGTGGGAATGTTTGGATGAATGCTGTGGACTTTCCTAAAATAAAAAACCTTGTGGCTGGTAGTTACTGTGTGAGAAATTAAACACATTTATCACAAGATTGATCTATTGTTATTACCTGTCTACTTTAAAGTCTGTTAACCTCATTAAAAAAGGATCAATACAAAACCTTGGGCAGAACAAAATTCTCAAGACTACCAATACTACTTTTATTTGGCTTCATACATGAAGCATAGGCTAACTGTCTCACACACCAAGATGATAAGTTTTGAGGAAAGCAGTATCCATAAATTTGCAGTGCTTGAAATGATCGATTTAATATCGCTAGCAATAGTTCCTACACAAATTCGAAGTGCTTGGTATCTGTGTATAATGGGAATTGATTGAAACAAAATGGAGGCATTCAGCATTAGGACAAGCCTCTGTACTCGATGATAGGCTTTGGAGGGCTCTCTGTTTTATTCATTTTTGGGATGTGGAGATCACCGCATGGCCAGAAATCACCGCCCACCCCCAAGTATCCTGAAAGTGGTGATAAGTTGCATTCTCAAACAAAGACAATACCGTTCCATAATATTGGCTTGAAATGGTGTGACAAGTGGTTTACTCGGTCATTTCAGAAAGTACTTAGGAGTAAAATACCCTTCTGACATGTCTAAAGTCACATATAGGTCAAACCTGGCAGGGATATTTAAAGGACATTAGCCAACCATTTTCATAGCACTATCTTAAACTTAAGACATAATTTCAGTGCCAGATTTATCATTCCAGATTTATTTACTCAAAGTGACATTCTCACAATGCCATGGTGGGACTGAACATTAATTTTCCAGATTAATGAGGCCAGGCCTTAGTTGTTGCCCAGTAACAGAGCAACAATGCTGTTACAGTATTATTGTTAAACTCCAGCATTGCATCAGAAATAAACTAAATGCTACTGGTGGGCTTGAAATCATAGCAGAAACTGACCAAAAGGCAAGGAATAACTCTGCCACTGTACGAAATTACATCATCAAAAAGATAACTCTGGTCTGAACTTTCAACTTTAGAGACTCAACTGGCAATACTGAATCAGCCAACCATTAAACCTACTGCACGATGTTACTTTCGACTGAAGCAGAGTGTATATGAACAACCAACAATACGACATCTTCCATTTTATACCAATATCGAAGTTGGAAGTTCTGTTCATAATCCCTTAAGCAAGAACCATTTTAAGATCAATACTTTTTAAGAAATCACAAGAAGCTTTCGAAGGATATGAACCACACAAAACAGGAGTCAATTAATGCTAAAACTATGTCAGCCACCAAAACTGGCACACTTCTTCGATCCTGCAGTATTAAAGAAAGCATATGTTAGATTTTCTTCGAATTGGTTTTGATAGGATAAAAGAAAATAGGTCAGTTTAAATGTTGGACAACTTTTCATGGACGAGCAAATTAAACTTCAAAACTGAATAATAGATAGGAGATTAATCCCTAGTTTGCTGACAGAATTAACCTTGATCACAATTAAACAGATTAGCAGACAATATCGACAATGATACAGCAACTTCAACTTAAATGTTTTCCTTCCCCACCTCACTCTGACATTTTTTTTCATTCATTTACAGGAGGGCAACACTGGTGAGGCCAGCATTTATTACCATGAATAGGGATGGGCAATCATTAGACTCTTAATTCCTGATATTTATTGAATTCAAATTTCACCATCTGATGTGATGGGATTCAAACCCAGGTCCCCAGAACATTACCTGGGTCTCTGGATTAGACTGGACACCTCCTAGCAGAGCGCTTTAGGGAACATCTCTGGGACACCTGCACCAATCACCCACACTGCCCTGCGGCCCAACATTTCAACTCAGCTGAGGATATGGAGGTCCTGGGCCTCCTTCACCACCTGACACCTGGAGGAAGAATGCCTCATCTTCCGCCTCGGAACACTTCAACCCCAGGGCATCAATGTGGACCTCACCAGTTTCCTCATTTCCTCTTCCCCCACTTCATCCCAGTTCCAAACTTCCAGCTCAGCAGTGTCCCCATGACTTGTCCTACCTGCCTATCTTCCTTTCCATCTATTCACTCCACCCTCCTCTCTGACTTATCACTTTCAGCCCACCTCCATTCACCCATTGTACCCTTTGGTATCTTCCCCCACCCTCCTCCCTGACTTATCACCTTCATCCCCACCCCCATTCACCTCTTGTACTCTATGCCACTTTCTCCCCACCCTCCTCTCATTTATCTCTCCACTTTGAAGGCACTCTGCTTCTATTCCTGATGAAGGGCTTTTGCCCGAAACATCAATTTGCCTGCTCCTCGGATGCTGCCTGAACTGCTGTGCTTTTCCAGCACCACTCTAATCCAGTCTCTGGATTAACAGTCCAGCAGTAATACCACTCTGCTATTGCACCCCCATATTGCTGTGTTTAAGTGCTGCATCATGGAATAATGCAAAACAGGCTTGCGAGATCGTGCATTATTATTAAAGGGGAGAGATCAGCAAGTGAAACAGGAGTGAAAATATCAACCGATCTGGAAGGCTATCAATTCATCCATCCAAAAAAAAAACCCTCCAGAAATCCATTCCACATTCAAGAGTTTAAATGATTCCAAGATTTTCACCTTCACTTCAAATCAACCTTTTCTCTGCAATGTTTTCTGGACCTCTGAGGCAATTTCTCAAACTGTTTATTCTAAAAGTTGGAGAGCTATTTGGGCCTTCTCAAAGAATTCAAGAATTTGTATGCCTGTTTTATGACTGAGTGACCAGAACTGGATACAGTATGAAATATTTAATCTTACTGGATAACTAGGTAGTTTGCTTCCTTCAACGATTTAGACTTATAGTTCAGCAATGCATGTGCCTTTTTGACTGGGGCTCAATAATCATTTAACATGTTTAGTTTGACTTTTTTATTAAAAAAAATTCAAAGTAGTTTTGACCCAATTAAAATTGTTTGAAAAATTCTTCACATTACTACAAATGGAGTGCCACAAGAATCGGTGCTGGGTCCTCTACTTTTTGTCATTTACATAAATGATTTGGATGCGAGCATAAGAGGTACAGTTAGTAAGTTTGCAGATGACACCAAAATTGGAGGTGTAGTGGACAGTGAAGAGGGTTACCTCAGATTACAATAGGATCTTGGTCAGATGGGCCAATGGGCCGAGAAGTGGCAGATGGAGTTTAATTCAGATAAATGCGAGGTGCTGCATTTTGGGAAAGCAAATCTTAGCAGGACTCATACACTTAATGGTAAGGTCCTAGGGAGTGTTACTGAACAAAGAGACCTTGGAGTGTAGGTTCATAGCTCCTTGAAAGTGGAGTCGCAGGTAGATAGGATAGTGAAGGAAGAGTTTGGTATGCTTTCCTTTATTTGTTAGAGTATTGAGTACAGGATTTGGGAGGTCATGTTGTGGCTGTACAAGACATTGGTTAGGCACTGTTGGAATATTGCGTGCAATTCTGGTCTCCTTCCTATCGGAAATATGTGAAACTTGAAAGGGTTCAGAAATGATTTACAAGGATGTTGCCAGGGTTGGAGGATTTGAGCTATAGGGAGAGCTTGAACAGGCTGGGGCTGTTTTACCTAGAGTGCCGGAGGCTGAGGGGTGACCTTATAGAGGTTGACAAAATTAGTGGGGGGGGATAGATAGGATAAATAGACAAAGTCTTTTCCCTGGGGGTTGGGGAGTCCAGAACTCGAGGGCATAGGTTTAGGGTGACGGGGGAAAGATATAAAAGAGACCTAAGGGACAACATTTTCACACACAGGGTGGTACGTGTATGGAATGAGTTGCCAGAGGATGTGGTGGAGGCTGGTACAATTGCAACATTTAAGAGGCATTTGGATGGGTATATGAATAGGATGGGTTTGGAGGGATATGGGCCGGGTGCTGGCAGGTGGGACTAGATTGGGTTGGGATATCTGGTCGGTATGGACAGGTTGGACCAAAGGGTCTGTTTCCATGCGGTACATCTCTATCACTCTAGATAAAAAAGGATCACTTCAAAAAAAAGTGGCTCATAGAGGGTATTTGTACATAATTCAGGAGGCTCTAACATTGCTGTTTTTAAAAATAAAAGTACATGGTACGAAACACTCAGCTTTTGTCTTATACTTCATTTAAATGTAAGGTCCCCATTTCACCAAAAAACATGTTTATAGAAATTTAGAGCATCTGAAATGAGAATAACAGGTCAAAAGAGAAGATTTGAGTAAATCATACCATCAGTTCTCTATTTTACTGAATTAAGCTGTGTGAGGCAGTTTAAAAAAATCTAAATTAAAAATAATTGGTTGACTTTACCCCTGTAATTCTCAAGACTCCTTCGACAGCTGCAAAAACCAGGTACAGTGCTCCCAAACCAATTACTCTGTGCATTACTGTGCCCAATCGAGGTCTGTATAAGTGATACAATAGTTAAAGAGATGCACTTCAAATATATTTCCTTTTAACAATGAACTGTTTTGGTCATTGAGGAAAATGCGAAGGCCATTTAGTCTTAAAAAAAAGATCAGCCACCATTCAACAACATCATGGTTGTTCAGCAATCCTCTTGTCCATGTCTCTGAGCAGTTTTAGCTAACATTAGTCAATAGATTCGTTGTCAATTTAAAAACTGATATAATTAGTTTACATATGAGGAAGAGTCAAACACTCATGACCCTCTCCATAGGAACAGGAGTTGGCCATTCAGCACCTCAAGCCTATTCTGCCTTTTAATAAGATCATAGTTGATCTGTGCCCTAACTTCACATACATGCTTTTAAAGAAGTGTTTCACTTTCTGACTGGTCTGGTTCTAATATTTTGACTATATCACTAACCTGAACTCTGAAAGAAGCATAAATAATTTCTCCCCATCTACCAGATTTGTTCCCCTTAGTATTTTGAAACTTTTCATCAAATCATTGCTTAAACTTTGTAAATTCCAGAAAATACAATGCTCGTTTGTTTAGTCATACCTTGTAACCTAACCCTTGCAGTAAATTTATACCGACTTCTCTCCTATCCACTTAACTTAAATTGAAACTCATTCAGGTAAATACTTACTTAACTATTCCATATCCCAAGCTTACAATAATCACAAGGAGCCGAGCCAATGTCCTTTTCATTGCAGAAATAAGCTCCGCAAAAATTAGAAGACCTTGCACTGTAGGGAAAAACAAACCCATTAGGTGCCTCCGAAACAGTTTGAGTACAGTAAATGATTTTTAAAAACAAGTAGGAGGATGTTACCAAGAGGTCAGGTTCAACTTTATAAATAAGAGAAGAAAAGCAGAAGCATTGCCAGAGATGCATTCACCCACTGCCAAATTAAACAAACTCCCAGGAGTATATAATCAGCTTACTACATTGAGGTCCAAAACTCTTCAAACTAAAAGAACGCTAATTTCTTTCTTCATCAGCAAGTTTTTAAATAAACTTATCCAGTTTGCTGGACTTTGTTTGACTTTTAACACTATTTTTGAGGCAAATGAAGGACTTCAAAAAGCTTAAAATAAAACAAAGAACTGAAGATACCGAGATCTGAAACACACAAAAATAGAAATTTCTGGAAAAATTCAACAGATCTGTCAGTGTCTATGAAAAGAAAGCAGAGTTAACATTTTAAGTCCAGTTCTGAAGAGTCATGATCTCAAAACATTAACTGATTTTCTCCACAGATGCTGCCAGACCTGCTGAGTTTCTCTAGCACTTGGTTTTTGTTTGTGACTTTAAAATGTTTTCTTGTTAGAATTCATCTTTTACAGACACAACAGAAAGTAAATGAAATTTCAATAGGGAGAACATAAAGAATGAGCATATCATGACAACCTGATTAAACAGCTCTAATAAGTGATGAACATATTTTGAGAGTGACCCAATAATCTAACATCACCTCAATGAACCTTTGATAGTATATGGAGTACACAGGAAGATTTATTTTACACAAAATCAATTCTAATGATTCCCCAAAGGAAAGTGGCATTTCATTTACATCAGTTTAGATATTGAAAATCATATTTTCAATTTTCCTTGCAAAAAGACCTATCAGCTAAGATTTATTCACATCATCATTTTGCACACATACTATTGATGAAACAGGATACAGCAAATAGCATCGAAAGACAAAGACCTTCCCAAACGCAACTGTATCAGTTTTCCTCAAGAAGGGAAGAAACTTAATGGAGTGAATTCTCGGATCTTGCATCTATATTGACAGAAGCACTGAAAATTATCTGCAAAGACAGCAATCTAAGAAACTTGATGCACCATTTAATTCAAATTGCTCTCCAGCCAGACTGTATGACCCAGTCAAGATGGTGAATAAGAAAACAATATCAAGACTTTGGTCACTTTCAAACTGACTATGAACATACATGTACTTTAGCTTGTAAGATGCATGCACAACTAATTAATGACTTCTCTAGTGTAAAGATCAGAATCAAAACAGATTGAGTCCTAAGCTATTTCATTTCTAGAAAAAGTGTAGAATGCTTGAACCTGTGTGTCACATTTAACGTATTAATCAATATCACTCAATGATTGAGCAGAGTAAGAGTTAAACATACCAGATACCCCACGAGTATTAGTGTTCTGATATTCTGCATAGAAAACAGCTTTTTCCAGCATCCCAAGAAAAATAACTCCAGCTATCCAAAACTGGATTCTCAATAAGTCTTTCCAGTAACACGCAGACCAGAACAACCACAAGATGCCATAAATTATGTATAGGATGCACATCACCATATAAAACTGTAAGAAGAACAAATACACAACAATGTTTGAAACAATATTCAAAATTAGTGCAAATGACCAAACATCAAATACAAAATTTAGATCCAGAACAACAGATCATAAATACACACAGAGATAATTTAAACAACAACTCCTCTCCACACTAAAATGGTCTGACAGGACCATTTGTTTGGTCAGAAATGTGATAGTATTGTAACTTTAATAGGGATTTGTTTTGTGTTGTTTCACTTGCAGAGGTGTTTCCACTGCTGCCGGAATGTCTGCTTCAAAAGCAGTGGGTAAACAGCTTTGAGCTCCCAGAGTGTGCTTTGTAAATTACAAAAAAAAGCATAAGTGGGTGGAGTCAGGCTCACACAGACCCATGGTTTCCCAGTTTTGTTTTCAGTTGAAGTTGAAGTTGTTGGAGTTGAAAGTGATAAATACAGTTCTCTGTCGCTCGCGCTCTCTGCTTTTGGGAAAAGCTTGGATTCTCTCTCTACTGTTAGATTGTTTCTTTCAGTGTTTCCTACTCCTGGATTGGAGATAGCTCATGAGAAGATCTGTTTTGCTGAATTGCATTTGTCAAGGATATGTAAATAGCATACTGCTATATTGGAACAGTCGATGACTATTATAGGTACAAAATCTTTTATCCGAAATCCAAAAAGCTCCAAAATCTTTTTCATGGAGTGTGGTGCGTCATTTTGGCATGCAAACAGTTGACTCAACTCCACACCCACTCGAACCAGGTCACTCAGATGTGACATAGCAGCACGGCCCAGCACTGGCAGGCGTCAATTGTGTCTCATTGCTTGTACTATTCACACGTGTTTGCTGTTTGGTAAACTTTTTTTATTTCACTGTGAAAATGTTATTCATTCCAAAATCAGAAAAATTTCAAATTCAGTAAAACAACTGGCCCCAAGGATTTTGGATAAAGGATTGCGTACCTGTAGTTAAATAATATTATTTTACTAAGTATTTCAAGCAAGTTCAAGTTATGCAAATTCCTCTTTTTCTGTATTTTAAATGGGTTTTGCTTAAAGCCTAGTCTTGGACCAAGCAAATTACATCTGGAACACAGTGCCTTACACTTGCCTTTAAATAAAAGTTAGGCTATTTCCTTGATATATTTGAGGTGATTTGGTCTGATCCACAAAGATGACAGTGAGAATTGGCAGGCCATAATGAGCAGAGTGTTGTGAGCTCAGACATTTAATTTCTACATCAGTGACTTAGAGAAAGAAATAGAGTATGCATTCTGGTTTGGTGAAGGTACAAACCTGGGTGGAAATGTGAGCTGTGAGGATGCAGACAGCCAAAAGGACTGGTTAAGTGAGTGGACAAAAGATGACAGATGCAGTAATTACCTGGGGAGGGTTAGCTAATGTACCATTTCTAGTCCACATCTTGGGTGTAAAAAAAGCAGAATTTTTAAAAGGAATCAAATGTGTATTTGTTAATATACACAGAGACTTGGATGTGCTCAGGTAAGGATTACAAAGAAATGAGAATGCAGATACAGAACCTAATAAGGAAACCACGTCGGCCACGACCATAAGGGAACTGGAGTACATGAATAAATAAGTCTTTCTACAACTACATGTGGATTTAGTAGGAATACATTTGGAATTGTGTGCACAGGTTTGGCCTCTATATTTAAGAAAAATATATATCTATACTGAAGGTAATAGGTGAGAAGGCTCATCAGATTAATTTCTCGGGTGAAACAGTTGGTCTATGATGAGAAGCTGTCTGACTTGGACGCATCATTTCTGGAGTTCAGAAGAACCTCATTGAAACAAAAAATTCTAGACAGGTTTCATGGTGCAGACAGAATTTCCCACCAACAGGAGAATTTAAAATACCCATTATCTCAGGATAAGTACACAAATCATTTAGGGCTGCACTGGGAGAAGTTTCTTCATATGGTGGCTCAGTGGTTAGCACTGCTGCCTCACAGCGCCAGGGACCCAGGTTCAATTCCCAACTTGGGCAACTGTCTGTGCGGCGTTTGCACATTCTCCGCATGTCTGCGTGGGTTTCCTCTGGGTGCTCCGGTTTCCGCCCACAGTCCAAAGATGTGCAAGTTAGGTGAATCGGCCATGCTAACTTGCCCATAGTGTTAGGTGTATTAGTCAAGGGTGAATGTAGGGGAATGAGTCTGGGTGGTTGCTCTTCAGAGGGTCAGTGTGGACGTGTTAGGCCAAAGGGCCTGTTTCCACACTGTAGGGAATCTAATCTAAAATGGGTAAATCTTTTGAATTCTTTATCCCACAGGATTTTGGGATGTTTTATTGTTAAGGCTGGGACAGATACACTTTGGTCTATTGAGGAATCAAGAGGCATGGGGAACAGACAGGTTAGTGAAGTTGAAGCCCAAGATCAACAAGGATCATATTGAATGATTCCATGCATTCTTGCCGCATGGTAATTATAATAAGTTTGATTTGGAGTTGCCGGTGTTGGACTGGGGTGTACGAAGTTAAAAATCACAAAACCAGGTTACAGTCCAACAGGTTTAATTCAGAGCGCTGCTCCTTCATCAGTGTTTGTGGAGTATACAATTGTAAGACACAGAATTTACAGCAAAGTTTACAGTGTGATGTAATTGAAATTATACATTTAAAAAGTACCTTGACTGTTTGTTAAGTCTCTCATCTGTTAGAACGACCAGGCAAACATGCAGATTGCAGATGCTGGAGATCAGAGTCAAGATTAGAGTGGTGTTGAAAAAGCACAGCAGATCAGGCAGCATCCGAGGAGCAGGAAAATCAATGTTTCATGCAAAAGTCGTTCATCAGGAATGGAATGACCATGTTAGCTTCACTTCTTTTATATGTAAATCACAAACGTAAATCACATTCTAACAGATGAGAGACTTAACAATCAAGGTATTTTTCAATGTATAATTTCAGCTACATCACTAAAATTTTGCTAGAAATACTCCACAACCACCTGATGGAGCAGCGCTCCGAAAGCTAGTGTTTCCAATTGGACTATAACCTGGTGTTGTGTGATTTTTAACATTATAAGTTTGAATTGTGTGACAAATAAATAACAGAGCTGGATTCACAAGGGATTGGAACACTTAAAATTGTTTAATACAAGCAAACAATAACCAAAAAATCAGATGTAATTATTTTAAAAACTGAGAATAGATGTGTCATACTTACAACCATCAGTGGAAATTCAGTTGCTGAGATATATCCATGTGAACCTTGCATTAACACTCGCACTGCAAAGATACTTCAATTGATTATGGAATTCTGAATGAGTAAGATTATTTGAAACTAATGAAGTCTAACTTCCGGCTAAAATTCTTTTCTAGGTAAAAGATCACATTTCAGAACTAGATCATTGGAACTACAGCACAGGAAACCATTCAATTCATCAAGAATATTTCAGTCCCAACTCGGATTTCATTTTAGTATATTTCAGATAACTCTGTTAACTTTGTTGAAATCATTTAATGATCAGCCAGCTTCTCAAATAGAAAAAAAAAACCAACAGGGCACATCAACATCTGCAACTCTCTCAGCCAAGAAATGAATTCACATATTTAGAAACTGGAATTTTTACAGCAGCTTTTATTTTCTCAGGACATTCCAAAGCATTGCATGCCAATTTATACTTTAAGTGTAGTTTCTACTGTAATGGAGTTGCATTGGATCAGAATGCTTATGCTACACTGTTGGAAGCTATTTTGTTCCAGGAATCAAGAGCTGAAAAAAGGCCTTATGCAACCTATACTCTTATGCATATAGATTTGTCACAGTGAAGTTGCAACAATCTATTAAAAAAGTTAAAAAGCAGAATACTTGAAAAAAATCCTAATTTCATTGGGCAGAGTCAACATGGTTTTGTGAAAAAGAAATTGCGCTCAGCTAACAAAGAACAAAAAAGGATAAAAGGGAACATGTGGATTTGGTTTACTTTGATTTCCAAAGGGCATTTGGTGAGCTGCCATATCAAAGCTAACCATACAAAATAACCACTCACGGTGGAAGAGGCAACATGTTAGAATAAAGATTAATTATCAAACAG
The DNA here is from genome assembly GCF_020745735.1 of Hemiscyllium ocellatum. Taxonomy (NCBI): domain Eukaryota; kingdom Metazoa; phylum Chordata; class Chondrichthyes; order Orectolobiformes; family Hemiscylliidae; genus Hemiscyllium; species Hemiscyllium ocellatum. The sequence goes on along the minus strand of NC_083403.1, from coordinate 21,196,102 downwards.
GCACAGAGAGCTAGGATAAATGGACTTTTTTCAGATTCATAATTAATGTAATATATGAATGTATATGTAATATCAATGAATTGGATGTGAGGACAATACATGGCTATTAAATTTAATGATGACAGGAAGATAGGCAAGAAAATAAATTGTCAAGAGGCGGTACAGTATCTATAAAGGCATATAACTTAGTGAATGGATAAAAATTTGAGAAATGACATATAATGTGGACAAATTCATAGTTTCTTACTTTGACAAGAAAAATGGAAAAGCTGTGTGTTATTTTAATGGATAGAGATTGAAGAACTTGGAGACACAGAAGAATTTGGGTGCCCTAGTGGGTGAATAGAATATTATTTTTGTTTAATTCCCTTCACAATAAACAGAGAGACTATGCTTCCATTATATAAGGCACTGGTGAGACCTTTCTATATTGTGTATAGTGCTGATCGCCTTATTTAAAAGGAGGATAGAAGTCTACTGAAAGTAGTTCAGAGAAGGTTTACTGGGCGAGTATCTGAATGGGCAGATTGCCTTATGCTAGGCTTTTATGTGGTGGGGGTTTAATTAACACAGTTGGCTGGATGGCAGCTTTGCAATGCAGAGTGAAGCCAACAGCCTAGAGTCAATTCCCACACCAACTGAGGTTACCATGAAGGTCCCAACTCATCCCTTCTCAACCCATCCCAGGCATGGACTATTCGGCCACTGCAGAAACCTCCCACCCCCTCCCCCTCTCATGGATGGAAGGCCATTCTTAGTGGAGGAGGACGAGGAGGAGGACGAGCTTAGGTTAAACTCACTACCAATCATCTTCCTCTCTAATTAGAGAGCATCCCTACAGACCTCTGGGACTTAGATGAGCAACAGGCAACTTGACTGAAACACCCAAGGTCCGGTGGAGACTTGACAGGGTAGATATGGTAAAGATGCTTATCCTTGGAGAATCGAGAACTGGGGTAATTGCTCAAAAATAAGGCATTGTCCACTTAAGACAAAAATAAGGGGAGCTTTTCTCTCAGAAAAATGCAATTTGTGTGTCATTGAAATTTTCTTCCTCAAAAAGGTGTCAGGAAGTGGAGTACTTGAACATTATGATGTCTGTATTAGATATTTTGATTAAGGAATACTGTGAAATGTTACCAGGGTTGGTGGAAATGTGGAGTAATCAGATTAGCTATGATTCTACTGGAATTTACAAGAGTGAGAAATGACTGCAGTGAAATGCAAGATTTCAAGGATAATAGACAGTAACTTCTGAGAGGATGTAGCTCTTTGTAAGAGAAACTAGAAGGGGCATAGCTTAAGAACAAGAGATTCTGTTTTTTTAAGACTGAGTTTTGGATAACTAATCAGAGGGATCGTTTTCCCTCAGAAGGCAGAGATGGCCACGTCATTGAATTTTTGCAAGACCAAGTTAAATGAATTTTATATAGTCAACAGTGTCAAAGGTTACGGTAGATAGAAAGTGTAGCTGAGACCACATCTCGATCAGCCATGATCTGCCAGAATAGTAGTTTTAAAGGTTCAAATAATTCATTCCTTCTCCAATCTTATGTACCTATTTATTGGTTTTCAAGATTACTTGATTCGTAAATTTATGGCTCATAAAAATCAAAAACATTTGTTTTATTTTAATTTTGGGGTTGGTAAGCTCAATTGGCTTGATGGCAGCTTTGCCTTTTTATTGAACAAGTCCGGTTTTTGTCACAAAAGTAAATAATTTTGTGACTGGTTGATAGGTTATATGAATAAAAGACCCAATATAAATAAAGTATAAAAATGAATGTATAGATTAGTGGGAAAACAGTTAATTTAATGGATGGGACGAGTGGGTGGGAGGAGGAACGGAAAAGGAGAGGGAGGCGGAACGGGGAGGGAGAGAATGAAAATGCACTCCTCCGATCTTGGTCATGGCAATTCTTTATTGTCGTATTATGGTCCTATAATGTACAGCTATGATCAAGAAAACACATGAATTTAAACGTTTAAATAAACCCTTACCCATTCCCTTTTTATGTATGTGTGGGGATTAAAATTCACCTGTTAAATTCCAGTTGCTTTCAATTTTTTCATCAAGAGATTTGATTGAGACAATAAAAAGATATGGGCCATCTCTCCAGGTTTGCGCTATAACATCATGCTGCAAAATAAAGTGTCTTACTTAACATATAAGAGAATCAATCTGCAAACATTTTCAAAGATAATAAGCTTCATGGGAACTCAAAACAAAAATTGATACATTTTGCTTGCTACTGCAATCAAAGGAGGGTATGATATTTGTTCATGAGATGTTAGCAATACCAAGTTTACATAAAATTGAAGTAACTGTAACATGGTAATATTCACAAGTAAATTGATACCTTTTTAATTGAGAGGTCTCTTTTCTGTAATGAATGAAGAGTCTGAAATAAAAAAATCGTTCTGTTCAGTTGCTTTGCTAACTGCTTTCACTCAGTCACAATAACATAAGTTATAACAAGGAAATTACATATTATTGTGTAGATACAGTACACCAAGTGATTATACATGTAAAATTACACTTGACTATGGAAAATAAATTCTTAACTTACAATAAAATCAGATGTTTTTATATCATAATTGACAATTAAAACAGTTTTTAAAAACTGCAATACCTTGTCTTCTTCAGACGCATGGACGTGATCAGTGATCTTGACATCAGAGTTGCTTCCAGTCTTAAAACAACACATTAAAGTTATACACAAGTTTATTCAGATTATAGTTCCTGAATAGAAGATACTGAAGTTACACTTCATCAAAATTTTGCATTTACTTTCAGTCTACAATAACATCAAAATAAAAAAATTAGTCAAATTTGCCTTCACAACAATGACTATGCTGGAGAAGGACATTAAAATAGTGTCAACTAGAACCATCATCTGAGAAGTGCTTCAAAATCTTCATCCCTAATAACTATCTGGCTATACAAAAAAAACTTCTCTATGACATAGAAAAATAATTAAAAGAAAAATGCACATTTCCAAAAATTCCCATGACCTCATGAATAAAAGTCAAGACAGCAAGTGTAGTGTTACTACAAACAGCACAATTAATATAATAATTCTGCTCTACAACTGCCAAATTAAAATCAACAAATCTATCACATTAATTACTTGGAAAAAGTTAGAAGTTACTACCAAATATAGTTGAGAACAATAATGAGCGCCCTGAAACTTTGTCTGTATTTTAGGAGTTATAACAGAATGTCATCTGGCTCATATTACAAAAAAAATTATGTATTACACCTTCCCACAAACAAGGCCAAACATTAATGATTTAATATGGGCTGCAATTAACTGCTCTTGAAGGTTAAACATTGAGAAGAGTGAAAGCAACTGCTTAGCCATTTGGCACAACTCTGCATGGACAAACGCTGCCTTTCATCAATAACTGACAAGTTGGTTGAAAACAGTAGTGGTGGTGGTTGGGATTGGGGTGGTGGGCTACTGTAGTCATATGGTAAGTGTATCAAGAGTTTTTCATGTTTTAGGATATTGAAAATACCTAAATTTATAACTTTAAAAATATTCACTATAGCTTTGAAAGGAAGTTTATTGTGTTGAACATAAAAAGTCAGAAAACATTACTTTGATATAAAAGCAATACCATTGATTTCAAGCTAATTTTCCAACATTGTTTCAATTCTAGGTTACATGGCAGCTGAAGGAAGGATAAAATTCCACTTGGACAAATACATTAAATTTATAGGACCAGGAGGTGACATCCATTCCTGCTTACTAGCACTGGGTCAAAAAGTATCCTTCTGTGCTGCAATTACTCTATGACTACTTCAATTCCTCAGGGGTAGCAGTACACCACGTTGCTTACCAAGCTGCACAGCCAGTATTGCTAACAGTCCATGATACCACCTATGCTCAGGGAACCAAGATGAGCTACATATTCTAGTACCACAACATAAATAAATGTTACTGTCATTTAGTTATTTTGAGAAGTTTGTTTTTATTGCTGTGGCTTGAGTTTCAACAGCCAGAAATTGCCAAAGTATTTTTAAGGACAAGTTCATAGAAAGTATTTATAATGGTTTCTTAGGGCAAAATGTTGAGTAATGATCCATGAAACAGGCAAATGTTGAATGAGACAGGATTAATGAGCTCAGTGATGAATCCTCCAAGCAGGGAAGATCATAACAATTATGAATGTTACAGTCTGAAGATGGAAATCTTGAATTTACAATCAATATCTTAAAACACACTCATGGCAATAGTGTTGAGACAATCACGGATTTTCTTATTTTCTTCATTTTTGGTTTGCAAACTGTGTGTGGTCTAAATCAAACTTAGAACAGGAGCTTGTTTGTGAAAGAGAACATACAAACTGATATTTGCATATGGGAACTGGCTTCAAAAGATCAATTATTGTTTTAAAACACTGCAGCACGAGGATATGATATGCTCAAGGACTTCAGCTGATGGATGTTGCATTGGCCAATCAAGAGGAGGCTGGTGCTGGACAGCTAAATACAGAGAATGTTGAAAAAAAAAGGAACAAATTGAACTAGTTTTTGATTGTGTCTTTTGGGCAGAAGGGTGTGTGTTTGGAATCTGCTTGCAAGAAAAGCTGACCTGAGCAAAGAATCCCAATGTATAAGATGAAGTGAATATTGCTCAGAACCCGCTGGAAGCTGTTTGTATTGACCATGATGAAAAGTGCAAAGTGTGTTAAAAGTTGAAGTTGGCTACAAAATAAGCATCACCTAATTGTAATACATTAAGAGTACTGCCAATTCATTACCATATTTATATTTGGCGTCTGTACCACCACTGGTTTTGGAAGATCATGGCTCATCTGAAAGGTAAAATTTATATATGTTAGACTGGAGGATAGGACTCCATTTAAACAGATAATGTAGTTTAGCACTACGTACATATACTTACATTAAATTTTGGGAAGACTTGAATTTTGTCATTGCAGACAATATTTTCAGTCTTGTGTGCAATGTATTGCCCTTGACTTAATGGGTGAGGTTCAAGATTATTACGAATATCACTGCTAGAATATCTTGTGTCATGTATTTCCTAATGAAGAGTAAGAAAACTAGAATAGTAACAAATGGAATTATTTGCAAAAAGGTAACAACATTTCACTGACATGCTCCAAAGATTACAATACTTAGACAAGCAGCAGCAAAATATTTAAATAAATGGGCCAAAATTAATGTATTTTCACGAACAATTTGGTGAAAGCAGTTTCTCTTTCCCTGATTGTGATAGGCTGAAGATATGGATATTTTATAATAATTTGTCAGTTGTAGCTTTTACTAAGGAGTTCAAAATACCTCCACTTTGTGATCCTGACTGGAGCTAGAAGTTTAGTTTTATTGCTTGCAGCTAAACTCAGACTTCCTTCTGTAAAGTCCTTGCAATGCAAAACCAAAATATTATACCAAGACTTAATACTGTAATCTTTCAACAGTGAATATTTGAATAAATAAAACTCTAAAATTTAACAATCCCCTAAATGAAATACTGCCGAAAATGGGTTTGCCCTTGAATACGCCTGTGTTGACTTTGAAGATGCTCGGGAACGAATAAAGCCCTAACCTTGCAGTTGATAAAGGGCATGCCCCTTCAGAAAATCTTATCATTCAAAATCTACTTTCTAAATATTAAATAGTTCTTGCATTACTAGTTTACATTTCACATTATAAACCTGATCCATTGAAAGTTGACAATTCAGAGAAGTCAGATATTCTTTCTTTATGTTTAATTTCTGAAATAAAATTACCATTTTCCACATGGGCGACTTAGTGAAGACTTGCATACACAATATCTTATTTGTAATGGAAATATAAAGCTTAAAAAATCCTTTATTTTAACTATTTTAAAAGAATACTTACTTTGATGTTATTAAATTCATTGTGACAAGGGTAATACCTAAGGTACCATTCAACTGTTAATGATACATTCTCAGGACAGTTGAATGAAACAACTGTGAACAGGAGAAAAGAAAAACATAAGGAAATATTAGAATACTACAAACTGCTTGGTAAAAATGCTAGACAAATGCTAAAGGTGAAATTCAAAATTCAGGAAATCAAGCATCGATGAAATAACAATGCCTGCTAGTATCAACTGGCATTGATATCAATCACCAATTAGGTTGCAATAAACAGTGGTATGTTTTAAGTTCATGCAAATTCCCCAAGTTTGTTTAGAAACTGAATACAAATGTAATTTTTTTTTAAACAGTAAAACCTTTGCTGATACCACGATTGACACCACGACGTTTAGACCGGCTTTGTTCAGAAAAAATAAGAGTCAAAAACCTTTGCTACAAGTGTTATATCTTTCGACATACACAATAATTTAGTAATTTCAGTGTAATGCCCAAGAATGGTGGTGAACAATTAACAGCTACAACACTGGCATCAACCCTGACAATCAGAGAGAAAGAAGAAAAAAAGTGCCTAGAGAGATCTCAGATATGTGTCAGAATAAGAAGGCTGTAATGAGAGGAGATTTTAATTTACCACACACTGACTGGGACTACCATAGCGTTAAAGGTTTGGAAGGTAAAAGAATTTGTTAAATGTATTCAAGAAAATTTTCTTCCTCAATGGGGGGGGGGCACGGTGGCTAAGTGGTTAGCACTGATGCCTCACTGCACCAGGGTCCCAAGTCCAATTCCAGCGTCGAGTGATTTTGTGGATTTCCTCATTCTCCCCGTGTCTGTGTGGGTTTCCTCCCACAGCCTAAAGATGTGCGGGCCAGGTGAACTGGCCATGCTAAATTGCCCATAGTGTTAGGTGCATTAGTCAGAGGGAAATGGGACCGGGTGGGTTATTCTTCAGAGGGCCAGTGTGGATTTGTTGGGCCGAAGGGCCTATTTCCACACTGTAGGGAATCTAATCTAATCTAATGTAAATGCTCCTTCTAGAGAAGGAGAATTTGACCTTCTCTAGTATAATAAGGCAGGACAAGTGACTGACATGATAGGAAGGGAACACTTTGGGTCTAGTGATCATAATTCTATTAGCTTTAAAATGTTTGTGGAAAAGCATAAGATTTCCATAAAGGCTAAAAACTTTTAATTGGAGTAAGATAAATTTTAATGGTTTGAGAAAAGAACTTTCAAAAGTTAATTGGAGGAGATTGTTCATAGCAAACCCAGCCGGAGGCTTCAGTGAAAACTGGGAAAGCGGACCACTGCAACAGCCTATCAGTTTTTTCACAGAATCAAATCTTGGATGACGACGGCAAGGACATCACCATCACTGGTCCTGGATACAACTAGACTCATTGGCTGGAAAAAGCCAGATGAGCTGGCAGACAGTGATGCAGTCTCAGGTAGCAAATAGCCCAGGAGTCCTCAACATTAACTTCGAAGCCCATGAAGCTGCATGGCATCAGGGTCAAAAATAATTGGCAAGGTATCTTTTTACAACATGCTCTGCTGTTGTCTGATGAATTAGTATTCCTCCACATTCAGTATTACTTGGTTAGAAGCGCTGAGGATGGCAGAGTACACAAAGTACTCTGGGTGGTGACTTCAAAGCCTATCACCAAGATCACCTCAGCAGCACCATGACTGATTAAGTCCTACAGGACAATCTTACTTTGGCGGTGAACAAATTAGCTGAAATCAATCCTGAGATCGGATAAACTGTCCTTCAGAAAGGCATGGCCTGGTTAGGAATAGTCAGCATAGCCTTAAGGGAAGGTCATTTCTTAGAAATTTGAGGCAACTCTCTGAAGTGACAAAAGAGGATTGATGACAAAAGAGCAATGAATGTTGAGATTAAGGAGTCAAATTCTGCACTAAATTTAGCCAAAATAATCAGGGAGAGACAGTAAGATAGATATGCAGGCAAATCTTAGAAGTGTAAAATAATTGAGTCTTAACATTAAGGAATTTCAACTTCCCGAATATCATCTGGGATAGAGCAAGTGTGAAGAGTTTAGAGCAGCCGGAATTCTTAAGATTTATCCAGGAGACCATTCTGAGCCAGCACTGACAAAGTCATACAAGAAGGGGGTTGGACCCATTATTGCAAATGAAGCCAAATGAAGTTAGATGTGATGTTGTTGGTGGTAGCGATGCTGGGGGTAGGGGATGGGAATGGAAATCAGTGATTGCAACTATAATTCAGTGGGATTTAAAGTAATTATGTACAAGGAGAAAGATGGGTTCTGAAAGGCGACTTTAACAAGATAATACAGGATCTGGCCAAGTGGAGTGGGAGCAGCTGTTTGCAGGAAAATGCACATCAGAGGAGCGGGAGCCACTCAAAAGGCTAAGTGAGAGTTGTGGACCGAGGGTTCTAATAAACTACATCAAATCTGACATGTGGACTCTCGAAATCTCCTGACTGCAGCAACTGACAAGATACTGTGGGTTCAATTGATAAGTAACTTGAATGACAAATGGCCCTTTCACAGTGGGTTAGTTAATAACAACTCACATGAGCAGTCAGCAATGAAGACATCAAAGATATGGAGAGATAACATACAAAGCTTCAAGATTTACAGAACATTTGAAGGGAAAGAAGGGAAACCAAGCAAGCACAGACAGTGACTACTGTGGAAGACCAACACAAATGACCAGCCATACTGACCAGGACCCAGTGATTAGAGACCCTTTGGTGAATTCTAGCTGCTGAAGTGACTAGCTCCCTGACTGATCCCATAGCAATTACATTGTGAATCCAGCAGTGATTGCCACTAAGCTCACAACTTCCACTAACAAAAACACAAACTGCTGGAAAAGGTCAGCAGTTCCAGCAGCCTCTGTGGAAAGAAAGCAGAGTTAATGTTTCAGTCCAGTGACCCTTCCTCAGAACCCTTGGAGCCAGGGATGGGGAATGGCATGGGGGGGGGGGTAAGAAGGGGGGCACAGTGTTGGAGAGATGAAGGAAAGACCCAGAGAGACGGAAGAGGGATGGCGGGAAAACAAAATCTCCCGGCAGGTCAGCAGACATCTCTGGGAGAGAAAGAAGGTCCTCCCAAGCTCCACTCAAACTGTAAATTGCAGGAGATGGGATTTCCACCAAGATCTTGTGACCAGTGGCATAATGACGTCAGACGTGGTTTGGATTCACTCCTCGGGAATGTAGTAAATTTAAATATTTGGTTTCTTAAACGCATTCGTTACACGCCCTCTACACTCTGCTCGGCTATCTTTTTCTGAACAACCCATTTTTTCCTGTATCCTTTCAAATGGCGACTTCTCGAACAAAAAATGAGTCAGCCAAGTCCAGTCGTCCTAGGCTGCACCAATTGCCTTAGCTGGATACTAATGAAGCTGTGCTATGTAGGATTTAGAACATGGTGGACAATATGTGGGTTGAAATCATGACCAGGGTTAAATCTATAATTTCAGAGCCTCCTAAAAAGGAGGTAACAACTGCTCTGAAGCCATTTGTAAAAAAAAACCTTTTCTTCCATGTAGGAATACTTTGGACCTGGAATGTTCGGCTGATGAGCATGATAACCAGATAGCTAGCCTCCAAGCTAATGTTAGTGTGTTATCTGTTATGTTTGAGTCTCGAAGAAGTGTGAAGACTTGGAGGCCCGCTTCAGGTGCAGTAATATTCGATTTGTGGGTTTACCCAAGGGATTGCAGGGTCCTCGCCCCACAGAGTTTAACCCCCAACTTTTACAGGACTTCCTCAGACTAGAGACTAAACCAGTGTTGGATAGGGCTCATCGCACACTGTGTGCTAAACTGAAGGAAGGCGAGTTTGCTCCCCCGATGGTTGTCAGGGTGAACCAGTTTCAAGTGCGAAATCACATTCTGTGCCCTGCTGGAGATGCTTCTCCCCTTGTATATAATTGAAAGAGTATACATTTTTCCGGATTTCACCCTGACTGTGGCTAAGCAGCATGCAGCTTTTGCCAAGGTAAAGAAGGAGCAACACTCATGTCCTAACGTTAAATTTGACCTTCGTTATCCTGTGATATTACATAGCATCTTGCTGAGCGGCCAACTCAGTTTTGATGATCCAGATCCGCTTATGGTCTTGGTGAATAAAAACCTGAAAAAGATTGTGGTTCCAGAGCCAGATTGATGGTTGGGCCTGACTAGGCCAAATAGACATTAGCTTTACGCTACCACAGACAAAGACTACATTTCCCAATGTGCAGATGAAGATGGACAGTACGCTAAGTTTATGGACTTGGATTTGGTATTCTTCTTATATTTGATTTCATTCACCAAAAGTGCATGCTTTTTTACTCAAGACTTATATTTTGTTGAAAGGTTGCTCTACTGGTACCAAAGACATAGTATATATTTTATTTCATTTAGATTAGATTAAATTAGATTACTTACAGTGTGCAAACATGCCCTTCAGCCCAACAAGTCCACACCGACCCTCTGAAGAGCAACCCACCCAGACCCATTCCCCTACATTTACCCCATCACCTAACACTACGGGACAATTTAGCATGACCAATTCACCTAACCTGCACATTTCCGTGCAAGGAAACTGGAGCACCCGGAAGAAACCCATGCAAACACGGGGAGAATGTGCAAATTCCACACAGTCAGTCGCCTGTAGACTTTAAAAAAATATTAGATTATCCTTATCTGGCTCCTCTAACAATTTTACAAAAATCTGGAACCCTTTTCTTTCATATGTTAAGGGTGTTTTCTATTTAAATGTTCCAGACTGAGGTATCTTCTGTTGTGGCGATTCTGTTGTTGGGGGAGGTATATGCCACGGGGAGGATGGTCAGGGTGTTGTTTACAGTTGTTTATTACTTGTGATTGGTCCTTTTAAAAAAAAATACAAAAGGATGATTTAGGTACAGAAATCAGAAGGTGGACTGTGATATACTTGAACAGGATTACTGAGATGGCGGCATATTAGCAATTTTAGCAGGCTTGAGAGTGGATAATTCCCCAGGCCCAGGTGAGATGTACCCCAGGCTGCTGTGGGAGGCAAGGAAGGATATTTCAGGGGCTCTGACGTGAATTGTCAAATCCTCTCTGGAAGACAGCTCATGTGGTACCATTTTTCAAAGGTGTACATGAAAGTAGGACAGTTCTCATGGTCTACATTGATTTCAGTAAGACTTTTAATAAAGGTCTGGCATTGGTTAAGATGTTAAGAGCCTGAGCAACCCAGGGCAATTTGGCAAATTGCATCCAAAACTGGCTTTGTGGTAGGACAGTGACTGTCAAAGGGTATTTTTGTACTTTGTCCAGTAATGTACCACAAGGTTTGATGATTGGCCCCTTACTATTTATAGTGTTAATGACCAAGACACAAATGTAGGAGATATGATTAGTAAGCACAGATGACATAAGAATTGATGGTATGACAAACAGTCTCTAGCTTTGCTCCTCACTATCAGCTGATATAGATGGGCTAGTCAGATTGGCAGAACAGTGGCAAATGAAATTTAATCCCAAAAGATGTGAGGTAATAATTTTGAAAGGAATAGCAAATCTTGGGAGGATGTGATGAATGGCAGCAGCCCAGGAAGAAAGACTCAGAGGGACCCTGGCATGCACATCCATTTGCAACAGATCAGGTAGATAAGATGGCTATGAAGAAATAGGGGATACTTGTTTCTATGGGTACTGAATACAAAAGCCAGGGATTTTGACGGAGCTTTATATAATGTTAGTCAGGCCACAGGAGTACTGTACTGTGTTCAGGTCAGTTCAAGTTGACACACTGTACCTAAGATGTGATTGCGCTACAGACAGTGCAGAACAGATTCAGCAAGATATTCTCTGGCTGGAGAGATTCAGTTATGAAGAGAGACGAGATAAGGTGGGGTTCCTCTCAGAGCAAAAAAGGATGGTGTACAAGGTTCTGAGGGAGATAGAGTAAACAGGGAGAAACATCTCCCTTTAGTAGAGCAGTCAGTAATTCAGGGCACGGTTTTAAAGCACCAGTAGGTTTAGAAAGGATTTGAGGAAAAATATTTTCACCCAGAGAGGACAATGGAACTCACTGCCTCAAAGGATGGTAAAGGCAGAATCCTCCAAGATATTTAAGAATGATTTAGATGCATACTTTATTTGGTACAGTTTACAAGACTATGGGTCAAGTTCTGAGAAATGGGATTAAAATGGATGGATGTTTGATAACTGGCGCAAACACGATGGACCGAAGGGCCTCTTTTCATGCTGTAAAACCCTGCAACCCTCGATCATCAAGTGCTCAAGATTTGTCTATTTTAGTGTCTTAAGTTTCACCTGCTCCAGTTGGAAAGGAAAAAAAAATCAAGTAAGTGCAGTCTAGGAAGCTGGGCAACAGAGGAAAGGATATCAATAGCAACAGAGAAGCTGAGGAGAATGAGGAAAATACAGTCTCCCCATAAAATGAAAATGGAAGCATAACATTACAAGTCATTTGTCACAGAACTCATACTTTATTAGTGTGTCATTATCAGAAACAGGAGTAAGTCACCCATTTTCTCCCTGTCCTACTTTTTAAAAGATCATTAGATTTTTCAGGGTAATTCAAGAGGAAAACAGCACAGCTGCAAAGTGTGCACAGGGAGACATAGCTATTAACCATATTTGGATAGAAGTTTTATATTTTTATTTCAGAAAAAACATTGAAAATAACTGTTGCGTATTTAACGACTGTAGATGTACACCAACTGCTTTCAAAAAAAAAATCACAAGTTAGGTTCAAAATAAACTTAACTTACCTTCAAGTACAATATCTGTTTTGTTAAACATTGTTTTTGTAAACAGCAGTGGCTTATGGTTCTGAAAATAAAATTTGAATCACAAGCATTGGTCAAAAGTAATAAAACAAAAATGGAGATCATGCTAATATTGTTTCAAGTATGTTTTAAAAAGTTAAAGTGACATTATCAGCACCGGAGTCGCTATATTCTAGTTAAGCACCAGAAACATTTGTCACCATGATCCCAAAACATGCATAAGCATTTTGTTAGGTTCTTAACAGATACCGTTCATCCATTGAATGAATAATTATGAAATTACTTGAATTCTGATACTCATGAATAATTTATATTACATGGAGTTTACAGGTCTCTATGACAGATTATTAATTAAAAAGTTAAACTTTAGCAAAGACAGACGCATTGAACATTCTGGTCGAGTTAATGATGGGTCAGCCATTGTTCAGTATGTACACTTTTAACTTTGATCTTGCAGGTAATTTTTCTAATCAACTTCTTCAGAGATATTATGACATACTCAAACAGATAGAACTTGTACACAGACCTACCACTATGCCACAAGAGCCCTTTGACCTTGTACAATAAACACAAGTTAATTAAATATAACCAATCCAAAGAACTACAGATACCATAAATCAGAAATAAAAACAGAAGTTGCTGGAAAAGCTCAGCAGGTCTGGCAGCATCTGTGAAGAGAAATCAGTTAATGTTTCGGGTCCGGTAACCTTTCCTCAAAGGAAAAGTGCAGTTCTGAGGAAGGGTCACCGGACCTGAAACATTAACTCTGACTTCTCTTCACAGATGCTGCCAGACCTGCTGAGCTTTTCCAACAACGTCTGCTTTTGAAGCCAACACAAGTTTGTTTCATGTGCATTTATATTAGGTAATACCAGTGTTTTTTTTAAACCAAGTGTAAAACCAAATAAGTGTAAAACTTTAATTCCTAAAACACAGTTTAATGCAAAATACGCAAATGTATAGCTGATGCACAACAATGACATCAACAAAAAACAACTAAAGCACAAGAAATGGCCACTTGAGGAAATAGTGACTTTGTGGCAATTTCACTGAAGTAGTAAACCAGAAACCCAGACAAATGCTCTGCGGCATGGGTTCAAATACAGCTGGTGAAATTTAAATTCAATTAATAAAACTCTGGAATAAAAATTTAGACTCAGTAATGGTGGCCACGAAATTAATAATGGACACAAGAATACTTATTTGGTTCATTAAAGCTGTCAGGGAAGGAAATGTTTCATCCTTAACCAGTCTGACCCATATGCAACTTCAAATGCAACATGGTTGCATGTTGCATGGTTGGCTCTTAACATGATCCAGAAAGCCACTCAGGTCAAGGGCAATCAGGATGAACAATAAAAGATCTGACGTCACAAAGTCAGTGCCAACTCCCCACAAAGCTAGTGACACTCATGCACTTTGCAAGTTTTCTCTCTTTAGCCATTTATCTAACTGCCCTTTGAAAGCCATGATTGAATCCACTTCTAACATACTCTCAACTAGTGGATTCCAGATATTAACTATGTAGTGCTTAAAAAAGTTTTTCCTTATATTGCGTTTTTGCTATTAAGCTTAAAATTAGGGTTCAGTTTCTCACAACTTGTGCCCAGTGGAACATTTATCTCTACTTTTGAACAGTTCTAACAGATATTGTTGCAATCTTTTCTTCTCCAAGATGATCATCAGGTTCTCCAATCTATCCAAGTAACTGATGCCCCTCATATTTACAAGGTTGGGGTAAAAGAAAGTCTTAGACTTATATAATGCTTTTTTTGACCAGTAGATGTCGCAGAGTACTTTCCAGCCAATTAAGTACTCTTGAAGTGTAGGTACTGTTATAGTGTAGGAAATACAGCAGACAACATGTGCACAGCAAATTCCCACAAACAATAATGTGATAATAGCCAGTTTGTTTTTGTGACAGCGGATAAGGTATAAATGTTGTCACCAGAGATAATTTCCCTGCTTTTCTTTGAAGGTCAGCTCAGGGTCAAACATGATGAAAAGTTACAAACTGTCAGTTCAGCCTGAGAAAATGATCATAATGGCAATGAAATCTCAAAAACAAGGAAAGATACACATTGTCAAAATACCTTAAACACTGAAAAATGCTCTAAGGCACAATCAATGTAAAATGAGTCCCCTGTCAAGAAGATAAACAAGTGAAAGGAAAAGAAAAAGGTGGAGTCAGAAGAGATTGAGTGAGGAAATTATCAAAAAAAAGTGGAAATTCAGCCTGTTTTAGAGAGAATGTTCTACAGCACGTAGGCTACACAGCTGAAGAGGCAGCTAAAACAAAAAGGTGGCACAAAAAGAAAGGGATGCACAGTGGGCAGCACGGTGGCACAGTGGTTAGCCTCACAGCGCCAGAGACCTGGGTTCAATTCCCGCCTCAGGCGACTGACTGTGTGGAGCTTGCACATTCTCCCCGTGTCTGCGTGGGTTTCCTCCCACAATCCAAAAACGTGCAGGTCAGGTGAATTGGCCATGCTAAATTAGTGTTAGGTAAGGGGTAAATGTAGGAGAATGGGTCTGGGTGGGTTACGCTTCAGCGGGTCGGTGTGGACTTGTAGGGCCAAAGGGCCTGTTTCCACACTGTAGGAAATCTAATCTGTAGGGAATCTAATCACAGGAGACCCAAGTCAGACAAACACACTTCTGTACAGGTCTTGAGTAGCTTACAGAGTTATAAATGACAAGACCATTGAGCTTGAGTCCATTCCATCAGTGAAATAATGGCTGATTTGTGGTCTAATTCTATAAACCTGCCTCTGGCCTATAGCCCTGAATGCTTTTGCTGATCAAAATAAAATTAGCAACTGCAGTTTGTGGAAGAGAATTCCAAACCCCTCTAATCTGTGGAGAAGTGCTTCCCAACATTACTTCAGAAATATCATGATCTGGCCCTAATTTTTCGATTTGCTCCCTAGTTCTAGAACCCCCAACCAGTGGAAATAGTGTATCTTTATTTATCCCGTCTTTGCATATTAGTATCATGAAGACTTTGATCAGATTACTTCTTCACCATCTACATTCTAGAGAAAACAGGCCTCATTTGTGTAATCTCTCCTCAAACCTTAACCCCTGAAGTTCTGGTATCATACTTGTAAACCTGCTTTGGACTCCCTCCAAGGCCAATATAGCAAACTTTGTTTCAAGTGGCAACTTTAACTGGCATTCTCAAATCAACAAAAATTATGCACCTCAGTGATATCTGAGTAGTCAGTTGAGGGTGCAAGTACAAAAGCTCTCTGTTGGTAAATTTTACGTAAGGCACATTTATGTGATGTGTATACCCCTATATTACATCGCTATTGATTGTGTATGCCTCTTGATCAACCAGAATATTTGAACAACCGGCACACTCCTGTTCCCATAGCTGCTTGCTGAATAGAAAGTTTGCTTTTTTGCCTCCTAAAGTGTAGTCCCTAAATCAGCTCATAGAACTCTAAGTCTAGTCAGGCTTTTGTATAACGGAGACATAACTTCTGCATCTTTGTACTCCAGTCCTCTAGATATGAATTGTTCTGTTGAAGGGTCTCTGGACCTGAAATATTGGCTTTATCTTCTCTTCATAAATGCTCCAGCAATTTCAGTTTTAGCAACAGATTTTCCCTGTTTACTATGACTTTACTGATTAAAGTTCACCTTAACAAAATCTAAAGTTCTAATAATTTATTTGTGCTTTTCACTTTCAAATGCTACATTGGAGTCAATCATAGTCTATACACTATTTGATAAATGAGAAATGCACAATTATAGATAATAGGTGCAGGAGTAGGCCATTCTGACCTTCGAGCCTGCACCACCATTCATTGTGATCATGGCTGAACATCCTCAATCAGTATCCTGTTCCTGCCTTATCTCCATAACCCTTGATTCCACTATCCTTGAGTGCTCTATCCAACACTTTCTTAAACAAATTCAGGGACTGGGTCTCCACTGCCTTCTGGGGCAGAGCATTCCACACACCCACCACTTTCTGGGTGAAGATGTTTCTCCTCATCTCTGTCCTAAATGGCCTACCCCTTATTTTTAAACTGTGTCCTCTGGTTTCGGACTCACCTATCAGCAGAAACATGTTTCCTGCCTCCAGAGTGTCCAATCCTTTAATAATCTTATTCATCTCAATCAGATTCCCTCTCAGGTCTTCTAAACTCAAGGGTATACAAGCCCAGTCGCTCCAATCTTTCAACACAAGATAGTCCCGCATTCCAGGAATTGACCTCGTGAACCTAATAGCCAGAATTAGGTTACTAATTAAATTCAGCTCATGGCTCATCACTAACTCCAATATTATTTGCCCCCTGTTGCATCAGGGACGTATTGCTGTAGGAAACTATCCCAGACATTCCAGAGTTTCACTTTCTTGTCTCTTTCTCCCAATCTATGGGAAAGTTAACCCCCCCACTTAACTCTGCCTCTGATGTATTCTTGCCAAATTTTTGCATTTATACAATCTAGCACTTCAGAGTTGCTACCAATGGATCTATGCATCACATTGTAATTTTAAATCCTTTACTGTTCCTCAGTTCACTTGCAAGTCTCCACTGGATGGTTTCTTGTCATTTCAGCCTTCCTCATCATTGAAGTTTGTTTGTAATCAATAAGGCTTGTCCACTCTCTTCATCAGTTTCCCTATTCACCCTGTGAACCTTGATGAAGGGCTCTGGCCCGAAACGTCGAATTTCCTGTTCCTTGAATGCTGCCTGACCTGCTGTGCTTTAACCAGCAACACATTTTCAGCTGTGAACCTTGTAAGCCAGTATATTTAGTCCACAGTCCCATCAGCCTTGCAGGAATGATGCAGGAACGGCTACTACATCAGAATCTCCAATTTCAATGTGCCTACAGCTCAGTTAATTTATTCCTTACATCCCATGCATTTATCTGCAGAAATGTTTGGTCCATGTATTCTAGCCTGTCCTTCAGTACCAACGCTTTATTCATCTGTTTATTACTTCTCTCTTCATGTTTACTTTGTGTCATAGAGGCTTACAGAATCAAAACTGACCCTTCGGTCCAACTAGTCCACGCCAACCATGTTCCCAAACAAAACCAGTCCCACTTGCCCGAGTTTAGCCCAAACGTTTTCTATTCATGTACTTATCCCAATGTCTTTTAAATGTTGTAACTGTATCCCCCACTCCAGAAGGACTAAAACATGAGGATGCATTTTAAATTGAAGTATCTAAGCCACTGCAGCTCAGTGAGCATAGGAATTATTCAATGAAAAGGACTTGATATGGGATAGATTATAAGCAACAGTTTTGTATTGTCTAAAGTCTAGGAATCATAGTTGAGCAAAGAGATTTTGAAGATCAGTTCACAAAATAAAATTTAAGATCCAAAAAGGTACAAAAGTGTTGATCAAGTACTGGAGAAAGACAACTGGATTGAAAACAGTGAAATTACACTTATACGGAAACTTAGTTGGAGCCAACTGGATGTTTGATAACTGTATCTCAGGAAAGACTTATTAACCTTTTAGGTGGTACAGCACAGAATGATACCATAGTTCAGAGGTTTAATAAACTTGGCTTATACTCTCGAGCATAGGAAATTGATGTGCAAGTCAATGGAGGAATTTCAAATACCAAAACAATTTAAGAGTATAGACAAAAACTAATTCATTTGGAAGAAGTCATGACACCAAAATTGGAGGTGTAGTGGACAGCGAAGAGGGTTACAACAGGATCTGGACCAGATGGGCCAATGGGCTGAGAAGTGGCAGATGGAGTTTAATTCAGATAAATGCGAAGTGCTGCATTTTGGGAAAGCAAATCTTAGCAGGACATATACACTTAATGGTAAGATCCTAGGGAGTGTTGCTAAACAAAGAGACCTTGGAGTGCAGTTTCATAGCTCCTTGAAAGTGGAGTCACAGGTAGATAGGATAGTGAAGAAGGCATTTGGTATGCTTTCCTTTATTGGTCAGAGTATTGAGTACAGGAGTTAGGAGGTCATGTTGCGGCTGTACAGGACATTGGTTAGGCCAATGTTGGAATATTGCGTGCAATTCTGGTCTCCTTCCTATCGGAAAGATGTTGTGAAACTTGAAAGGGTTCAGAAAAGATTTACAAGGATGTTGCCAGGGTTGGAGGATTTGATCTATAGGGAAAGGCTGGACAGGCTGAGGCTGTTTTGCCTGGAGCATCGGAGGCTGAGGGGTGACCTTATAGAGATTACAAAATTATGAGGGGGATAGATAGGATAAATAGACAAAGTCTTTTCCCTGGGGTCGGGGAGTCCAGAACTCGAGGGCATAGGTTTAGGGTGAGAGGGGAAAGATATAAGAGAGACCTAAGGGACAACTTTTTCACTCAGAGGGTGGTACGTGTATGGTATGAGCTGCCAGATGATGTGGTGGAGGCTGGTACAATTGCAACATTTAAGAGGCATTTGGATGGGTATATGAATAGGAAGGGTTTGGAGGGATATGGGCTGGGTGCTAGCAGGTGGGACTAGACTGGGTTGGGATATCTGGTTGGCATGGACAGGTTGGACCGAAGGGTCTGTTACCATGCTATACATCTCTATGACTCTAAGAGGACTTAATTATCAAGTTACACCTTGACCAGTCAGGAAATTTTTTAAAACCCAGTAAGTATTACTAATTTGGACCTCTCTCCCAAAATGTTCCAAATTGGCTTAGACAAGAGTGGATGTAGAAAAGATGGAAGTAAAAAGGATATTAAAGCCATCACAGTAAATGTTCAGTTGAATGAGAAACAACTGCAAGTAGAGCCTCAAGATACAGAGGAGAAAGTGAGGACTGCAGATGCTGGATATCAGATTCCTGAAGAAGAGATTATGCCCGAAACGTTGATTCTCCTGCTCCTTGGATGCTGCCTGACCTGCTACACTTTTCCAGCAACACATTTTTCACCTCAAGATACAGAGACCACTTCCAATATTATACAAAAACACACAAGGATTGAATAGAGATTTTAAATTAATTAATAATTTTGATGCATTGAGGAAGAGACTATTCCCTTTGTTCGGGAGGCTGATGTCATTAAATTTACAATGATAAATAAACTAAGGAAGTGATGGGAGACAAAAATTAATTTATTTTACAAAAGTTGGTGTAGAAAAATTGTTGTTGAGAGGAATAGTTGGAAATTTTAAGTTGACATTTAGGTCCATTTATTACTTTCAGAGCTGAAAACTTTCAAATTCAATATTATTAATGGTTCAAGCACAGTGACATTTGATTCATCTTACTATGTCAGGAGTATCAACCGCCTAGCCCACGAGCACTAACAATCTGATTCACAAAGCGGGCAACTTGGTACAAAGTACAAGTATTTGATTGCCTGCTTGAATTTTATAGGTGCCAGAATTTGGTAATGGCTGCTTTCATTTTCACCGTCTTCACTTTTTATTTATTTATATAACATGGGTATGACTAGCTGGAACAGCATTTATTGCTCATCTCTCAATGCATTTATAGGTAAGTACTAAACCAGGACACTAAGAACTTGTGTGTCAGATATCAAATTGCATGAAAATCAAATGGAATATGATTTAAAAGCTTAATTTTATTTCCTCAGGCAAATAGTAGGTATCTGTATGGCCAGAAAGATAAAATCTGTACTATCAAGAAAATGTTATTCTTCATTGGTCACTTTTTCAATAGATGAACAGAGAGAGATGTATACAAAAGATCTGAAAGGTCTTATTAAGAGAACTGGATAAAGATTTAAAATGAAAACTTGTGCAGGACTACAGGGATAAGGCAATGAAATGACATCATCAGCTCTGTTATAGGATCACCACAGACATGACGGGTCAAATGGCTGCCTTCTGTGCAGTATGATATGTATTCCATTGTACACAGAGACAGGGTGAAACAATTCAGATTTCTAGCACAAGATCATTACTTAACCCAAGACAACTACTTGGATGCTCAATTATAATTTCATGCATGAGAAAGCTCCACATAATTTTCATTTGTTTATCAAAAGTAAAGTCTAAAAGTACATGTCTAAAACTAAACTCTGCAATCAATACATTTCTACTGAATATAAAGGCAAAGTTGCCATAGTCCTGCTGGCCAAAGGGCTATTCTCTCATTAGAGAGACACAACTGGCGGTGATTTAACTCGAGGATCACCAGGCCTCAGGTGAGGGGAGAGGTTGGTCAATATAATAAAAATACAGAATCAGACAAATTTACAGTAGACGGAGTCCATTTGCCCCATCCTGAACTTGAATGCTGGCCAAAAATCTCTACCTGGTGTAAACCCATTTCCTAGCTCTTTCTATACTTTGTTTTGATCTCACCTCGTAGTATCATTTTCAGTGTAAATGATGGCATTGAGTGCACATTGAAGTATTACTTGAGTGTGATAATTTCTGCCTCCACGAGTTGCTGCTTGGAAGGGTGGTCAAGACAGAAGACCAGTATGGTAGCTCAGTGGTGAACACTGATGACTCACACAATGCCAGGGACCAGAGTTCAATTCCAGCCTCGGGTGACTGCTTGTCTGGAGTTTGCATGTTCCCTCCATGAATTTCTGTTTTTCTCCCACAGTCAAAAAACGTACAGATTAGGTGGATTGGCTCTGCTAAATTATTCGCAACAACCAGGCATGTTCAGGCTAGATGAGTTTGCTATGGTAAATATGGGGTAGGGTAGGGCACTCTTCAGGCCTGATGGGCCAAATCCTCACTATAAAAGCTTCTATGAGTTCCAAACACCCAATATCTGCCTTCCACTTAGGGTTTAACAGCAAAACTTCTTCAACCATCTTTTAATCTTTTCTCTCAAAATTGTTCTTTCTGATCCCTTTCGCTGCAGCTTTAACTCTGCAGCCTGTCCTACTACCCTGATGCACATTGTATGGAACAATCTGCCTGTATGGCACACAAAACACCACTTTTCATTGTATTTTGGTATGTGTGACAACAAGAAACCGAACTCATTCAAAAAAAATTACTTTAAATCTGTGTTCTGAAGGTGGTCATTGGATTCAAAACGTTAACTCTGCTTTTGTTTCCAGAGCTGCTGTGTTTCTCCTGTTTTTGAATCAAATCTCCAATATCCTAAGTTCTTTGATCTACTTTAAATCTGTGGAATGTGTTGGAGTGCAGTGGATGCTGGGACAGTGGGTAAATCTGAGGAGTGGGATAGATTTTTAATTGGTAAAGGATTGAAGAATTATGGGAAGAAGGCAGGAAGATTGGGGTGGGGAGCAGATTAGCTGTGATCGACTGGCAGAGCAGACTCGATGGAACAAATGGCCTAATTCTGCTCCTATACCTTATGAACTTAAGAAATTTCTGCCCTTGATATGAATCCCTTTGCTCAAGGAAACAATTATTTTGTATTAACTAAACCTCAAGTCTACATAATTTTCAAATTTTACCTCCTTTCCAAAACAAAATCTATCCAATCACTTTTAACAAGTTTTAAAGTGTAATGGCATTTGATTTTTTTTTAAAAAGCAGCAAATAAATAGTATTTGGTTTGTGACAGGTCAGAGATAGCTGATCATCACATTTTGTAAGAGACTGCAAAAATAAAAACTGCAAATACTAGGATTCAAAGTCGACAGACAGGAGGCTGGAAGAACAGAGCAAGACAGGCAATATCAGGAGATGGAGCAATCGACGGTTCAGGCATAACCGTTCTTCAGGACAGGGGGGTAGGTATTGGGCGAGCTGCAGGGGCAGGGTGAAGCAGGGATAGGTGAAGACAGGGAGACGTACGAACGGATTAGTGAATGGGAGGAGTGAATCCAGTAGATGGCTGGGAGGAGTGGAAGAATGGGAAGAGAGGATATATGAAATTGGAGAACTCAATGTTGAGTCCTCGAAGCTGTAGGCAACCGAGGCGGAAGATGAGGTGTTGTTCCTCCAATTTGTGGTTTGGTTTGTTGTGGCAATGGAGGAGGCCAAGGATGGTCATTTGGAAAGGGAGTGAGAAGGTGAATTAAAATGGCTGGTGACTGGGAGGTCTGGTCGGCCTGTGGGCCTAGCTGAGATGCTTCCCTAATTTTACGTTTGGTTGCTCCTATGTAAAGGCCACATCGGGAGAATCTGATGCAGTAAACTAGGTTGGAAGAGAGGCAGCTGAACCTCTATCTCACCTGGAAGAACAGTTTGAGGCTCTGGATGGAGCTGAGAGGGGTGGTGTACCAGCAGGTTTTACATCTTTTTCAGTTGCGGGGAAGGTACCTGGGATTCGGGGGATTGGTGGGGAGAGCGGTGCAAACCAAGGACTGTTGAAGGGAATGGTCCTTGCAGTAGGCAGAGACGGTTGGGGAGGGGAGGGGAAGTTGTTCATGGTGGTGAGGTCTAGTTGGAGTTAGCGGAAGGGTTTAAGGACGATGCATCAAATGCGGAGACTGGTGTGGTGGTAGGTGAGGACAAGGGGAACTCTGTCTTTATTGCATTTGTGGGGAGGTTTAGAGCAATGGAACAGGGAATGGGGGTCTTGCGGTGGAGGGCTGTCTGGATGAAAAGCACTTTGTTCGAAATAGGGGGACATCTCGGATGCTTGGGAGTAGAATGTCTCCTTGTCCAAGCAGACGCGGTGGAGGATTGGGAGAATGGGATGGAGTTCTTGCAGGATACTGGGTGGGTGGAGGTGTAATCCATGTACTTACAGGAGTCTGTGGGTTTGTAGTAGGGGTCGAGTGACGTGCTGGAAAAGCACAGGTCAAACAGTGTCCGAGGAGCAGGAGAATCGACGTTTTGGACATAAGCCCTCTGTGGGTTTGTAGTAAGTGTCCATTTGGAGACTGCCGCCGAAAGTAGAAATGGAGAGGTCAAGAAATGAGAGGGAGGTGTCAGAGATGGAACAAATGAATTTGAGTGCGGGGTGGAAGTTGTGGGGAAAATTGATGAACAGCTCCAGTTCAGCCTGGGTGCAGGATGCTACACCAATGCAGTCAGCGATGTAATGGCAGAAGAGTTGGACACAGTGCCTGTGTAGGTACTGAAGAAGCACTGTTCGACATTGCCAAAAAAGAGCTGGGGCTTATCCAGGTGACTATTGTGACCCGAAGGATTTGGAGGAAATGGCAGGAATTTAAGGAAAAGCTATTAAGGGTGAGGACCAGTTCAGCAAGGTGGAGGTGGGGGACTAGGTGAGTCTGTTAGAGAGGAAGAAGCAAAGGGCCTGGAGGCCATCCTTGTGGGGTATGAACGTGCATAAGGACTGCATGTCCATAGTGAAGATAAAGTGCTGGGTGTTAGGGAATTGGAAGTTACTGAAGAGATGACAGGCATGGTTGGTTCATGTTGCAGATGTCAGTGGGAATGCCTGAATGAGGCAGGGAAGAGGGAAATGAGATGGAATCAAGGTAGGACATGATGCTGGCTAGCTGTGTATTTCCAGCCCCCGACTTGTCCACATCACATTTGTACACAGGTCTTGGATGAATGATGAAAACTGCTCTTGCTTGAAATAAGAATCCACAAGTTGGACAGGAGGTATGCCCACACCACCTTGGGGATATTACTCAAGTGGAACTGCTTCAGCTGATGCCTCGCAGGCCTGACAGCACGTATAGTCTTCCGTCCTGGTGCTTACCTTGAGAAAGGGTTGCACTTAGGGAGGTCTATTTTACACGAATAAATATTTGAAATGCATGATTTAAACGAGTAGGATAACATTGATCTGATGTGTTTTGATTACGACGGGGCTGCAGCCCCACTTGTTGGCTCAGACAGCAGCTAGCGACGACGAATACCTCCAGACCGCAGCATCCCTAATGGGGCGGATATTTTTATCCCCACGAGTTTGCAACGTCGGCCAGACCGCTTGAAGGGGAAAAGCCCATATCAGCGGTCACGCCATCGTTCAGCGTGAAGGTACCTCCACCGGCAAAGATAAGCATGAGGCGTCAACACAACTCACCGGCCCCACCGTCCGGCTCCAGAAACCCGACTCCGGTACTGTCTGTGCGCCACGAATGAGGAAAGAGGCGGAGATGTAAAAAAACACGAGGGGGAAGGCCCGCTTTGCGCGTCCTGGTCCAGGTTCCAGCCGCCCACCTCCAGCCATCTTTCCGCCCGATTTTCCCCAGAGGACGGCAACTGCCGCCTCACCTGTCAAAGACTGACGTCATACACCCTACCTGCCCGGAAGAGGCGGGAGGCAACAACGCCAGGCGGCAACAACTGCGCGTGCGCTCGCTTCCTGGCCCTGACTGGCTGCGCTTGTTGACACCGAAGAGCGGGCGACGCGCCTCCGCTGGTGCGTTGATTGAAACATATCCGCATGCGCGTCTGTGTCACCGGCTGGCTGTCTGAAATTCTTGGTCACGTGGAAACCAACGGCTCGCGATCAACCGTCGAGGGAGGGATCAGTGAGGCTTTTCTTTCGCGGTGTCTTCGCTGGAAAGGAAATAAATGGTTTATTCCCCTCTTCCTCCACTCCGAAACTGATGCAAACGTTTCAACTGTGATTTTTCCGACTGAAGAATTCACCATCCTGTCATGTGCCTCTTTCCACAGATTGTAACGACTCGCAATTTCCAGCGTTTTCTGTTTGTTTCCTTTAGCTGATATTTTGTTTATTCACTTATGGGAATGTGGCTTAAGGCCAGCATTTATTGTCCATCTCTCGTTGTACCAGCGGGGATGGTGAGCTATTCCCTTGAACGACTGCAGTCCATTCGCTGGAGGTACATCCACAACACCATTTGGGAGCGAGTTCCAGGATTTTGACCCAGTGACATTGAAGCAACAGAAATGTATTTCCAGGTCAGGATGGTGAGTGGCTTGGAGGGCAACTTGCATGTGGTGGTGTTCCCATGTACCAACTGCTGTTGTCCTTCTGGATGATAGTGGCCATGAGTTTGGAAAAGTGTTGTCCTCACCTCCTTGGTGAATTTCTGCAGTGCATCTTGTAGGTAGGACACACTGCTGCTACTGACCATCTCTGGTGGAGGGAGTGAATGTTTATGGATGTGGTACCAATCAAGAGGGATGCTTTGACCTGGATGGTGTAAAGTTTCTGGGTTGTTGTTGGGGCTGCACTCATCCAGGCATAAGGGAATGTTCTATCACACTCCTGGCTAGTGCATTATAGATGGTGGACTCACTGTGGGAAAATCAGGAGATGAGTTGCTTCAGGATCCTAGCCTCTGACCTGCTCTTATATTGCTTAGGGGTCAATTGTTTGGATGGATGGCCACTTTGTGATTCAGAGTGATGCCAATAGTGTGGGTTCAGTTTCTACACTGTGAAGGATCTGCCTTCTCAGCCTTGCCCCTTGCATGAGGTGTGACCATTGGGTTAAACAACCACCCACTGTCTTTCCCATGAAAGCACAGCCCTTTGGGTCTGTGGCAACTTTACCTTTATTCATAGCTTGTCTAGTTCTGGTTGATGGTAACTCCCAGGATATTGATAACTGTGGATTCAGTAATGATAATGTAACTATTTATCAGGGATGATGGTTCGATTCTCTCTGAGAGATGATCATTGCCTCACTTATATGATGTGAATATGCCACTTGTCAGCTGTAGCTTGAATATTGCCCAAGTCTAACTGTATATAGACATGGACTTCTTAATTATGTGAGAAATAACTTAATAGAAGAGTCAAACTGGACTCAAAACGTTAACTCTATTTCTCTCCCACAGACTTGCTGAGTTTCTCTAGCACTTTGGGTTTTTTTTCCAGCATCCAGTTTTTGCTTTTATTAGCAGGAAATGTGAAGAGTCATGAACAGTGCTGAATCTTGGGCAATCAGTAGTGAACAACCCCACTTCCGACTTTATGGTAGAAAGAAGGTCATTGATCAATCAACTGATAATAGTTGAGCAAAGACACAAGTCTCTGAGGAGATGGTTAATAAATGGAAAAGAAAATGCCATGGGTGGCTTGTTGATGGGAGAAAAATGCTTTCAGTTGTGTGTAAGAGAGTATCTGAATATAATAGAGAAAAATACCCTGAGGAGCACCAGTAGGGATTACTTGGAGCTGAGGTGATTAACTTCCAACAACCATGTCCATCTTCCTCATGTCAGTTAGGACATAAACGAACCCTGGCAGAAAGCAAACTGAATGTTAGTGAGCAGGCTTCATTCAGAATTTAAACTGGGCAGCTTAAGTGGTATGTGATGAGACTTCAATGGGCACAACTTCTTTCCAGAATCATTAGGAATTTGAAGACATTACACGTCTGCAGTGTAAACGATACCCACATTGATGCACTGATAATAGTATAGATGTGTAAGAAAGGTATCAAGGAGTCATGAGGCACTGAACTTTTATAAGTAGCAATTTAATATATGGCATCTATACTGTTAAGTGGGTTAGATCAAGCATGAATCCATGATTGGTATTGTTTGGAGACCATGTTAGCTTAGCGCAACGAATTGGGACATGATTGCACGCAGTATGAAAATTAGCTGAAAATGGCAAAACATAATCAGGCTTTTATTTTGTTGCTGGCAATCATGTTTGAAAATAGAGTTGACACAGAAGTGGCAGATACCCAGCTTCACAAAACTCTGTCCAATTTCTGGTCAGATATGTAGAATTTACTCCTACAAATCAGGATATGACCAGAAAACCCAGGCTTCTTTAAAATACTTTTTCCATTTTCAAATAGGATTAATTTTTTTCTGGATCCAATCTAATTTCAAAACTGAAGAAGATTCATACTGGACTTACAATGATAACTCTGTTTCTCTCTCCACAGATGCTGCCAGACCTGCTGGATTTCTCCAGCATGTGACATACTGTGCCTTTAAGAAATGTGTTCTGTTCTGTTTCTCTTGCACAGTGGTACCAAAATGTCGTCTTCACCCAGGAAGTTGGTAAACACCTTTGCGTTCTCCCTGGTGGTTTTTTTTTTAAAGTAAGGCAAAAGAATCACAAGTGTGCAGTGTTAGGTTCACATAAACCCAAAAAGAACTTTAGTTTTGTTTGCAGTTAGCTGGTGGTTTTGCTGTCTGCCGGAGCTGAAAGCTTGAGTTCTCTGCTGCTAGACTGAAGTCTTAGACAGAGGTTTCTTCTCAAATATCAAAACTGGCAGATTGTTTCTTGTTACTGGACTGGAGAGAGACAACATGTGAGAATAACTGTATTGTTCTTTGTCAGGAGTGTGTTATGGAATGCTGCCTATATTGGAACAGTTGATGATTAGTAATTAAACAACACATTATCTTTTTAAGTATTTAAATAAAGTTATGCCAATTCTTCTTTTCATTGTATTTTAACAGTGCTTTAAGTATTGATTAAGCTTAATGGTGAACCAATTGAATCATATCTGGAACAAAGTGCCTCACACTTGCCTTTTTAAAAGAAGTTAAGGTCTAGGCTATCTCCATAATATGCTTTGGGGATATTCTCTAGACTAGTCTCTAAAAAGCATTTTCTGTGTTTGCTAGCAATAACTCACTTTGATTACTTAATGATCTGCACAAAAACTTCATCAAGTTCTAAACTCTTACTTTGTTCACTTCTACATTAATCTACAAAACCCTGAAGCTTTGGCATGAGAAGAATAGTCAAAGTGTACAGTTTTGTACCATACTGGACATTTTCTACTTTGAGTATTAAAAAGAAATTCAACTTGAATTTTTGAGTGAGGACACTGAAGTTTTCAGTAGAATCTGATTGTCAGTAACCAAAGTCAATACCTCACATTTTCTAAACTATCAGTAAGCTTACTACAGAAATTAAATAGTCAGATTTGGAATAATGACCTCTGTTGCTCCTACACTTATTTCCTGCCTTTGTTCCTCAAAGTGTGAAACCTTGGTGGGTTAAGGTTCCAAAAGTGTTGATCACTCTGTCCATTGGCTAAAATATTCCAA
Source organism: Hemiscyllium ocellatum (assembly GCF_020745735.1). Classification (NCBI taxonomy): domain Eukaryota; kingdom Metazoa; phylum Chordata; class Chondrichthyes; order Orectolobiformes; family Hemiscylliidae; genus Hemiscyllium; species Hemiscyllium ocellatum. Next base: position 21,167,646 of record NC_083403.1, on the reverse strand, counting down.
AATTTTCTAAATTCTGTAAAGGTTCCAGAAGATTGGAAATCTGCTAATAAAATAGCCTTATTCAAAAAGGGAGTAAGGCAGACAATGGGAAACTATAGACCAGTAAGTTTGGCCATTGAAAAATTGTTGGAATACATCTTTAAAGAAATGATAACGGGACATTTAGAAAGTCAAAACAAAATCCATCAGAGTCAGCATGATTTTATGAAGGGTAAGTTATGTTTGACTAATTTGCTAGGTTTCTTCGAAGATGTAACCAGCAAAGATTGTAATGGGCTCCTGTAGATGTATAACTGAATTTCCAGAAAGCACTTGGTCACGTGCTGCACAAAAGGTTAATATACAAGGTTAAGCTCACGCAGGGTTAGCGGTAATATATTAGATTGGGTTGAGGATTGTCTAACCAGTAAAGCAGAGAGTGGAGTTAAGAGTCTTTTCCTGTTTTGGCATGATGTAACATGGAGCTTCATTTAGATAAATTGCATTTTGGAAAAGCAAATCAGAGTAGGACTTATACACTTAATGGTAAAGTCCTGGGGAATGTTGCTGAACAGCTGCAAATGTGTTGCTGGTCAAAGCACAGCAGGTTAGGCAGCATCTCAGGAATAGAGAATTCGACGTTTCGAGCATAAGCCCTTCATCAGGAATAAGAGAGAGAGAGCCAAGCAGGCTGAGATAAAAGGTAGGGAGGAGGGACTAGGGGGAGGCCTTTTATCTCAGCCTGCTTGGCTCTCTCTCTCTTATTCCTGATGAAGGGCTTATGCTCGAAACGTCGAATTCTCTATTCCTGAGATGCTGCCTAACCTGCTGTGCTTTGACCAGCAACACATTTGCAGCTGTGATCTCCAGCATCTGCAGACCTCATTTTTTACTCGAATGTTGCTGAACAGAGACCTTGGAGTACAGGTTCATTGTTCCTTGAAAGTGAAGTCACAGATGGATAGGATAGTGACGAAGGCATTTGGTATGCTTTTCTTTATTGGTCAGAGCAATCAGTATAGGAATTGGGATGTTATGTTGAGGCTGTACAGACATTTGTTGGGCCACTTTTGGAAATACAGCGTGCAATTCTTCTGGTCGTCTTCCTATTAGAAGAGTGTTGTGAAACTTGAAAGGGTTCAGAAAAGATTTACAAGGATTTTGCCAGGGTTGGATGATTTGGCCTATAGGGAGAGGTTGAATAGGTTGGGGCTGTTTTCCCTGGAGCGTCAGAGGCTGAGGGGTGACCTTATAGAGGTTTATAAAATCATGAGGGGCATGGGTAGGATAAATAGACGAGGTCTTTTACCTTGGGTGGGGGAGTCCAGAACTCAAGGGCATAGGTTTCGGGTGGGAGGAGAAAGGTCCCTTTTAAATCTAAGGGGCAACTTTTTCATGCAGAGGGTGATGTGTATTTGGAATGAGCTGCCAGAGGAAGTGGTGGAGGCTGGCACAATTGCAGCATTTAAAAGGCATCCGGATGAGCATGTGAATAGAAAGGGTTTAGAAGGATACGGGCCAGATGCTGGCAAACTGATCTAGATTTATTTAGGATATCTGGCCGACATGGATTAGTTGGACTGAAGGGTCTGTTTCCATGCTGTACATCTCTACGACTCGATGACTCTAATGGGGTGCCATAGGATTTGGTCACTTGAGATAGAATGTACTATCGATAAATTTGCCGATTGCACTAAAATAAGTAAATTGCAACAAAGAAGTAAGAAAATTACAACTGGATATGGATAGGCTAGGTGACTTGGCCAAAATTAGGCTGATGGAGTTGAACATGGATAAATGTGAGATTTTATTAATTTTAGTCAGAAGAGTATAATGCAGCTTGTTATCTAAATGGAGAGGAATTTCAAAAGGTTTCAGAGTAGGGAGATCTGGGTGTCCTTGTGCATGTCCTGAATAAAGTTAATGGAGACAAAAAAAACTGCAGATGCTGGAATCCAAGATAGACAAGCAAGAAGCTGGAAGAACACAGCAAGCCAGGCAACATCAGGAGATGGAGAAGTCAACGTTTCTGGTGTAACCCTTCTTTAGTCCTGTTAACTTCCCCATTTCCTGATGCTACCTGGCTTGGTGTGTTCTTCCAGCATAAAGTTAGTATGCGGGTACAACAAGTAATACGTAGGCAAATGGAAATTTGGGATTTATTGCTAAGGAAGCAGTACAAAAATAGGTAAGTGTTTTTGCGATTGTGCAAGGTTTTTGTGAGGCTGCATCTGGTGTACAGTTTTGTTCCCGTTAATTGAGGAACAATGTGTTGAAGACAGTTAAGGTTCACTGGATTAATTTCATGGATGGAAGAGTCATGATTTGGAGATCCCGGTGTTGGACTGGGGTGTACAAAGTTAAAAATCACACAACACCAGGTTATAGTCCAACAGGTTTAATTGGAAGCACACTAGCTTTTGGAGTGCCACTACTTCATCAGGTGATTAACGTATGAGGAGTGATTGAGTAGTTTACACCTATACTCGCATTTAAAAGGATGAGGAGATTTAATTGAGGTATATAAGATAGAAGACAAGTCTTGGGGCGGCACAGTGGCTCAGTGGTTTGTACTGCTGCCTCACACCGCCAGAGACCCGGGTTCGAATCCAGCCTTGAGCAACTGTCTGTGTGGAGTTTGCACATTCTCCCGGTATCTGCATGTGTTTCCTCTGGCTTCCTCCCACAGTCCAAAAGATGTGCAGATTAGGTGAATTGGCCATGCTAAGTTGCCCATCGTGTCCAGGGATATGTAGGTTAGGTGCATTAGTCTTGGAAAAAAATATAGAATAATAGGGTAGGGAAATGTGTCTGAGTGGGATATTCTTCGGAGGGTCTGTGTGGACTTGTTGGGCTAAATGGCCTGTTTCTACACTAGCAATTCTATGACAATGTAGATGCTTTCCTTTGTGCAGCATTCTAGAATGACAGTTCATAGTTTTAGACAAAGGAGTGATATATTTGAAACAAATAAGGAGGAATTACTTCTCAAAGGATCACAAATCTGTTGAACTCATTACCCTAGGGTGTGGTATATGATTAGATTAGATTACTTACAGTGTGGAAACAGGCCCTTCGGCCCAACAAGTCCACACTGACCCGCCGAAGCGACAACCCACCCATACCCCTACATATACCCCTTACCTAACACTACGGGCAATTTAGCATGGCCAATTCACCTGACCCGCACATCTTTGGACTGTGGGAGGAAACCGGAGCACCCGGAGGAAACCCACGCAGACACGGGGAGAACGTGCAAACTCCACACAGTCAGTCGCCTGAGGCGGGAATTGAACCCAGGTCCCTGGCGCTGTGAGGCAGCAGTGCTAACCACTGTGCCACCGGGACCCTGAATACACTTATGGACAAGGTTGATTTTTAATGAGTAATGGGTTGAAGGGTAATGGGGAACACGCAAAAGAAGTGAGTTGAGACCATAATGAGATCAGCCATAATCGTATTAAATGGTGGAGTGGGCTTGAGGAGCTGAATTGCCTACTCCTACTCCCAGTTCTTCTGTTCTTAAAATGTAGTGTCATTGAGAGTCAGTATTGGCAAATTATTTGTCCAGAAGGGGGCATCAGAGGCCAAGCATAATCCTGTTCTGATTTGATGATTAGCCATAATCACAATAATTCAGAGAATGCATAATAGCTGGTATTTTCACTTCTAAACCATCAGAACTATTTTTCTCTTGACACAGATCCTGTGGCAAGAGCTTGCACAGCGAATCATTTCAATGGATTGGCTGCAGTCCTGCAGCTAACACAGTTCTGGCTGATCAGTAATCTCTCCCATTCTTAGCACTTGCTATAGGTGTATTGGAAGGATTTGCAGATCTTTGGCCAGAATGCAAATGTTCTCTGCTCAGCCACCAAATTCTGCAATGGGACTCTAACCTCTGATTCAAAGGCAGGGACATGACCCACTGTGTCACAAAATCTCTTCACCACCAAAACTAAGCCTGCTAAAATGCAAGACACCAGTTTGAAATCAATATTGTAATCAATTGTATACATTATAAAGAAAGAAAAAATTAATTTATATCATACCTTTTGTCAAACTAAAAAGTTTGTGTGAGTGAAATACTTTTCATTGCCATTTCACCCTGCAAGTTGATATAACTGACATTGCTAAGTTCCTATATTCATAAATTCATGAGTTTCAGATAAAATAATTGTTGAAACTGAAACGAGAAATGTAGATATTTTGTCCTGACTGCTGGTTCACTACCTCTCCTGCACACTGACTTTTCAACATCCTACTCTCCTGTTCTTCAACCCTCCAGTTTGCCACCTCTCCAGTTCCCCAATTGTCTGGCTTGCTGCATTTCCCACTCCATGACCCTTCAGTTCGCCACAATTCCTGCCTTCTGACCTTTCAAGTTGCCAACAATCGTGTTTGCCATCCTCCCTCTTCTTAACCCTCCATCACATCAAACTATCCTCATGCTGACCATCTCTTGCCAAGCATCCATCTTCTAATCTTTCCCACTCACCTAATTTTTCCTGAATGCTCATTGTGAGTTTGGACTCACAAGGTGAGCACAAGAGGCAGGAAGAGCAGCTTAGCATTTCAGATTTGCAGAGGCAAGCTGTGAAGTGGAGAAAGGCAAGAGGGCAGGTGAGTGAGTGGAAACGTGAATAGTAACTGGGAAAATAGATGAGAGGAAATGTCTGTGAGCAGGAATATCAATAGCAGCTGGGAGGGTCAATGAAAGGTAAGGTCAGCAGTGCTCAGGAGAGGTAGGGTCAGAGGAAGGGATGATCCATGGAAGGAAAAGTGAACATGAGTCAATGAGAGGGAGGTTGAACAGCAAGGGTTTGTAAGAGGGAAGGTCAGTGAGAGGGAGCAATAATCAAGAGAGTAAGGGAGTGGGGTACACCACTCTAAATAGCATAGATCAAGTCTCACAATCCTACATTGTGAGGATGTAGTGCAAAACAATCTTAAAACTGCTGATACTAAACATGAATATGGGCCCTGTTAAATTATGTTAATGTGGAACTATTTAAAATGGGGAGTTACTATATCACCATTACATTACATATTCAAAAAATAGGATTCAAATTTAATTAGAGTGTTTATCAAGAAGAATCTACCAATATGTCACCTCTTCACTGTAGGCCTTATCAAGGGCCTTATGAGGGTTTGCTCACTTGACAATGCCTGAGACTTCATTTTTAATTCATGAGATATGAACTTTTACACGACCAACCTCAATGCCTCTACTGTCCCTATCACTATCTGCACAAGTTTTACATAATGTAATCCTTTGCCAATTGTCAGAGAATTCAGACAACCAAGTTTTGAACTAACAATTATTAGTTGGCTTCAGAATCACAGCTGCACTTACTAATTATTTGCATAATGAATGTTTATGTTTTTTTAAATAATTGTTACAGAAGCATTTCAGTTACATCACATCAATACAATATTAACTGCTTGTTGATTTAGTACAGCTCAAAGCATTGATATTATTTTAGATCAAACTTTTGATTGTTGGCAAGTTAACAGCACTAAAGAATTAGTCAAATGGATCTGACTGGGATGCAAAGAAACCACTGGATTCCATCTCCATTACAAACTCTCTCTCTATCTCTCAAATTTTGAAACTGTATCTTAATCTGCCTCTTCGCATCCTTTCCTTCCCTGGCCCTCTAGGCCACACTTTCCACAAGGCCCACTCGGCCTAAACCCACCATGTCTAGCTTTTCTCCTTCTTTCATTCATGCCATCTCTGAACTCACTTTGTGCAGGAATCTGTCAAATATTAGTTGCTAACACCCAAACATTGTTCACTCCAGTCCCAAGTGCTAGTTAATTTTGTTCACCGTTTCTTCTGCACAGGTGATATGTCCATTTACAATCATCACCATTCCTAAACCCTCTACTTTGACACATCTATTCTTGCAAGTTACCACTCCAAATCTCACTTGAATGTGTTGTCACCTCCCAAATCAGTGTCATCCTTCCTTCAGCTACATGTTTGATCCAATGTGTACCCTGCAGTGGAACTGAAATGATCCTTATCAACGACACAAATTACATCTATGTAACAATGTTGAATCATCCCTCTTCAGTCATATTGACCCGTCTGCAGCCTTTGACACTGTTGATAAGACGATCCTCCTCTGATGCTTCTCCTTTATTGTCCTGTTGGTTGGTACTACCATTGCCTGGTTCCATTTTTACCTATTTAGTAGTAAACAGCTAATCGCATGCAATACCTGCTCATCCTGTTCCTGCACCCTTGCATCTGGAGGACTCTTATCCCCTTCCTATTTCTCATCTACATTCTGCTCCTTGGTAATGTCATCTGAAAGTCAAAAAGTGTGGTGCTGGAAAAGTGCAGCAAGTCAAGCAGCATCTGAGGAGCAGGCGAGTCAACATTTCGGGCATAAGCTCTTCGTCAGGAATGAGCTCCTTGAATGCTTCCTGACCTCCTGTGCTTTTCCAGTACCACACTTTTTGACTCTGATCTCCAGCATCTGCATCCTCTCTTTCTCCCAATATCCCAATATCATCAAAAAAAATGGTATTGTGTACATGTATTCAGAGACAAAGCATAGAGCCAGATTTGCCAAGCTGAACAACCAGTATATATCACCAGTATCCCTATAGACAATTCTTTGAGCAATGAAAACATCTCATAGTTATATATAATTTGATTAACAAAAAGTTGCTAACACATAAAATATTCAAATTTGATATTATCTGAAGATTTTATCAAGGACTTCTAGCAATATCAAAATGTTAAGCAAGAACCCTACAATCAGTTTGTTGAGCAGTGATTACTCATAGGATTGAGGAAATGATATTCAACTCTCAAATTTGTACATGTCATGACCCACTAGAGTATTGCAGTGGAAATCCAACCCCACTCACCCCAGAAACACCACAAATATGAAAATTTAATGAAACTAACAAAAATCCAATTTTGTCTCTGACTGTTACCCAGGATAAGAGCAAACCATGCCAGTCTTTTTTTTAACAATAATAAAAATATTTATTGAATCACTCATCTTTAATAAGAGCAGGATTTCTGTGTGCATCTCGGAAATCATATTTCTGTACTACTCGTCCAAATCACAAAATTAGATGGGTTGGTTTCATACGTTTTCCAAATCTTTAATCTCATCTGCACAGTAATGATCAGTCTGCAGTTCAGTAGTCACTTGGTTAAACCCAAGATTTTGTGGTTTTAGAATTATTTCTTCCAAAACCTGCAAATGTAGTTTTTCTTGATTGTTTCATCACCATAGCAAAAATGATTATCTCCACCATGGTTGTTGATGGGGAGAAGACTGTTGAAGAATGCAACTTTGATTGTTGTACTTACGTAGAAGGTTATCATTGAGTGAGAAAGTGTGCATAATCCAAAAAGAAATAACTACCTTCAAGCAAAGGAATTATCAATTCTTCATCCAGGGAAAGAGTATAGATCCAAGACCAAAAACGATGAAAAACTGTTGTTGAGGAAAGGGAATGGTTAAGATAGTTGTTTGGTGGAAACCAACAGAAAATATGAAGTGGAATCAGAGAACCTTCATATCCTCAAAAAAGACACCAAATATAAACACAGACACACTGCTCTGACCTTGAAGAAGAACAGAGGACAGAAAAAGGTCTACAAATATTCAAGAAATGTACAGTTAAGAGATAGGAAGTACAAAAAATTATCAATCTCATAGGCAAAAGCAATAGCAATAATAATGTATTAGAAAATAATAAATTAAGATTCAAAATTCCATTCAAAAAATGTTGACATCACTGGCTGGGCCAGCATTTTATGCCTATTCCCATTTTGTTTTGAGAAGGTGGTGGTCAGCTGCTTTCTTGAACTATTGCAGTCCACTTTGTGAATGTGTATACACTATGTTGTAAAGGAGGGAATCAAGATTGGTCAAGTGACACTGAAGGAATGGTGATACATTTCTAAGTCAAATGATCAGTGCCTTGGAGACGAACAAGCGGGACTTGCCTTTTGTGTAATGAAATTTCCAGCAGCAGGTAAGGTTGATGAGAGAGGTTTGCTACAGTAGTTGAATGGACCTCTTTGGGTAAAAAGGGAGTGGTTTGGGGGAAGGAGGCCTTATTGGAAGAGCAAGCAGATTTTTGGTTAAATGTTCACAATGAGGGTGTTGCTGGCTAGGCCAGTATTTATTGCCTATCCCTAATTGCACAGAGGGTAGTTAAAAGCCACGTTGCTGTGGGTTTGGAGTCACAGGTAAGGATGGCAGTTTCCTTCTCTAGGACAGGAATGAATCAAATGGTTTTTTCCAACAATCAGCAATGGATGCATGGTCATCAATAGACTGTCAATTCCAGATTTTTTTATTTGAAGTTGAATTCAAATTTTGCCATGAAACAGTGAGGTTTGCAGATGCTGGAGATCAGAGTTGACAGGCTGTTGCTGGAAAAGACAGTAGGTCAGGCAGCATCCGAGGAGCCGGAAAATTGACATTTTGGGCCAGATCCCTTCATCAGGAATGAAGCTGGGAGCCTTGCGGTGGAGAGATAGTGGGAGGGGGTAGTGGGGTTGGAACTAGGGAGAAGATAGCTAAGAGTGCAGTAGGTGGATGGAGATGGGGGTAAAGGTGATAGGTGGAAAGGAGAGTGGAGTGGATAGGTGGGAAGGAAGATTGACGGATAGGACAGGTCATGAGGGCAATGCTGAGCTGGAAACTGGTGAAGTCCATATTGATACCCTGGGGTTGAAGGGTTCTGAGGTGGCAGATAAAGCATTCTTCCTCCAGGCAACAGGGGGTGAGGGAGTGGCAATGGAGGAGGTGCAGGACCTGCATGTCCTCGGCAGAGCGGGAGGGGAAGTTGAAATGTTCAACACGCGGTGGTGGGGTTGGTTGGTACGGGGCCCGGAGATTAGATTCCCTACATTGTAGAAACAGGCTGTTCAGCCCAACCACTCCACACCGACCCTCCAGAGAGTAACCCATCCAGTCCCATTTCCCTCTGACTAATGCACCTAACACCATGGGCAATTTAGCATAGCCAATTCACCTGACCTGCGCATCTTTGGATTGTGGGAGGAAACCAGAACACCCGGAGGAAACCCACACAGACATGGGGAGAATGTGCAAACTCCACAAAGTTGCCCGAGGCTGGAATCGACCTGGGACCCTGGTGCTGTGAGGCAGCAATGCTAACCACTGAGCCACCGTGCCACCCAGGTGTTGTCTACCATGGCAGGATTTGGACCCAGGTTCCGAGAACATTAACTGAGTCTCTAAATTAACAAGCTGGCAATAATAACACTCGGCTATCACTCCTCTTCAGATAAAGGATCTTCAACTCAAAGTAAACCAATTACTTCATTCCACGTCAGTACTTCTTTGTTTAACCTTGCTTTCCCTTCATGTCTGTGGTGCCAATAGAATAAAGAACTCCTGTTTCATGTTTCATGTTTTAATTTCTCAAGCTACAGTGGGTTTGGAAGGTACTGTCTAAGGAACCTTAGTGAAGATGAATGTACTACTGCTACAGTTTGTCCTGGATGCTGTCAAGATTTTTGAACATTGAAGCTGCTCTGATCCAGTAAAGTGGGGAAGTAATCATAAGTACCTCAGCTCCACAGTTTGTATGAATTATTTTAGAGTTCCAGGAACTATAAAACATAACATATGCAAATACATCCAGATTCCACTAAATATAAACATTTCCCAGGTCTCTCACCAATCGAGATCATGATTTGAAGGTAACAGTCTTGGTCTGGGGTGGACAAGGTTAAAAATTACACAAAAGACCAGGCTATAGTCCAACAGGTTTATTTGGAATCACTGGCTTTTGGAGCGCTGCTTCTTCAGGTGGTTGTGGAGCAGAATCATAATACACAGACTTTATAACAACAGGCTTACGGTATCATGGAATGTAATATTAAATAAAGTTAGTTTATGTCTTTCATCTTTTAGAATGACCATGTTAATTTCAAGAAGTATTCTACTTTATTTATCTTCATAAGAACATAACATATAGAAGCAGGACATTCAGCTCAACAGCGGAGATCAGAGGCAAAAAGTGTGGTGCTGGAAATGTACAGCAGGTTCTCCTTAATCATCTCACTTCCTACAGACCAGAGGGTAGCCATGGGCTCAGCTATACCTGCCTCTTTGTAGGATACATAGAACAGTCCACCTTCTGTAGTAACACTGGTACCATCCCCCACCTTTTCCTCCATTACATTGAGGACTATATTGGCATCATCTTGTGCTCCCACAATGAGGTTGAACAGTTCATCAACTTCACCAACACCTTCCACCTCGACCTCAAATTCACATAGACCATCTCTCTGACACCTCCCTCCCTTTCCAGGACCTCTCCATATCCATCTCTGGCAACCGACTCAACATGGACATCTATTTCAAACCCGCCAATTCCCACAACCACCTTGATTACACCTCCTCCCAACCCCTCTCCTGTAAAAATGTGGTCCCTTACTCCCAATTCCTACACCTCCGGCAAATCTGCTCCCAGGAGGAGTGATTCCACTCCAGGACATCCCAGATGTTCCCCTATTTCAAGGACTACAATTTTCCCTCCCACATGATCAACAATGTCCTTCAGTGCATCTCCTCCACCTCCCACACCCCAAGGATAGCACCCCTGGTCCTCATCTTCCACCCCATGACTCTATCCAAAGTCTATCCAAACTAGACTTAATTATGCTGTTCGGAATATACACAACAGTCCCAATAAGCAAACCCCCTTTAAAAAATTGTAAAAATGGAACAAATGCTTACTTGTTGAATTTAGATGGGCAGAAGGAGAGAGTCTAGCAACCTGTTCCCACACAGTTCACTGTTGAGCTCCTAACTAGTTATGGTCAGAACTGACCACTCCCCTTTCATTATACAGGTCACATCTAAAACATGACCACTTTGGCCTGAAGTCTCATCTGTTTACATATAAACAAAAGGCTAGTCACTTTGGAGCTAGGAGCTGGTTTACAACCCCACTGAAAAAAAACCAAGGACACAGTATCCTTGAGAAAAGGAACAGCTTTTAGAAAGAAGGGAGCAGCTTTGTGACACTCAAAATCATTAATATCGATAGTATATGAGGCCCTACAACCAATCCTTCTGGCAATCCACCAATTAAATTTTTCCAAGCTGAAAAACACTCACTAAGCTTCGCCATCTGTCTTTAATGTGCTAACCAAACATTGATCCATCATAATACATTAACTCCTGCAATGCCAAGAACTATTAACTCCTGTACAACCTTTAATGTGGCACCTTATTGAATGCCTTCTGGAAATCCAAATATACTATATTCCCCATTATTAACTGTCCATTAACTTCCCCATTAAATGCCAAAGATCTAGAAAAATTGTCAAACATTATTTCTTTTTCACAAAACTATGTTGATTCTGATTGTATTAAACTTTTCTAAATGACCTGCTATTAATAAGAAACTCTAGCATTTTTCCAACAACAGATATTAGGCTGTGGTTTACAATTTCTGGTTTTCTCATATTCTGACAGTTGCTGACTTTTCTTCCTTTTGTTATACAAACCTCCAATCTCCCATCTGAGCTTTCACAATTTCCATTCTTATTTCCTTCTGCAATCTAGGATGCACATGTTGCCAAGTTTTCAAATACCAGCAGTATTTAGTAAAGAAACTGGTTCAGATAAAATGGTCTTCTGGAACATTTCTGCCCTCCCCTCCCCTCTGACTCCATCCCAATCTCCAACCCCACCTCTTCTCGGGTATTCATATAACCTTTTAACCTTCCATTGTCCAATGCTGAATGTTGTGTACCTAACAAAGATTTCAGCTTTATCCCTCTGTGTCCGCATCTTCATGAATTTCAAGCACGACACAATGTCGAACTCTTTCATTGTCTTTGTTTCTGTGCCCATTTCTTTTGACAAGAGTCCTCTCCCTGTCCCATAGACCCCTTCACCCAGTTCCAACACTCTCCGTCCACCTGGACCCCTCTCTTTGGCCTTTTACCTGCACATGATTTGTTCATTGAGAATTGTTGATGTGACATTGTTTGCCTCAATTTCTCAACCCACCTCACCTAATCCAACCTATTTCCCTTTGAACTGACTGCATTCCGTGTGCTTAGATCCAGCCCTGACTTTGTTGTTAAGCCTGCTGATAAGGGTGCTGCTGTTGTAGTCTGGCATACTGACTTCCACATTACAGAGGCTAAGCCTGGATACCTCTTCCTACCTTCCCCTGAACATGAATCAACCATGGCACATCAGGCCATTGTATCAGCTACAGTCACTGAACTTCATTTCACCTGGCGATTTCCCCTAACTGCCTCCAAGCTGATAGACCCACAGCCCTGCACAGCCTGCTTCTACCTCCTTTCAAAAACCCACAAGCAAGACTGCCTGTGTCGACCCATTGTTTTAGCCTGATCCTGCCCTAGATCTCTTCCTTCAGTCTTTTCTCTGCTCGTCCAGTCCCTGCTTATTACATCTGTGATTGTTCTGATGCTTTTCATCAGTTTCAGACTTTCCACTTAGCAGGTTCCAGCTGCCTCCTCTTTATCATGGACGTGCAATCTCTTTACATGTCCATCTCCCACCAGAATGGTCTCAGGGCTCTCTGCACCTTCCTGGAACAAAGGCCTGAATCATCCCCACCCCTCACTACCCTCCTCTGCTTGGCCAAGCTCATCCTCACCCTCAACAGCTTGTCTTTTAACTACTCCCATTTTCTTCAGGTCAGATGGGTCGCAATGGGTTCTCGCATGGGCCCCAGTTATGCCTGTTTCTTCGTTGGGTACGTAGAACATTCCTTGTTCCAGTCTTATCCTGGCCCCCACCCACAACTATTTTTCCAACATATCAATGATATCATCGGTGCCACCTCCCTCTCTTGTCCGGAATTGGAAAAGTTCATTGATTTCACTTCCAATTTCCACCCCGCCCTCACTTTCACATGGTCTATCTCTGACTTCTCCCTTGCCTTCCTTAACATCTCGGTTTCCATTTCTGGGGATAGATTGGCCACTAGTATCCATTATAAACCCACTGACTCCCACAGTTCTCGGACTATACATTCTCGCACCCTGTATCCTGTAAAGATTCCATTCCAGTCTCCCAGTTCCTCTTCTCTGTCGCATATATTCCAATGAGGCCAACTTTGACAAGGAAGTCTCTGAAATGTCCACCTTCATCCACAAACAAGGGCTCCCCATCACTTTTGTCGACGGGGTCCTCAACTGGGTCTGATACATCTCCCATACTTCCATCCTCACCCTGTTCTTCCCTCCCGCAACAGTAATAGGGTTCTCCTTTGCTTATGAGCCATCCAACTAACATCCATGTCTAGAACATCAGCCACCACTTCTAGCAACTCCAACAAGATGCCACCACCATTTATTTATCTCCCCCGCCCCCGGGACCATTCCCTCCAGGACACCCTGGTCTATTCTTCTTTCATCCCAAAACCCACCCACTGCAACTGCTGAAAGTGAAACACCTGTCCATTTACCTCCTCTCTTCACAGTAGCGAGGGGCCCAAGCACACCTACCAGATGAAACAGCACTTAGCGAATTTTGAGATTTGTACTCAGGTTGATGTAAGTTAGCTTGCTGAGCTTGAAGATTTGCTTTCAGAAGTTTCGTCACCATGACTAAATATCATTGTCAATGAGCATCTCCGGTGAAGTATCTAAGGAATCCTTTAGGTTCATTCGTCGCTGTTTAAGTGTGTTGGTAGGTTTGTGGGCTACCATGATGCCATTAGATACTACCAGCAAAACTAACGTCATTTACAAAGTACCATGCAAAAAATATAAAAAACACTGAATCGGACAAACAAGCAGGAAATTTGCCACCAGGACACGTAAACACCAACTGGCCACCAAAAGACATGACTCACTATCACTAGTTTCTATACATACAGACAAAGAAGAACACCAGTTTGACTGGGACAACACACACATCCTAGGACAGGCGAAACAAAGACATGCACGATAATTCCTAGAGGCATGGCATTCTAACCAGAACTCCATCAATAAACACATTGACTTAGACACCCTCCCTGGAGAAAAAGAACCGGAAATGACATCACCCACACAAAGAAACCAAGACTTATAAATAGAGAGGTGGGGCATACGACTAGCACTTCACCAGAGACTTTCTCTGATGATGTTACCTTGTCATGGTGATGAAATGTCTGAAAACAAACCTTCCAGTTCAGCGAGCTAACTTACATACTTATGAAACAGCACTTTATCTTCACTTCTCAAAATCTAGTTTACTGTATTCGCTGCTCAAATGTGGTCTCCTCTACACTGGGGAAATGAAGCGTAGACTGGATGATCACTTCACAGAACATCTATGTTCTGTCTGCAAAAAATATCCTGAGCTTCCACTTGCGCGCCATTTTAACACACCACCCTGTTCCCTTACCAACATCTCTGTCTCAGGCTTGCTGCAGTCCTGCAGCGAAGCTCAACTCGAGTTGGAAGAACAACACCTCATTTTCTGCTTGGGGATCCTGCAGCCTTCCAGACTCAATATCGAGTTCAATAACTTGAGGACCTGAATCTCCCCTATCCTAGACCCCTACCACACAAACCAGAGCCTTGTTATCACATAGTCTGCCATTACACCTGATGAAGGAGCTAGTGCTTCCAATTAAACCTGTTGGACTATAACCTGGTGTTGTGTGATTTTTAACTTTGTACACCCTAGTCCAACACCGGCATCGCCAAATCATGACACTCTGCATTGTTAGCCATTAACAATCTCGATTAACAACTATTCACTCTCCAAGCCAGATGGTTATCGACTCCTTTGTCTGTCCAACTGTTCTTCTGTCTCTTTGGGCTTTATCCATAGTTATCATTTACTCCTTACCCCACCCCCAACCTATCTTCTGCATATAAACCAATATTTTCCTAGCTATCATCAGTTTTGAGGAAGGGTTACCAAACCTGAAACTTTGATTTCTCTGCACAGATGCTGCCAGACCTGTTGAGCTTTTCCAGCAACTTATGTTTTTGTTTCTGATTTACAGTTTCTTTCCGTTTTTATTTAGAATAAAGTTAATGTTTATTTTTTTCCTTTGTCATTGGCAGTATCTTTAGTGAAGACAGATGCACTCATTCAGGATGTCAGTCATGTTCTCTGCCACTACAAAAGATCTCCTTTCTGATCTCTATTAGCCCTGCCTATGCATTGTCTCCTTTTCACTATTTATAAAAGATCTTTATGTTTCCCTTTTGTTACATGCTAATCTAATCTTAGACAATCTCATTTCCCCCTTATTTTACTTTTCCTCTGTGCTTTCTTTTGTACTGTGGGACAAGAAATTCATGACGTGAATAGAGACAGATTCAAGTTTACAAGAAGTAAACAATGGGAGTCTTTTTGTATTCTAAATGTACTGTATTACCATGAGGCTGTGTATGTTTATATGCTATTTTCCACTTGTTCTAAATCTGCTTCACTCGTAAATTGATTTATTTGTTGGAGAAAACAAAGACATTGACCTCTCAGCATTGTCTATGTTTGATCATACTCATAAAAAAGCATATTTTTACCGGTGATCAAAGTTAAAAATCACACAACATCAGGTTATAGTCCAACAGGTTTAATTGGAAGCACTGGCTCTCAGAATGCCGCTCCTTCATCAGGTGGTTGTGGAGGTTAAAATCATGCTCACGGAATCTATAGCCAAAGGAGTCCAGTGACATGGAGATGTGATTCAGGAAACAATCAGCTTAATGAATTGCTGGTTTCTGTAAATCCCAGAACTTCTTTTAAATTACATTTTCAAGATAGCTCAGCTTTTTAAACAATAGGTGTGAAGTCTGTCTGTGTCCCAATGCTATGTCAGACTGACAAACAAACCCTCTTTATATGGATTCAAGCAGCAAAATAAAATGTAATTCTGCAAAAACAAATACATCTCATAAGCTTATATGTATGTGCATGTTGGTCGACAGATTGAGTGTGTATGTGACTGTATGTGGGTGTGAGTGCTCATGATAGAGTGTGGATGTATATGTTTGTGTGAGTAAGCTTTGTTAAATGTGTGTGTTAGTGTAATGGGGTATCTGTGAGAGGGTGCGTATGTCAGTGTGAGTGCGGGGGATGTATGTGTGTGCACATGAGTGTGTGTGTGTGTCTGTATTGTGCATGGGGTCACCTGTAGTGTGACATGAACCCAAGGTCCTGGTTGAGGTTATTCCCATGGGTACCAAACTTTGCTATCAGTCTCTGCTCAGCCACTCTGCATTGTTTCTAGTGCCAAAGTTTGCCTTGGAGGATGGTCACCCGATGGTCTGAGGCCGAATGGGAGGGAACACTCCTGCCTGGTGATTGTTGTGCGGTGTCCATTCATCTGTTGTCGTAGCTTCTGCTCAGTCTTGCCAATGTACCATGTCTCAGGGCATCCTTGCCTGCAGCATATGAAATAGACCACGTTGGCTAAGTCACATAAGTACTCACCGCATACATGGTGGGATGTTTCACCACATATAGTGATGCTACCTGTGTCAATACTCTGACATGTCTTGCAGCGGCTGCTGTGGCAGGGTTGTATGGTGTTATTGTGCTGAAGGCTGGGCAGTTTGCTATGAATCATGATCTGTTTAGTTTAGTGATTGTTTAAAGGCAAGAAGAGGAGGCATGGGGAACATCTTGGCGAGGTACTTATCTTCATTGATATTGTGTTGCAGGCTGCGAAGAACATGACGTGGTCTTTTGGCTCCTGGGAAGTACTGGACCATGAAGGGTACCCTGTCTGTTGCAGCCTGTGTCTGTCTCCTGAGGAAGTCATTACAGTTTCTTGCTGTGGCATGTCAGAATTGGCGGTTGTTGAGTTGAGCATCGTACCCTGTTCTTATGAGGGCATCCTTGAGCGCTTTCAGTTGTCTGTCATGTTTCTCCTCATCCAACCAGATCCTATGTATGCGGAGGGCTTGTCCGTAGGGGATGGCTGTTTTAATGTGTTTCATATGGAAGCTATAGAAGTACAGTATTGTGAGGTTATCTGTGTGTTTGCAGCAGAGTGAGGCACTGAGGTGCCTATCCTTGATGGAGATGCATATGTCCAAGAATGAGACAGATACTAAAGAGTAGTCCATGTTAATTCTGATGGTGGGTTGAAACTCATTGACGTCACTGTGTAGTTGTTTCAGTGACTCCTCACCATGGGTCCAGACGAAGAAAATGTTGTCAATATAGTGTATAGTGTTGGTTGGAGGTCCTGTGCAGAAAAGAAGTTTTGTTCGAACTTGAAGATGTTGGCATATTGGGGTGCAAATTTGGTCCCCATGGCCATTCCATGTGTCTGGATGAAGAACTGGTTGTCAAAGATGAAAACGTTGTAGTTGAGGATGAGGCGGATGAGTTGTAGGTTGGTGCTCAGAGATTGACAGTTGTTTGTATTGAGTACTGAGGCTATTGCCCTGATGCCATCATCATGGGGAATGCTGGTAGAGAGTGCTGAAAAGTCCATTGTGAGGAGGAATGTTCCTGGTTCGACTGGTCTGTGGGCTCAGAGTTTCTGTGAGAAATCTGTAATGTTGCACCAAAAGCTGCGTGTCCCCTGTACAATGGGTTACAAGCTGCCTTCGACATAGCCAAAGAGGTTTTCATACAGGGTCCCATTGTCTGAAACAATGGGACATCCAAGTGTGTTGGCTTCAGAAGGCAGCAGAAGTCACCTATGCAACAAATACGTGGGATGAAGGCACATAGGGAACTGTGAAAGACTGGATCAAAAGTCCTGATCAATGTTTTTAGTTCATGGGTGTGCTCTTTGGTTGGATCGGCTGGTAGTTGCCTGCAGTGTTCCTGGTTGTTTAGTTTTTGGTATATTTCCTTGCAGTAGTCTGTTCTTTCTGAATGATGATGGCTCCTCCTTATCTGCTGGTTTGATGACAATGGAGAAAGTGAGGACCGCAGATGCCGGAGATCAGAGCTTAAAAATGTGTTGCTAGAAAAGTGCAGCAGATCAGGCAGCATCAAAGGAACAGGAGAATCGACGTTTCGGGCATAAGCCCTTCTTCAAAATGAGGAGGGTGTGCCAAGCAGGCTAAGATAAAAGGTAGGAAGGAGGGACTTGGGGGACGAGCATTGGGAATACGATAGGTGGAAGGAGGCTAAGGTGAGGGTGATAGGCCGGAGAGGGGGGTGTGGGCGGAGAGGTCAGGAAGAAGATTGCAGGTCAAGAAGGCGGTGCTGTGTTTGAGGGTTGGGACTGAGAAAAGGTGGGGGAGGGGAAATAAGAAAGCTGGAGAAATCTGCATTCATCCCTTGTGGTTGAAGGGTTCCTAGGCGGAAGATGAAGCGCTCTTCGCCTCATCTTCCACCTAGGAACCTTCCAATCACAAGGGATGAATGCAGATTTCTCCAGCTTTCTCATTTCCCCTCCCCCCACCTTTTCTCAGTCCCAACCCTCAGACTCAGCACCGCCTTCTTGACCTGCAATCTTCTTCCTGACCTCTCCGCCCACACCCCCCTCTCCGGCCTATCATCCTCACCTTAACCTCCTTCCACCTATCGTATTCCCAACGCCCCTCCCCGAAGTCCCTCCTCCCTACCTTTTATCTTAGCCTGCTTGGCACACCCTCCTCATTCCTGAAGAAGGGCTTATGCCTGAAACGTCGATTCTCCTGTTCCTTTGATGTTGCCTGATCTGCTGCGCTTTTCCAGCAACACATTTTTAAAGTTTGATGACAATGTTGCAATTGGTCTTGAGAGTGTGGATGGCATCGTGTTGTGAGCAGGTGATGTTTTACTTTACCTTGTAGGTATGGCTGATGAACCTGGCATTCACATATTTCCTGACAGTTTCAGCGTACATGTCAAGCCCAGGGCAGAGCGCTTCCAGTGGGGTCCAAGTCAACCCCTTCTTTGGTTGCTCCTCTGTGGATCCCTGTGATGACTGTTCCGGTTTGTCGGTGCAGTCATTGGGATCACTGCTGGCATTTTGAAAGAATTCCCGGAGTCTCATCCGTCTGATGAATTCCTTCTGCTGCTAGACTCATGGGAAACATTTTAGTGGTGGGGCAGAGATTGAGCCCTTTGCTAAGAACTTTGATCTCTTCCAGTTAAAGGGTGTGGTCTGATAAGTTGACCGATGATGTTTGGATTTCTGAAATTTCCCTTTATCGTTCCTCTGTAGTTGTGCATCTTTCTGCAACTTCTACCCATTATTTGGTGATCTCCAGGATTCTGTGGTGTAACATTCCTTCATTCAAACCAAGCAAATTCTGCTTTGGAACCCCCAAGCACATAATCTTTCTCCAATGCTGTAAAAGTATTTTAATTGTTGGACAACTCCATCTCTTATTTCTTCCTCCTGGCCTATCTTCCCTGAATAGTTTATAACCTGAAATATTAAATTCCCAATCCTCCTCTTATTAGAGCGAGGTCTGCACTGCTACCACTGTATCTCAGTACCATGTGGTAATTCATGGCCAGAGCTCCTCCACCATCCACTGGAAAGACTACTTCTAAAATAATAAAACTAAGAAATGAAGACTGAAACGGAAATCTGAAGATTGAAGATAAGACATAACACATCTTTAATTTCCAAATGAAAACACTTCAAATCTGAATGATCTGTGTGAGATAATTTCAACATTTTTGGTTGCCATCACTTTAAACCATGTTGCTGATATCCTACATGGCTATATCAAACAGTCCCTCTTCAGTATATTCTCTCCAACAGACCCATCCAGTCCCCTTTGACCAATACCCTCCTCCGCCTCGCTGAACTAGTCTCATTAACTTTTCCTTCAACTCTTTCCATTTCCTTCAAACCTAGGGGGTGGTCATGGGCACTCGCATTGGCCCCATTGCTGCCTGTTACCTCGAACAGCACCTCTTCAGTACATACACAGGAATTGTTCCCCAACTTTTCTGCTGTTACATCTATGACTGTGTTGGTGCTGCATCCTGCATCCAAACTGAACTGGAGCATTTCATCGACTTCGTCAACAACTTCTACCCTGGCCCTAAATTCATGTGGTCAACCTCAGACAAATTCCTCCCCTTTCTTGACCCCTTTATTTCCATCTCTGGCAACATTCTACAGATGGATGTCTTCTATAAGCCCACAGACTCCCATAACTACCTGGACTACACCTCCTCCCACCCAGTGTCCTGCAAAAACTCCATCTCATTTTCCCAATTCTTCCTTCTCCTTTGCATCTACTCGAGGAGACATTCCACTCCAAAGCATCCCAGATATCCACCTATTTTGAACATTCCCCCCTCTGTCATCCAGACTGTCCTCCACTGCACCTCCTCCCTTCTCCGCTCCACTGCACTAAGTGTCCCCTCTGCAAATAAAGACAGGGTCTCCCTTGTCCTCACTTTCCATCCACCAGTCTCCATATCCTTAAACACCTCTACCAACTCCAAGTAGACCCCACCACCAAGAACATCTTCCCCTCCCCATCCCTCTCTGCCTGCCGCAAGGACTCCTAGGTTCACACTATGCTTCCCACCTACACACTACCCCCCACTCCCCCTACCCCTCCCAAAGAACTCCATCGAACCTTCTCCACAACCATAAAGGATGCAATACCTGCTGGTACACCACCCTTCTCACCTCCATCCAGGTCTCCAAATGGTCATTCCAGGTGAGACAGAGCTTCATCTGTCTCTACTCCAACCTCGTTTACTGTATCCGGTGCTCCCGATGTGGTCTTCTCTATATTGATGAAATCAAACGTAAAGTAAGGGCACATTCGCTGAACATCTCCCAGTCACCTCCCATTTCAATTCCCCTTCCCATTCCTCTCCAAGATGACCATCCTCGGCCTCCTCTATTGCCACTGTGAAAATTGGAAGAACAATACTTCATCTTCTGCCTGGGCAACCTACAGCCCAGAGGACTCAACATTGAGTTCTCCAATTTCAAATAACTCCCTCTCCTTCCCCCAACTCCCTTTCCAGTCCCTCCTCCTTCCTTCCATTCCACTTACTGACCCTTCCTTCCAGCCACCGACTTGATTCAGTCCTCCCATTGCCCCAAATAGGCTGTACCCTCCACATGAGTTCACCTATCACTACTTCACCACTCTGCCCCTCTCCCCACCCAACACCCCCCACACCCCCACCATCTGCAGCTCGCCCCACCCTCACCCCCAATCCTGAATAAGTGTTAAACCCAAAACATTGACTTCTTCACCTCCTGATGCTGCCGAGCTTGCTGTGTTCTTCCAGTCTACCGCTTGTCTACTTCAAAACAATGAAGCAGCTACACCTAGAATATGAGACATATTCATTTATTCCATATCTTCACAGAACTTTATAAACAAGATAATTCAGGTCATATTTATGTTCATGATCATAAACTGTGTCCAGGTCTGTAACTTTGATAGCAGCCTTACCAATCTGCCTGTTGCAGATTCAACTGTCCATGACAGTACTCATAAGAGTGACCACCTGAATGTTCCTTATGGACACAAAGTTCCACCTTCATACTGAACATTATCAACATGCTAAATGGAATGACTATTGACTAAATCTAGCAACTCAAGGCTGGGCATCCAGGAGATAGTGTAGGCCATCAGCAAGAGCAGAATTGTACTCCAACACAATGTGCAACACCATGGCCCGATACATCCCCAATGTACAATCAGCATCAAGCCAGATGCTCAACTCTGGTTCAGGGAAGTATGCCAGGAGCAGAACCAGCCATACCTAAAATGAGGTGACAACCTGATGAAGCTACAAAACAGGATTTCATTTATGCCAAGTGGCATAAACAGCAAATGACAGACAGAACTAAGCGATTCCACATCTAATGGCTCAGGTTGAAGCTCTGCAGGTCTGGCACGTTAAGTCATGAATAGTGACTTGGGGGGAACAAAGCAAAGGGGGAGAAGGCTACACATCCTAAGTAATGAGAAAGCATGACAAATCAGTTCAAAGATAAAACTGAAGCATTTGAAAACTCTTCAGCTAGAAGTGCTGGGTGAATGATCCATCTTGACCTTCCCAGAAATCCTCAGCATTCCACATGTCAAATCTTCAGCTAATTTGATTCACTCCATGTGATCTCAAGACATGACTGGAGAGAGAGCTAGCATACATGTTTAGCAGGTAATAGGGAAAGCAAATGTTGGCCTTTACTTCAAAGGGAATGGATTATAAAATAGGGAAGTCTTGTTAAAACAATGCAGGCACTAATCAGACTACATGTGGAATACTGTGAAAGATTTGGTACTCTTATCTAAGGAAGTTAGGGAAGAGATTGCTGGGCCCTTTGCTGAGATACTTGGATTAGATTAGATTACATACAGTGTGGAAACAGGCCCTTCGGCCCAACAAGTCCACACCGACCTGGCGAAGCGCAACCCACCCATACCCCTACATTACCACTTACCTAACACTACAGACAATTTAGCTTGGCCAATTCACCTGACCTGCACATCTTTGGACTGTGGGAGGAAACCGGAGCACCCGGAGGAAACCCACGCAGACACGTGGAGAACATGCAAACTCCACACAGTCAGTCGCCTGAGGCAGGAATTGAACCCGGATCTCTGGCGCTGTGAGGCAGCAGTGCTAACCACTGTGCCACCGTGCCACCCACTTGTATCATTGACAGCTACAGGTGAGGTGTCAAAAGACTGGAGGTTGGCTAATGTAGTGCCATTGCTTATGAAAGGCTGTAACAAAAAGCTAGGGAACTATAGACTGGTCAGCCTTACATCAGTGATGGGTATGTTGTTGGAGGGAATTCTGAAAGCCAGGATTTACATGCATTTGGAAAGGCAAGGACTAATTAGAGGTAGTCAACATGGCTTTGTGCATGGAAAATTGTATCTCACTACTTGATTGAGTTGTTTGAAGAGGTGACAAAGAAGATTGATGAAGGCAATGAAGTAGACATTGTCTATGTGGATTTCAGCAAAAGCATTCTACAAGATTCCGCATAGTAGACTGGTGAGTCAGGTTAGATCACATGGGATCCAGGAGCAGCTAGCCAATTGGATACAAACTTGGTTGAAGGGAGGAGACAAAAATGCTTTTCGTCATTTATATAAATGATTTAGATGAACATTTATAAAGTATGGTTAGTAAGTTTGCAAATGACACCTCAATTGGTGGTGTAGTGGACATTGAAGAAGATTAAGCTGAAGATTAACTCAATGTAAAATGGGACCTTGATCAAATGGACCATTGGACCGAGGAGTGGCAGATGGAATTTAATTTAGATAAATATGAGATGTTGCTATTTGCTAAGGCAAATCAGGGCAGGGCTTGTACAATTAATGGTCGGACCCTGGGGAGTGTTGCTGAACACTCAGGGTGCAGGTGCAATGTTCCTTGAAAGTGGAGGTGCAGGTAGATGGGATGGTGAAGAAGGCATTTGGCATGCTTGCCTTTATTGGTCAGAACACTCAATATAGGAATTTAGATATTACATTGCAGCTGTACTGTACATTGGTGAGGCCACTTTTAGAATACTGCATACAATTCTGGTTGTCCTTCTGTAGAAAGGATATTGCTAAACTTGAGAAGGCGGAGAAAAGACTTACAAAGATATAGCTGGGACTGGAGATTTTGAGTTATAGGGAGAGGCTATATTAGGCTGGGGCTTTTTTTCTTGAAGTATCGGAGGCTGACGGGTGACCTTATGGGAGTTTATAAAATCATGAGGGGCATGGATAGGGTGAATAACCTTTTTCCTAGAGTCGGGGGGTCAACATCTATAGGGCATAGGTTTAAAGTGAGAGGAGTAAGATTTAAAAAGGACCTGACAGGTAACTTTTCATACAGAGAGTGGTGTGTTTATGGAACAAACTGCCAGAGGAAGTGGTGGAGGCTGGTACAATTCCAGCATTTAAAAGGCATCTGGATGAGTATATGAATATGAAGGTTTAGAAGAATAATGGCCAAGTGCTGGCAAATGGGATTTGGTTAGATTGGGATGTCTGGTTGGCATGGGCTGAAGGGTCTGTTTCTGTGCTGTATGACTCTTTGAAAGATATGTAGGTTTTGAAAGTAGCCCAGCCCACCTCCCATCACCCCAGCCAGGCTGTACCCTCTACCTGTGTTCACCTATCACAACTTCACCACTCTGCCCCTCTCCCCACCCAAAACCCAGCCCCAGCCACCCCCCCCCCCAAAAAAATCTGCAGCTCCCCCCACCCTCACCCAAGTGCTGAATAAGTTTTAAACCCGAATCATTGACTTCTTCACCTCCTGATGCTGCCTGGCTTGCTGTGTTCTTCCAGACTCCGGCTTGTGTACTTCACCATCTCAGTTTGTCTGGAAGGGAATACTGTCTGGCCTGTTCAGTATGTCCAATATTCCTTGTCAAGTTTTCCCGTAATCACATTTGCTGGTTTCAAAGTAGCATAATTCAAATATATTTATTACCGTTACAGCGCGAAATGCGGTTAAGTAGGATTAGTAACAAAACACGTTATAGTCTTGTAATGTTAATTCAAAAATCCAAATATCCAGTAATCGGAGTTAAGCGATGTAAACAAATCAGCACAAAGGTATTTTTGTTTTTATTTCTTAATTCGAATTAATGCATATTTGGACCTTGTTATTGATACAGTGATTAAATTACCTCGAGATTTGTTTATTGACAATATCGAATTGTTTCACCCATCGCTACAAAATCTCTTTGGCTGCGATTAACTGTTTGCGGTTAGAGAGAAATATAATACCTGGAATTGTATCGAGCACATTTTATTCGAACAGTCTGCTCCTAGGGAGGTGTTGGGTTTTTTTCATTAGTCTTCTAGGTTCGCAATCGTTTTCTGCTGAAGCAATTGGCCACGATAACAACGTACCCATTTCTATCATACAGTCGAACCGTACATCTTGTCAATTTAAAGGGTTCAACTTTAAAAATTGGAAACCTGTCAAAGCCACAGACTTCTATTTCTGTAACCGAAATTGGGATATAGAATTTTGTTCAGAATTCCCCAGGAGTGCAAAAAAAACCTAGTTTTTTGCCTCATTTTACTGGACTGCAATAAAAACTTCACAAGCTAATTTTGTTAAATCCCTGAAAGTTGGGATAAATATCGGTTCGTTTTTGCTTCCACAGCAGTCCAGCGAAATTCTTTATCGGCAACCAGAAAGCGTCAAGTGTCTTCCTGAGGAGTATCTCTCTCTCTCAGTGCCAAGGGAGCAGTAATGTGCCAGGTTTGGATGGGGGTTGGAGGCTGTGTTGTGGGAGGTGGGGCAATACCTCTGCCCTATAACATGAAAACCGTTCAGTGATTAGCAGCGAAATTCATGCTCGACCGAAGTGAGTGAATGCCCATGAAATTCATTTGCAACTTGGCTGGGATCACGTGCCTCTGCAGAGCCGCCTCACAGAGGGTTTTTTTTCTCTGTCTGTGTTGGATGGGGGTAGGTTCAGAAAATCGCCGTGCAGTCAGCAATATTAATCGGCGCTTCCTCAGATGTTGGTAACTTTAGCACATTTTCGTTACTGCTCTGGTCAAAGCAGGCCGAAACCCAGCGCCACAAAGTTGTGATTACACTTGAGTGAGGAGTTCCCTGCAGCCGCCGGATCCAGCACCAGGACGACATTCAGGGAGAGCTGCCACCGACAACGCTACTCCTCCAGGATGAAACCTCGCTCCAACTTGTGGGCACTCACTTTGTTCCTTCATTTTGCCCGCGGAGTCGGTGAGTTGCGAGACAGTATTATGAGACCTGGGTCGGCTTAGAAATGAAATGAACCACGTCTGTGCCGCGCTCGCACCTGGAGATCAACATGTATAAACACTTCTCTTTCGGACTGTAATTGACATAGTGTGATATCTGGGAATGGGGGGAGAGACGTTTTCCCATAGCTAAATTCAGATGAAAGTATAAGGGAAATAAGTGAATAGAACCCCAAATGAGCCACACCGTGTTCTTTAACACTCCTCCATTCTTGATGTGTCTGATGAGATCGGTAACCTGGCTTTATACATTTAGATTTTTTATAGTATTTTCCAGTTCTGTGGATTTGAATCTTTAAAAAACGAAAACTGCTAACCACACAACATATGAGAAAAGGATCTCCAAGGTTTTTTAAAGATCTTTTTTGGATGCAAGTGGACAGACCTGTTGCATGATTTCAGTCTGTTCTCATTTTCGTTGATATAAAGGCGATACATGTACAGTCTATATATAACATAACATATATATATCAAACTTAATGGTTTTCGCCAACATCCCCCCCATCTCATTTGTCGGTCGTAAATGAGCGAAATAAAAGCAGTTGTGTATATCCGCTGTGTCATTTTAATTTCTGGACTTACTTTTAATTGTTGGGAATGTTTAGTTTGCCGGCATGGGGGGAGGGTTAGCGAAAGTAGCAATCAGAATGAAAACATCGGAAGCCTGGTTATCCTCGTACCCTGCGGTTTGCTGATTGTGACTGACAGTAGTTGGTTATTGCAATGGGGGAGGGTGGTCGTAACTTGCATCGATGCAGACCCCTTCGTGGCCTCCGGATGTCCCAGAGAGGCTTCGACTTGAAGTACTATAAGTTTAAGCCAACGTTGCAGAAATGCAAGAGTAGCAACTAGTCTGAACACAGAATTCCAACAATGAAAGCTAAACATTGCCTATTTATTTATTTGTAGCGCTTTAAACGTAATGAACCGCCCTGAACATGCTTATCCCGATAAATCCGGACCACCCCATTTAATTAGGAGAAAGCGAGGACTGCAAGTTCAGAGTCAAAAAGTGTGGAGCTGGAAAAACACAGCCGGTCAGGTAGCATCCGAGGAGCAGGAGAGTCGACGTTTCGAGCATAAGCCCCTCATCAGAAATTCCTGACGCCTGACCTGCTGTGCTTTTCCAGCACCACACCTTTTGACTCCGACCTCATTTGACTGTTTGTGGGATTATTGTGCCTTATGGTGGCCCTGGTTTTCTTTGAATTGCACCGAGGGATCTATTATGTGCACCAGAGAGAGCATCTTTGACAGTGTAGCACTTCCTCTCTCCGGCACTGGAGGTATTATCGTTATAATATGCTGAAGTCTGGGGAGAGTTTTTGACTGGACACAAAGCACATCACCCAATTGTCGAAGTATTGGACTCATTACAAAGTGTACTTCAATGGTCTTCCACATCCTGGCTGAAACACCCTTAATTCTGGAATTAGCATTGCGGTTTTGGCGTGCAGACTAAACAAAAGGTGAATAATGGTAAAGGATTAAACTGAAAAATTTGGCTTATGTCAAAATTCCTTTATCTCATCTGTTTCTACCTCCCTCACCATTTCATAAACACATTTTGGACATAGTGTTAATAACCTACCTTACACCAAGTCTCCGGAATTTATTCCGAACTGAACCTCCATTCTCTTCCCCTCCAACCCACTCCATATCCATCCTTGTGAAGTTCAGTGGCACCTGCACATTTTGAAATCATTGCATCCTGTGCATTCTATCAGTACTTTCAAAAGCATTCCAGAAAAAGTCTTCTTCAATCGTGCTTTCAAAGCATCCTCATTACTATTTTCCTTCTGTCTTGCTCTAATATTCTTTTGTCTTTTGGAAAACTGAAAAGTTTTATTTATTTTGGGTAACATTTTAATTTCAAACTAACAAAAATCTATTTTCTGCAAATGTGTTGCTGGTCAAAGCACAGCAGGTTAGGCAGCATCTCAGGAATAGAGAATTCGACGTTTCGAGCATAAGCCCTTCATCAGGAATAAGAGAGAGAGAGCCAAGCCGGCTAAGATAAAAGGTAGGGAGGAGGGACTAGGGGGAGGGGCGATGGAGGTGGGATAGGTGGAAGGAGGTCAAGGTGAGGGTGATAGGCCGGAGTGGGGTGGGGGCGGAGAGGTCAGGAAGAGGATTGCAGGTTAGGAGGGCGGTGCTGAGTTGAGGGAACCGACTGAGACAAGGTGGGGGGAGGGGAAATGAGGAAGCTGGAGAAATCTGAATTCATACCTTGTGGTTGGAGGGTTCCCAGGCGGAAGATGAGGCGCTCCTCCTCCAGCCGTCGTGTAGTTGTGTTCTGCCGGTGGAGGAGTCCAAGGACCTGCATGTCCTCGGTGGAGTGGGAGGGGGAGTTAAAGTGTTGAGCCACGGGGTGATTGGGTTGGTTGGTTCGGGCGGCCCAGAGGTGTTCTCTGAAGCGTTCCGCAAGTAAGCGGCCTGTCTCACCAATATAGAGGAGGCCACATCGGGTGCAGCGGATGCAATAGATGATGTGTGTGGAGGTACAGGTGAACTTGTGGCGGATATGGAAGGATCCCTTGGGGCCTTGGAGGGAAGTGAGTGTGGAGGTGTGGGCGCAAGTTTTACATTTCCTGCGGTTGCAGGGGAAGGTGCCGGGGGTGGAGGTTGGGTTGGTGGGGGGTGTGGATCTGACAAGGGAGTCACGAAGGGAGTGGTCCTTGCGGAACGCTGATAGGGGAGGGGAGGGAAATATATCCTTGGTGGTGGGGTCCGTTTGGAGGTGGCGGAAATGGCGGCGGATAATACGTTGTATGCGCAGGTTGGACTACACCTCCTCCCACCCTGCCCCCTGTAAAATACCTGGACTACACCTCCTCCCACCCTGCCCCCTGTAAAATACCTGGACTACACCTCCTCCCACCCTGCCCCCTGTAAAATACCTGGACTACACCTCCTCCCACCCTGCCCCCTGTAAAATACCTGGACTACACCTCCTCCCACCCTGCCCCCTGTAAAAACGCCATCCCATATTCCCAATTCCTTCGTCTCCGCCGCATCTGCTCCCAGGAGGACCAATTCCAACACCGCACAACCCAGATGGCCTCCTTCTTCAAGGACCGCAGATTCCCCCCAGACGTGATCGACGATGCCCTCCACCGCATCTCCTCCACTTCCCGCTCCTCCGCCCTTGAGCCCCGCTCCTCCAACCGCCACCAAGACAGAACCCCACTGGTTCTCACCTACCACCCCACCAACCTGCGCATACAACGTATTATCCGCCGCCATTTCCGCCACCTCCAAACGGACCCCACCACCAAGGATATATTTCCCTCCCCTCCCCTATCAGCGTTCCGCAAGGACCACTCCCTTCGTGACTCCCTTGTCAGATCCACACCCCCCACCAACCCAACCTCCACCCCCGGCACCTTCCCCTGCAACCGCAGGAAATGTAAAACTTGCGCCCACACCTCCACACTCACTTCCCTCCAAGGCCCCAAGGGATCCTTCCATATCCGCCACAAGTTCACCTGTACCTCCACACACATCATCTATTGCATCCGCTGCACCCGATGTGGCCTCCTCTATATTGGTGAGACAGGCCGCTTACTTGCGGAACGCTTCAGAGAACACCTCTGGGCCGCCCGAACCAACCAACCCAATCACCCCGTGGCTCAACACTTTAACTCCCCCTCCCACTCCACCGAGGACATGCAGGTCCTTGGACTCCTCCACCGGCAGAACACAACTACACGACGGCTGGAGGAGGAGCGCCTCATCTTCCGCCTGGGAACCCTCCAACCACAAGGTATGAATTCAGATTTCTCCAGCTTCCTCATTTCCCCTCCCCCCACCTTGTCTCAGTCGGTTCCCTCAACTCAGCACCGCCCTCCTAACCTGCAATCCTCTTCCTGACCTCTCCGCCCCCACCCCCCACCGGCCTATCACCCTCACCTTGACCTCCTTCCACCTATCCCACCTCCATCGCCCCTCCCCCTAGTCCCTCCTCCCTACCTTTTATCTTAGCCGGCTTGGCTCTCTCTCTCTTATTCCTGATGAAGGGCTTATGCTCGAAACGTCGAATTCTCTATTCCTGAGATGCTGCCTAACCTGCTGTGCTTTGACCAGCAACACATTTGCAGCTGTGATCTCCAGCATCTGCAGACCTCATTTTTTACTCAAAAATCTATTTTCTGTCTCAATAAAGCCAAAAAGTAACTTTTCCATCTTTATAAATTGTTGTCTGGTTCCAGGCGGTCAGAAAGCCAACGGCTTCACATAGTCCATGGAATTCCAATCTAAGGACCCGTGACCCTTCTCGGTTGAAATACCTTATTAGCAATGCGGTCTTCTTACGTGACAGATTCCTGGTGCTGGCTGCAAAGCCAAAGTAAACCTCTTGGATTTGTAAAGTCTGATTGCTGGGGATCTAATTTTCTATCATTGGTGCTACAGTCCTATAAACAGCTTTGACTTGTATGTTTGAATTTCACTATTTTGTGACTTCTGTCGTTGCATATATGTGGGTGCTATTCAATGACAAATAGTTAAAAGTGGCTCCATTCACCTGTAGATTTAATTTACAACACACGTATTTTAATTAATGGTTTGCTAGGGCTTGTACATTTAATGGTAAGTTCCTAGGGAGTGTTGCTGAACAAAGAGACCTTGGGGTGCAGGTTCATAGCTCCTTGAAAGTGGAGTCACAGGGAGATAGATCAGAGCATAGAGTATAGGAGTTGGGAGTCTAGATTAGAGTGGTGCCGGAAAAGCACAGCAGGTCAGGCAGCACCTGAGGAGATTTTCCTGCTCCCTGGCCTGCTGTGCTTTTCCAGCACCACGCTAATCTAGACTCTGATTTCCAGCATCTGCAGTCCTCACTTTTGCCTGTAGGAGTTGAGAGGTCGTGTTGCAGCTGAACAGGATTTTGGTTAGGCCACTTTTGGAATATTGCATGCAATTCCAGTCTCCTTCCTTTCTGAAGGATGTTGTGAAACTTGAAAGGATTCAGAGAAAATTTACAAGGATGTTGCCAGGGTTGGAGAATTTGAGCTATAGGCAGAGGTTGAATAGGCTGGGGCTGTTTTCCCTGGAGCGTCGAAGGCTGAGGGGTGACCTCATAGAGGCTTATAAAGTCATGAGGGGCATGGATAGGAAAAGAGGCAAAGTCTTTTCCCTGCGGTGGGGGAGTCCAGAATTAGAGGGCATTGGTTTAGTGTGAGAGGGGAAAGATATGAAAGGGACCTAAGAGGCAAATCTTTTCACGCAGAGGGTGGTGCGTGTATGGATCAAGCTGCCAGAGGAAGTGGTAGAGGCTGGTACAATTACATCAATTAAACGGCATATGTATGGGTATATGAATGGGAAGAGTTTAGAGGGATATGGGCAAGTGCTGGAGTGGATTAGTTTGGGATAATCTGGACATGTTGGACAAGTTGGATGGAAAGGTCTGTTTCTGTGCTGTATACATCTCTATGACTCTATGTGCAAAATTGACAGGCAGGAGGCTGAAAGAACACTGCAGGCCAGGCAGCATCAGGAGGTAGAGAAGTCAACGTTTCGGGTGTAACCCTTCTTCAGGACTGGGGGTGGGTGTCAGGGGAGCTGCAGATAAAGGGGGCCGCAGGGGCAGGGTGGAGAAGAAGGTACAACCTGGTTGGTCAATGGGAGGAATGAATCGAGGAGGTTGTGGGGAGCAGAGGCGGGGAGGGGAGGGTAGCTGGGAATGGAGACAGGGGATGGGGAGGGAGGTAATTTGAAATTGGAGAGCTCAGTGTTGAGTCCTTCAATCAGGTTAAGTGTCTGGCACTTGAACTG
This sequence comes from Hemiscyllium ocellatum, assembly GCF_020745735.1. Taxonomy (NCBI): domain Eukaryota; kingdom Metazoa; phylum Chordata; class Chondrichthyes; order Orectolobiformes; family Hemiscylliidae; genus Hemiscyllium; species Hemiscyllium ocellatum. Next base: position 21,136,232 of record NC_083403.1, on the reverse strand, counting down.
TTGCATCTCTGGAGCAGGTGGGATTTGAACTTCAACTTTCTGGCACAGTGGTAGGGATTTTATTTAGGGACTCTTTTTAAGGAGCAGTAAATTACAAACACTACACACCAGGGACAGTGTGTTTCAGATTGCACTATCTGCCCTGATTGGATTTGACTCCTTGATCCCAGACTGGAATGGTGATACCCTGCACCACTACCTCCTCCCTGGGCTCTGGGCTTGGTTAGCTGAGTTGCCCTGGATGGCTGATTGTGATGCCAGTGTCAAGAGTGGGGTTAGTTTGAAAGCACAGCAGGTCAGGCAGCATCCGTGGAGCCGGAGAATCGACGTTTCAGCCAAGAGCCCTTCATCAGGAATTGTGATGCCAACCCAATAGTGTAGGTTCAATTCCTATCCCAGTGAGGGACAATGAAGAACTTTCGTTCTCAACCTCTCCGCTATCAGTCATCTCTCCCTAAGAGAGAGTAGCCCTATGGTCCAGTAGAAATATGATGACTTTACACCACTTGCAAATTGTATAGATGTCTCAAATAAACATCAGACATGATACATCAAAATACCTTCATTTGTGTTGCAACATTCAAGATTCTTCTCATGGTGTCAGCTGACTGAATCAGATACCTTGTTTGGGATTCTTCAATGTGCTTACTGTTCTTCAATTTTATCTTTGTTTGTAAATATGTTTGTGTTCTTGAGCACATTGCTTATTGAATAGCTCGCTTGCTGAAAGAGTTTTATTCCACAACAGATGATACAAGAGTGTGCAAACAGTGGAATTAAAAGTTTGAATTGTATTTACAGAGCAATGTGATACACAGCAATTACAAAACCTGTGCTTTCGAATCCCTCCAACTGTTTGAGTACATCGACTAACTCAAAATGAAAGCAGCTGCAGTTGCATTTGTTATGAATACACTTTATAATGTGTTGTAAAGTGTGATATATATGTTTTATTATAAATATTATTTAGTTTAGTATTTGGATTTTGAACTGATGGCATCTGGGTTTTGGTCTGTATATATAAGAATGTTTTATTATTACGGTACCAGTGTTTCTGGAATTATGACTTTTTTATAAACCAATATGAGAGAAGAAGTCCGTGGGGTCAGGGATTTGTGGTTGATACCAGAATTTGTTTGCATTGGTAGAGTTTTACAAGTGGACACTGTAAATATTGAGGTGCAAGAGCTTGTTTTCCACATAGAAACATCAGGAAACAATTTTATAAAATTTTGCTTAAAAGAAAAGCCCATAATTTGGAAATCTTTTGGTTTCAATTTGTAGAAACTGTGGTTGAAGCTTGATGTAAGAAAGCTCCTTCTAGAGAAAGGCGATAGAACCTTTTAGAACTGTTCAGAACTCAGTGTAAGGAATTTAGCTTGAAAGTTCCAGACCAGAAGTATTTGGTTAGAACCCTGATAAAATTATTTGAAGCTGTAAAAAATTAAACTTAGTTGTGCGACTAATTAAGAAAGGGACTACCAAGACTGGGGTTTAAAAGAAACAGTTCAGTAAAACCTATATATGTGATGGAGAAGTGATCTGGTGTTTGAGTGCTGTAATGTGATGGTGTTGGAACTTTGCTGTGTGTTTTGAAACCCTTCAAATTGTGTTATATATTTATTTTATTTTCTTTATTTTTATTTCATCTGTCTCTCTTTTGCACAATTAACTTTTGATTTATTGTTAAAACCAGATCTGCAGCATTGTCTACTTGTGTCTCAGTGAAATAACACCTCATTAAATAAACCAAAACAAAATGTGACTGGGGTCTCTCTCTTATCCGGTAATAACACCAGTTGGGATCATTATTATTGTTGCTATTATTGTTGTTATTATTTTGTGGATTCATATTCAGAGGATTGTGCCTTAAGGCTCCAATTGACCTTAGGGTGTGAAATGCCATTTGCAATTCCCCCTTCTTGGACATAATCAAGGGATTCAGAAAGATCTGCATTTTGCAATTTCCATGCAGTGACAAATCCCCTTGCCTCTGAATCCATCTCTGAGGGGCATTAAATTTCACAAATCATTAATGTTTCAGATTATGACTTTTCATCAGCCATGTTTGCATGGTCTAAGGCATTATGGCCTCTGAATAGATTGTCCCGTGGAGTTCAAAGTGGTGAGAAAGTGCCTTTATTAAGTTTGTACTTAAATAGCACCTACATGCATTATGTAGCACCTATAACATCATAAAACATCCCAAGACGACTCAAAGGAATAATACCAAAGAAAGTTTCGCACAGTCACATAAAACGATGTTAGAATCAATAAGCAAATGCTTGAAAAAATAGTACATTGCAAAATGTGAATCAAGAAGTGCGAATGCAGATGAGTTTTAGTGAATGCATTCTAGAGTTTCGGGTCTGGAAAACTGAGGACGTTACCATTCGAACTGGAGCATTGCTATTTAGGAATGTACCAAAATGAGAGGAGATAGACAACTGGTAGGTTTATGGGATTAGAGGAAGTTGAATAGAAAGGGAAGGGCAAGGCCACATTGAGAGATAAGAAATTTAGTTGAGATTCCAGGTCATTATTAGTTTAAAAGACCCCATGTCAACTGCCTTTCTCAAAACTTATTATTTTATGAAAGATCAAAATGGAGAAACCGTTCTCCTACACAGCATATACCAACAATAATGATTTTTTTTGCACAGAAGTTGTATTTGTTTTTGTTTCCTTTTAAAAAATGGTTTGAGAATGTTTGGTCTGAAAAAGAGACATTTTTGTGTTGCACCCAATCTCTCTTGCATTTCAGAAAACTGGTAACATTGTATGGCAAACAAAGCAGTGAAAACTATTGGCAGACTCTGAAAGAATGTGAACTTTAATCCACTGAAAAGCTCTGAACTAATGAGGCTCCTTTCTATGGGAATTCTTTTTCCTATCAATTTTCTCCACTTCACTCCAGAAGACCTGCTCACTGCGTAAACGTAATTACCACTATTTGTGTATAAATCAGACAATGTATACAATCAGAGGGGCAGAAAGGAAATAAGAAATAATTTCATTTCTAGAGTGCCTCCATTGTCAGGACACAAGTTTTTTTAACGGCAAGGTGGGAGTCCTGCGTATTGATACTTGGCCAAGCTCAGTGACCCTTTGTCGATATTTACATCCTTCAAACTGGCATGACTAGCTAGTCATTAGGATTAATCGTTGGCACAGGTAGGGGTGTTCTGGCAAGAAACATAGGAGTGAATTACACAGCCTCCGTGCTAGATTTGAAGGTTGTTTGGGGGCTGAGGTAAGCAGGTTAAATCTAAACTATTTTCTTTAAAATCTTTAGATTAAAATCTTTACTATCAGTGCCATTCCCTTTGTCTTTTGTTCGGGGCACCTTACCATTTCATCCACTTGCTCCTCCTCCCTCTCTGTCAACTGTATTAAAACCATAATTTTCCACTCCTGAAGAACAGTCAGGTAAGACTGATTGTGACCTTTGCTTCTCAATCCACAAACCATGCCAGACCTATTAAGTTTCTCTAATACTTTGTTTTATCATAACCAGTAGATTAACCCTAATTCAATGAAGAGTGCATGAGTACCTGCACTAGGTTCACTTAAAATGATGTTTCAACCTGATGAAGCTACCACATGGGGCAACTTGCATGCCCAGCAATATAAACAGCAAGTATTAGACAGAGCTAAGTGATTAGATTAGATTAGATTACTTACAGTGTGGAAACAGGCCCTTCGGCCCAACAAGTCCACACCGACCCGCCGAAGCGCAACCCACCCATACCCCTACACTTGCCCCTTACCTAACACTACGGGCAATTTAGTATGGCCAATTCACCTGACCCGCACATCTTTGGACTGTGGGAGGAAACCGGAGCACCCGGAGGAAACCCACGCAGACACGGGGAGAACGTGCAAACTCCACACAGTCAGTCGCCTGAGTCGGGAATTGAACCCAGGTCTCAGGCGCTATGAGGCAGCAGTGCTAACCGCTGTGCCACCGTGCCGCCCACTAACAACCAACAGATCAGATCTGAGCTTTGCAGTCATGTCACATTCAGCAATGAATGCTGGTGAACAATTAAAGAACTGGCTAGTGGAAGAAACTCTACAGTATGTTACGGGAGCTTCACTTATTCAGACAAGCGAGGAGTATTCCATTACACTCCTGAATTGTGCCTGGATCCAATACTTTTCGTCCACTACTTTTCATCCTTTATATAAATGATTTGGATGTGGGCATAAGGGGTATAAGTTAGTAAGTTTGCAGATGACACCAAAATTTGAGGTGCAGTAGTCAGCTAAGAAAGTAAACCTCGGATCTTGATCAGATGGGCCAATGGGCTGAAAAGTGTCAGATGGAGTTTAATTTAGATAAATGTGAGGTGCTGCATTTTGGGAAAGCAAACCTTAGTACTTAATGGTAAGGTCCTATGGAGTGTTGCTGAACAAAGAGATCTTGGAGTGCAGGTTCATAGTTCCTTGAAAGTGGAGTTGCAGGTAGATAGGATAGTGAAGAAGGCGTTTGGTATGCTTTCTTTTATTGGTCTGAGTATTGAGTACCAGAGATGTACAGGATATTGGTTAGGCCACTTTTGGAATATTGCGTGTAATTCTGGTCTTCTTCCTGTCAGAAAGATGTTGTGAAACTTGAAAGGGTTCAGAAAAAAATTTACAAGGATGTTGCCAGGGTTGCAGGATTTGTGCTACAGGGAGACATTGAGTAGGCTGGGGCTTTTTTCCCTGGAGCATCAGCGGCTGAGGGGTGATGTTATAGAGGATTATAAGATCATGAGGGGCATGGATAGGATAAATAGACCAAGGCTTTTCCGTGGAGTGTGGGGGTGCAGAACTAGAGGGCATAGGTTTAGGATTAGAGGAGAAAGATATAAAAGAGACCTAAGGAACAAAGGATGTGGTGGAGGCTGGTACAATTGCAACATTTAAAAGGCATCTGGATTGTTGGATGAATAGGAATGTTGGTAGGGATGTGGGATGGGTGCTGGCAGGTGGGGCTAGGTTGGATTAGGATATCTGGTCGGCATGGACAAGTTGGACTGAAGGGTCTGTTTTTGTGCTGTACATCTCTATGACTATGACCCTGTGGATGGTGGGCAGACCATGGGGACTCAGCAATTGAGTTTCTTGTTGAAGAATTCCTTGCCTCTTGTTAGATTTTGGGTGTTCGTGATAGATATTTAATATATTCCCTCATTTAGAGATCCGTATGGATCCCTACAACTGAGCTAGGAGGCCCAGGCTCCAGTCCCACCTGCTCCAGCGATGTCGTAAGACAGTATATACTTATCATAGAGTGAGTGCAGCAAAGATTCATGAGGCTTATACCAGGGAAATAAGGGCTGTCCTATGAGGAAAGATTGGTTCGACTGGGCCTTTTCTCACTAGAGTTTAGAGGAATTAGAATGGATCTGATTAAAACATATAAAATTCTAACAGGATGAGACAGACTAGATGTAGGGACAGTACTTCCCCTGGTTGGCAACCAAGGGTCACATCTCAAGATATGGAGCCATTTAGGATTGAGATGAGGAAATATTTCAGCATTCAGAGGGTGTTCACCCTGTGGAATTCACTACAACAGAGCTCTCAGGTGTATTTTCAAGAAAGAAAATGATAAATTTTGAGATATTAAAGGCGTCAAGGAGTGTGGAGAAAACATGGAATATGGCGTTAATAGAGCGGATCAGCCTTGATCATAGTGAATGCAGAGTAAGCTTGAAGGACCAAATGACATACTCGATGTAGAGATGGCTATTTATAACAATGTTTCAGATTGTTCATTAGATTAGATTAGATTACTTACAATGACAATAAAGGATATTTCCTCATCTCAATCCTAAATGGCTCCATATCTTGAGAAAGGAGACTTAGAGTTGTAAATAGTGGTTGTTTAATGTTCATTTTTAGAGTTAAAGATAAATTGATAGTTTTTCTTTAAATAGTGGAATTTGGGAGTTCTCTCTCACTCATACTTTAACAGATTACGGGGCGAAGTGAGTTTTTCTGGGTGTTTGGTTTAATTAGCAGAAAGGTTCACTACCACATCGTAACAACTCGCAATATCAAAATAATCATTGTCTTCTTTGTTCACTCCTCCATCATAATGGCAGCTTTCATTTTATATAAAAACAAACAATTCAGCTTTTTCCAAAGAAGTTGGGGCACTAGGCAGCATTGGCCTGTTAGCTTTCATAACTCTTATCTATAACTTGTCTATTGTCCTTGTTTAAAACATTATTTGTTTATGTTTGGGGAAGGTAAGTAACTGCTATAACAGCCTTTATATGAGGTCTCAATTCTACACAGGAAATCACATTTCAAAGGGACCTTGGTTTGAATACCCTCATCCTACTCTTGTGGTCACAGTTGGTTCAGTTCAGTTTCTGGTCAATAGTGATTCTCATGATTTTGACAGTTTGAGAGATTCAGTGATGCTAATACCAGTCAATGCCAAGAGGATATGGTTCATTTTGTCATGTGGTTTTATGCCCACAGACATGAGTTTGCATTTAGGACAGAATGATCAAGGAGAAGGCAAAGTCAAAAACTATGCCTACACTTAGGCTCCCTCAGGGCTCTGTTTATTGTATATTCATACTAGTTATTCTTATACATTGTAATCTGAAATTTATGAGTTTCTAAACTTACTGTCATGTTATCAAGGCTATTCTTTACAGGTCCTCCATAACTAGGTGTCACATGTGCCAACTTTCATCCATCTTCTAAATATTTGGTCTCAGTAACTCCAATTACACAATGCTAGTTGAGTTCACAGAGGAGCAGCTCTGTGACAACATTACAAGGTTGCTCCACAGAACAAGTGCCCTTACACAATAGTGAGGTGGTCTCTTTTTGGAGATGGTCACTACCTGCTATTTGAGTGGCATGAGTATTATTTGAAACTTGCACCTGAATGTTGTTCAGGTCTCGCTGCACATGGATACTGACTGCATTGGTATCTGAGGAGTTGCAATGAAATTGAAACACAGTCTTCATTGTTTATCTATTTGCCATTGCATCAAATAGACCTCTGAAAGATGAAGATAATGTCAGCTATACAAGAACACAAATGCAGGTTGAAAGTTCCACAATTTTATATCACTGATGTCAGTGAGCTTGCTAAACTTGGCTACCTTCACATATTTTTGTGAATTTGCCTTTTTGCTACTACGACTGACTGCGCTTGACATATGGATACTAATCTTTCAGTATAGAGGGAACATGTTATGAAATGACATGGAACTGATTTATTTGAAATATGACATCCTTTTCCAAATACAGCATATTGCTGTAAAGAAAAATGTGGACTTATTATGATGTGTGCATTTATTGTCTTTCTTGATTTAAGAATTAAAAATTTCAATCATCAAATTCATAATAAAGCATAGGTGCATTGTTTCATGAGGTCAAGGTGTATCTTGGATTTTAAAACTAGCTTTGTAAGTAGCCTGAGATGAGTTTTATCTGGGTTAAAAAATGTTTGCACAAAAAAGTTGGATTGGAAGGATGTGTGGGAGTATCGGTAGTGGAGGATACAAGGATATGGTTTGCAAACAGGTTTTTTTAAATCAGGACAAAAGAATGAAGAGTTCAGACAATGGAAACATGGGTGAAGTTAGTCATGAACAGAGAAGGGGAAGTTTTCTTCGAGGAAACTGCTGGAGAAATCAGAAGAGCATCAAAATAAATAGGAAAAATTTTTTTTTGAGTTGTAAGTTCAGATGGGTGGCACGGTGGCGCAGTGGTTAGCACTGCTGCCTCACAGCGCCAGGAACCTGGGTTCAATTCCCACCTCAGGTGACTGACTGTGTGGAGTTTGCATGTTCTCCCTGTGTCTGCGTGGGTTTCCTCCGGGTGCTCCGGTTTCCTCCCACAGTCCAAAGATGTGCGGGTCAGGTGAATTGGCCATGCTAAATGCCCGTAGTGTTAGGTAAGGGGTATGTGTAGGGGTATGGGTGGGTTGCACTTCGGCGGGTCGGTATGGACTTGTTGGGCCGAAGGGCCTGTTTCCACGCTGTATGTAATCTAATCTAATCTAATCTAATCACCAGTGAAGTGTCACTCAGTGCAGAGTTGAGGAAAGAAACAGGTGGAGAAACTTGGGGCAAAGGGGAGGATTGTAGCAACATGGTAAGATGATTTTTGAGAAGAGGAGAGGGTGGAACAAGATAAGATATTTGAAGTGAGGAAAAGATACCAGTGGAGTAAAGAAGCGCACTAAGGGAGTGATTTAGCATTTAAGACCACATTGTGTCACTGTGCTGGTTTGAGTTAGGCAGGCAGTGTAAGTCAAAGCAAAGAATTGTGGATGCTAGAGATCTGAAATAAAAGCAGAAAGTGCTGCAGAAGTGCAGCTGACTGGCAGTGTCTGTGGAGAGAGAAAGAAAGGTAATGTTTCCAGTTCAATATGACTCTTCTTCCCACCATTTCTTAAAAAAGTCAGACCTTCACAGAATTGAAAACTAAAATCCATTTTGTTCTACATTAGAATACAAATTCACAAATAATAATGTGTTGTGAACCTTCTTCATACTGCCAATTTCTCTGAAATTGTACACCTCCATCTATATTGTTGATAATGCCACTTCTCTTTGAACTCTCAACAAACTTAGGTTTGTGGCTTTCTTGTCTGTCATTTAGGTCATTAACAATGACAAGGTGTATTTGAGGTGGTCATGCAGATCCTTGTGAGTCACCCAGAGGTTCTATCTAGCGATTCAAGTAACTGCCTATTATTCATGCTTTCTTTATCTTTCCATTCAACCAGTTTCCTAATGAAGTCAATAATTTGTCTGCAGTTCCATGAGCTTTAACTTTAGCTAAGGGTTTCATTTAAGGGACTTAATGGAATTCCATCGGGTATTTGGTATAACTGGTGTAGATATTCCTGTGCCCATTATTTTGTAATCTGGATGTAAGTTTGCTCGCTGAGCTGGAAGATTTGTTTTCAGACGTTTTATCACCGTACTAGGTAACATCATCAGTGAGCCTCCGCTGAAGCACTGGCGTTAGTGACCCACTTTCTGTTATGTGTTTAGGTTTCCTTGGGTTGGTGAGAAAAAGAACAGAAAGTGACATCACCACAATAAATGACATCACCAAACCAAGAAATCTAACTACATCAGTAGAAAGTGGGTCACTAACATCAGTGGTTCACCGGAGGCTCACTGATGATGTTACCTAGCATGGTGATGAAACGTCTGAAAACAAACCTTCTAGCTCAGTGAGCAAACTTACATCCAGAACCTCAACCTGAGCTACAAATCTTCTCAAAACTCATTATTTTGTAATCTGTTTTAAAAAAAAATTCAAATAAGTTGTTCATGCATCACCTACCCTCAAGACATCCAAGCTGGCTAAATAGTTGGGGAGTTTCATATGGTTGGTTTCTTAACCCTCAATCATATGGTTTCATAATTTCTCTCTGTCATCTTACCCAAGTATCCCAAGAGTAACATGCATAATTTTTCAATCTAAGGGACCAATCCCCAAACCCTCATGCTAGACACTGAGTTACTGTCTGTTAAATGTTAAGTTTGACTGTACACCAAACAAATTGCACAAAGTATCGGTCAGACCTCTAGTGAAAGAAGTATTGAAAAAAATAACAAAAAAACATGTAATTTGTTGCCCATCAGGTGTCCTTCATGTACCTCCCTTGACCCATGTGCCACCTCAGAATGTGCCAACACCAGCAGGAGAATCCCAAAGTGCTGCCAGTGATGCCCTGTTTGAAACAAACATTCAGGAAGAGATTAGATTCAAGCCTGGAGCAGCTAATATTATAATATCACAAGGCAATCCTGTAAGCTTCAACTGTTCCATTGATGTACCTGAATTTTACCAGGATGTACCTATTGAATGGCTGAAGAATGGCAAAGAACTAATTGATGGCCATCGTTGCTTCTACAAAGGGATTGCTTTTTCAATCAGTGAACACAGAGCCAGGATCCTCAGCAGCTGCAGGTACAGGAATGTTTTAAATATTTTTGGTTTTAGAAAACATGTGCCTTTCGGACAGTAAGGCCTAATGCAATATTTTTAAATTTTTAAATGTTTAAAATTTCAGGTAAGTTCTTCAGTAATACAGCTCGTGGTGTAGTCCATTTTGTCTCACTCTTCAGGCCTATTTGAGTAGATTTCACCAAAGAAAATTCCTGCACCTGAAAAGCCAGGTGCTGCATTGCAGCAAGTCTGAGAGTAAGGTGGGGAGAACAGGATGAAGATTTGAGAGATGAGCAACTTAGCAGACTGTACAATGTATGACTGGAGCTTAGGAAGTTGAGGGGTGACGCTGTAAAGGTTTATAAAATCATGAAGGGTATAGATAAGGTGAATAGCAAAGATCTTTTCTCTCAGGTAGGGGAGTTCAAAGCCCCAAGGCATAAATTTGAGATGAGAGAAGAAAGGTTTTAAAGGGACCTGAATAGCAACTTTTTCATACAAAGCAGGGTTCGTATATGGAAGAACTGCCAGAGGAAATGGTGGATGCAAGTACATAGAACATAGAACATAGAAAAATACAGCGCAGTACAGGCCCTTCGGCCCTCGATGTTGCGCCGACCGAAGCCTACCTAACCTACACTAGCCCAATAACCTCCATATGCTTATCCAATGCCCGCTTAAATGACCATAAAGAGGGAGAGTCCACCACTGCTACTGGCAGGGCATTCCATGAACTCACAACCCGCTGAGTAAAGAAACAACAGATACAACATTTAAAATGCATTTGTGTAGGTACATGGATAGGGAAGATTGAGAGGGATATGGGCCAAATGCAGGCAAATGGTTCTCGTATAGTTTAGGAAACCTGGTCAGCATGGACGAGTTGGACCAAAATGTCTGTTTTTGTGCGGTATGACTATTTAAGTAACTAATTTTTCTTTAATATTTTACATGCAAAACATGTTGCTACTTTCAACATCAAGAGGGATAAATACAATGTTAATTGGAACAGATCTCTGTGGCAATGCATAGTGGGAAAGAATGTTCACGTAGTCAAAGGTACTTAAATATCTTTTGGTGGCTTGGTGACTCAGAGTTAATACTGCTGCCTCACAGCGCCAGGGACCCAGGTTCGATTTCAGCCTCAGGTGACTGTCTGTATGAAGTTTGCACATTCTCCCCGTGTCTGCACGGGTGCTCCAGTTTCCTCCCCCAATCCAAAGATGAGCAGGTTAGGTGAATTGGCAATGCTAAATTTTCCACAGAGTTCAGGGGTGTGGAAGTTCGGTGCATCTGTCAGGGGTAAATATAGGGTTGGGGAATGGGTAAGGGTGGATTACTCTTTGGAGGGTTGGTGTGGACTTGTTGGTCTGAAAGGCCTGTTTCCACACTGTAGGGATTTTATGATTCTATAAATAATTGCCTCTAAATGATGCAGTGCAAAAGATTTACTGAAATTCCTGGAGGGATCGGAAGGGAATGATGAATGTGGAATAAGAGACAGTAATACGTTTGTAAAAATTAAGTCTGATGCATCTTGACAGTAATCTATACTTTTTGCTTTCAACAGCATCTCCAATGTACTGCATTCTGACGCAGGTGTCTACAACTGTAGGATATTAATATCTAATGTTCCCATTGAATCAGAGAAGATCAATCTTCGGATAGAAGGTAAGACTTTCATGACAGCACATCATCTTTGAATCAAGTCATGCTCATTCAATTTTCCTACCACTTGCAAAATGAATGGAAAATTTAGTAATTCGTGAAATATTCTGAGGAGAGATGTGAGATACTGGGATTATCTCTGTTAGAGTACAGAAGGCCAAGAGACTATTTCTTCAAGTCTTTGAAAATTATAATAGGTTTTGATGAGGTGAAAGGGAAATCTGAGTTACAGTTGGGAAGTCATTGATGAGAGGGATGGTTTGTTCGTTCAGAATTCTCACAAAGATTGAGGAAAAGGATTGGGAAATGCCTTTGACGAAGTGTGTTGAAATCCAGAATGCTTTTTCACAAGGAATAGTTGAGGTAAAAAAAATTGTTATACTTGGTCAAGGAAGAGTTGATTGAAAGATTTGAAACTGAAAAAAAAATAGGAATTCTGAGAGTGAGGAGCTGAGGTGTTTGCTTTAGATAAGGACGGATTTAAATACAGTGAGTTGAATGGCCTACTTATTACATTGTAAACTTCTGAGATGCTATAGGCATACACTTTGAGGTTGAGTACGATCTATGATTTAACTTATTAAAGTTGTGTAGCATATACAATACTGAAGTAAGAAATGGGTTGAAGAGTTATGGAGAGATAGGAAAATTGAGTTGAGATCAGCCATGATCATATTGAATGGCAGAATTGACTACTCCTGCTCCTTGTTCTTATGTTCTAAAATACAGCTCTCTGTAGCATATTTAATTGTGTAATCATCAGAGGAACTGAATGTTTGAGTTCCCCAGTAATTGTGTTCCATGTTCTTCCATTAGTTCCTCCTTGAGCCTATTGAGCTGAAATATTATTTAAAAACAGAAAGTTAGTTCCATTACAAAGGAGCTGCCATTTAGTTACTTTGTGTTTCAACTTTCAACTGAACTGTCTCAGACAAAGGTAACACAGTAGAAATGAAAGCTCCCTAGAGATATTATTCTGGAGCTAGATATAAGAAAGTTTCTTGCCACCATTTTTCAACTCCTTTCTTTTAAAGGGGAATCCTCACTTTCGACTGAACATCTTTTTGCAAGTTTTTTCCTCTTCATTCCGTTCCAGTCAAGTATTAAGAGGTGAATTGGCTCCCTGCTCTTGAAGCATTTCCATCGGCCACAACAGCATTTTGAGATATTTTACACACAGCTATACCTCACTGTAAAGGAACGTAGTAATTGAATTCATCAGAATCAAATAAAATGTCAATTAGAAGGTTTATTTGTGGGAGAGGAAGAACAATTTTATTATTTGCTAAGCCCAATAAAAGTAATAAAGAGACAACATCAAACACACAAGCACATTCAACATTTAAAAAGGGAGAAGTGCCCAGTACTAAAGTAAGATAAATGAATCTGTAGTTTATGTCTTTGTAAATGTTGAGTTTTAACCTAACCTGAAACCGCAATTAGTAAATTGGTGGCTTGTATCCTGAGCAGTATATTCCTATTACCTTTGCATTCTCAGTGAGTGATATTTCTCTAATTTGTTTTATCATGATAAAAAATTCCACAACACCAGGTTATAGTCAAACAGGTTTATTTAGAAGCACTAGCTTTCGAAGCGCTGTTTCTTCATCAGCATGAAGAAGAAGCGCTTCGAAAGCTAGTGCTTCCAAATAAACCTGTTGTACTATAACCTGGAGTTGTGTGATTTTTAATTTTGTCCACCCCAGTCCAACACTGACTCATCCAAATCATGGCTTGTTTTATCACCAGATTATGTCCTTGCAAAGAGACTAAGAGAGACAGAATGAGAGAGAGAAAGACCAATGTATCAAGTTCTAGTTACAAATGCATCATTCTTTGCTGCACTGTCAAAGCAGCTGCTTGAAAAGCAGCTCATTCATGTATTCCTATTTCTGGGCTCACAGTTTTCTGAGCTGGATAATTTGCAGGCAACTTTTCCTCCGTTTTGAAAATGTCAACTTCAGCTCAGACTATCTTTATTTATGTCACATCAGTTTCGTGAAAGTGGGATAACCTATGGTCAAGTAATTGCTGTGGCCATTTTAAGTCAGTATTTTTCCTTTTTAAAACCATTTTATTTGATGAAAGTCCAGCTGTTAACTCAGATGATGGAATTCAGAGATTCATGATCAATATTTTGCCACGAACATATCAATACACGGATGATTTAAGTGAATTTGGAACATTATATAATGTTGAATTCTGAATATAAACCTCTGTCCTCTTGTAGAGTTGTCAACATTTATGGCACATTCAGCTCATCATGTCTATGCTAGCCATAAAGAAGCTGTCTGACCTAATCTCAGTATTCTGCAGTAGGTCCGTAGCCTTGTGAGTTACCGAACTTCAGTTGTTTCTGAGGGACCCTTTTAAAATGATGCGGGTTCCTGCCTGTACCATTCTTTGAAGCAGTAAATTTTAGAGTCCCCAATGAAGGTGTGTCAATGAAGGTGGCTACTTGGCCAATCAAGTCAATGCTGTTTCACTACTCAGCAATCCAATCAGTTCTACTCCTCTGTTCTGCCTGATCAAGTTGCCTCAAAATCCTGGAATTCCTTCCTACAGCACATGGACTGCAGCAGTTCAAGAAGGCAGCTCATTACCACCTTCTTGTAGCTCAGATCTCCTTTCTGGTAAATCTTTTTTATTCATTCACAGGAACATGGATGTTACCGGCTCTCATTTATTACCCCTCTGTCATTGCCCTTCAGAAGGTGATGTGGTGAGCCACCTCCCTGAACTGCAGCCATCCATCTGGTGTAGGTGCACCCAATTAGAAGTGAGTTCCAGGACTTTAATCCTTTCCTTTAGCAAAGGAATGATGCTGTAGTTCTAATTCAGGATGATATCTGGCTTGGAGTGCAGCTTGTAGTTGGCAGTGCCCATGTGTCTGTTGTCCTTGTCATGGGTATGGAAGGTGCTGTTAGAGGAGCCTTGATGAATTGCTATAGTACCTTTTATAGATGGCACTCAGTGCTAGTGATGGAAGGCATGAATGTTAAAGGTGAAGGATGTGGTGTATGTCAAGCACGTTGCGTTGTTCTTGATGCTGCCGAGCTTCTCGAATGCTGTTGGAACTGTACCCATCCAGGCTAATGGAGAGTGTTCTATCACTCTCCTGACTTATTCCTGGGAGATGGGAGTTGACTTATGAGTTGCAGAAGTCCTAGCTTCTGACCTGATCTTGAAGTCATGGTATTTATTTGGCTGGTCCAGTTCAGTGTTTGGTTAATGATGATGCCAGGATGTTGCTACCACAATACATTTTCACAATTCTCTGAACTAAATTCTACTTGACACTTGGCTCCTTATACTGGCCTATATATGTCCTGTTCGAGTCAATTTTAATCACTCTCAATGCATGCCATCTCTCCCAGTTGTGAACATTTAGTTTCATTTCAATGTTAAAAGAGCCATAGTCCTAATGCTGACCATGTTGCCAAAAGCTACTAACCATCCAACCTGCAGTTGTCAAAACCAAAATGTCCCACAAGTTGTAATTTATAACCTGAAGCTAATTGTTTTTGTCCAAGTGAAACCTGATCTTCTTGTTTTGTGAAATAACTTTTTATGTTGTGCTTTTTAAACGCTTTCTCAAAGTCCATTGGGACAATACCTATTGCATTTTCTTCAAGTTTTTCTGTCACTTCTGGTGAAAAAAGTCTCCTAATCTCTCCTCTAACCCTTCCACCAATTATTTTAAAATCTATACTCTTTTGTTATTGGGTCCATCCATTCTATCTAGGTATTTGATAATTTTGTAGACGTCAGTTAAACCTCTGTTCTTATCAACTCAGTCTATCAAGTATCTTTTCATAATAAAAATTCTTCAGTCCCGGTAACAAGCTTATAAATCTCCAAAACATCCTCTCCATTGTGGTCACATCTTTACTTTGACCTGGTGACCAGAATTGCATGTAGTACTCACCAGTAAATCAATTATGTTTTATACGTTTTCAGCATAACCTCTTTTCTGTTCTATATCTTTTCTAATAAATAAAAATGTTAGGCTTGCCTTGCCTTGTCCCTTGGCATGATACCTTCAGGATTTTGATGGCCTGTATGCTAGAGTATCTCTATTTCTGTACAATTTTAGTGTCCTACCATTATGCATTCTTTTGCTTTGCTTTCCCTCTCCAAATGGAGACTGAGAACACTACAAGACATATCAACATTCTGGCAATAGTAGTGATGATTTGTGCTTCAGAACCAGCCATTCTACCAGCCATGTTGGTCCTGTGCAGCTACAACACTGGCATTTACCCAACAATGTGAAAAATTGCCCAAGTGTGTCCTGTCCATAAGGAATGTCAATCCAACTTAGCAATTACTTGCCTATCAATCTACTCTAAATCATCAGCAAAATGATTGAAGGGATCACTGCTCTTGAATTTCAATCATTGATACATGTGATGAAAAGAGAGGGATCCTGTACTGAACCCTTCGGCACCCAATGTAAACTGCTTTCCAGAAAACGATTCATCCGTCAGTACATTTTTCTCCTGCCATTGAGCCATTGAACTTATTAATCTTGGGTCTCATAGGCTTTTTCCTTTCTGACCATACTGAAATCTGATTAAAAGCTCACTTATCTAATCAACTTTGTTACTTCACATTCTGTAGGGTAGTTTAATGCAGCACTTTTGTGCCCCTGTCATTTTGAATGTGAGCATTTACTTGATATTCTTATTGACCAAATTTCTAGTCAAACTTGGCCACACAGCTGGTGGGAAACATAGGATTCTGAGTGAGCTACATGCAGAAATTCTGAACAGAAGAGGAGGAAGGAGAAAGTTTCCAAAAGTCCTGGTTAGTTTGCAATGTGGAAAATTTGAGTCACAATTTGTGTTTCACTTCTCCTTCCTGTCATGTGTTATATACTCAAATAGCAAATCTCAGCAATAGGAATTGGGAAAGTTGCTTAGTGAAAAGCTGGGCGACATTAAGGCACCCATTAGAAATGATTACAGAGTGTGCTGTGGTGGCTCCGTTGATATATCACGACTGAGTGTGGAAGTGGAGTGTGAAAATCAGGAAACATTTGCAAGTTTAATCACAGTTTCATGCTAAATAATGAATCTAGAGCAGAACAAGAGTTTTAAAGGCTTTGACTTAAGGGTGTAGGTGCATAGTTCCTTGAAAGTGGAGTTGCAGGTAGACAGGATGGTGAAGAAGCATGATCATAGCTGCAGTGATCCTAGGATAAGCAAAATGACAATTGCTCAACAGGTTTAATATTTAGTGGGGATGCACTAGTGTTTATATGCGAATACCAATTGAGAACAGCATCATGGGTGGATTATAGTATCCCACCCTTTCACAGTTGTCAAGTAGACATCGTCTCATTCTTGTGATTCTTCACAAATAAATATTGACATAACTTGGCGATGGTATTGAAGTTAGCCGGCAGATATAGAATAGTACCCCGGCAACAGCCTTTGGGTTTTGTATACATGGCCCTGACCAGTTATGTATGGTTAGCTACAAGGTTCATCATTCTGTTGATTTTTCTGATTTTATGTTCTTAGCTTATAATTTTAATGGACACCCATGACTTCTATTGCGTACTTCTAATAGAGCATCAGATACTTTGTGGGTACAAAATGTTGAGTCATAAAGTTTTACAGCACAGAAAGAGACCCCTCAGCTCATTATGTTCACTGGCCATTAAACATCCATCTGCTGGATATGGTTGAGATACTAAATAAATATTTCATGTAGACATTTACTGCAGAGAAGGATGTGGAAGCTAGGGTACTTGGAGAAATAAATAGTGCTATCTTGAAAAGAGTTCCCATTACAACAGACAAAGTTCTGGGAGTTTTAAATACATAAAGGTAGGTAAATCCTCAGGACCTGATCAGGTGTTTTCCACAACTTTGTGGGAAGCTGGAGAAGAGATTGCTAAACCCCTTGCTGTGATACTTGTATAATGATGGAACACTGGAGGTTGGCTGATGTGGTACCATTATTTAAGAAAGGGTGGAAGGAAAAGCCAGGGAAGTATGGAGCGGTGAGCCTTACATCAGTAGTAGGTCAGTTATTGAAGGGGGTTCTAAGGAATATGGTCTGCATGCGTTTGGAAAAATAAGGACTGATTATGGATAGTGAACATATCTTTATGTGTGGGAATCATATCTCACTAACTTGATTGCATTTTTTGAAGAGAAAGACAAAGAAAATTAATTAACATAGTGGGGTAAACGTTGTCTAAATGGGCTTCAGCAAAGTGTTCAACAAGGTTTCATATAGTAGACTGGTTAGTAAGGTGGGATCCGGGGGGACTAGCGAATTGGATACAAAATTGATTGAAGGTAGGAAACAGAGGTTGGTGATAAAGGGTTGCTTTTCAGACTGGAGGCTGTCACCAGTGGTATGCCGCAAGGATCAGTGTTGCATCCACTACTTTTCATCATTTACATAAATGATTTGGATGTGAATATAAGAAAGATAGTAAGTTTGCAGATGACACCAAAATTGGTGGTGTAGTGGACAGTGAACAAAATTATCTCAGGGTATAATGGGACCTTGATAAGATGGGCCAATGGGCAGAAAAGTGGCAGATGGAGTTTAATTTAAGTAAGTATGAGGTGTTGCATTATGGTAAAGCAAACCAGGGCAGGACTGTACAGTTAATAGTAGGGCCCTGGGAAGTTTGCCAGTGAAATAGCCTTCGGAATGCAGGTGCATTATTACTTGAAAGTAGAGGTGAAGGTTGACAGGGTAGTGAAGGTGGCATTTGGCATGCTTGCCTTCCTTGGCCAGAACATTGAGTACAGTAGTTGTGAGGTCATATTGTCACTGTACAGGACATTGGTGAGGCCACTTTTGCCCTTCTATAGGAAGGATGTTGTTAAACTTGAGAGGATGCAGAAAAGATTTACAAAGATATTACCAGGACTGCACAGTTTGAATTATGGAGAGAGACTGAATAAGCTGGTGCTTTCTTTCCCTGGAGCATTGGAGACTGAGGGTTGACCATATAGAGATTTATAAAATCATGAGGGGCATGGATAGACTAAATAGTCAATGTCTTTTTCCTAGGGTGATGAAGTCTGAGACAAGAGGGCATAGGTTTAAGGTGAGAGGAGTAAAACCTAAAAGTGACCTAAGGGACAACGTTTTCATGCAGAGGGTAGTGCCTGTATGGAACAATCTGCCAGAGGAATTGGTGGAAGTGGGTATAATTGCAACATTTAAAAGGCATCTGGATGGGTTTATGAATAGGAAGGGTTTAGAAAGATCTGGGCCACATGCTGGCAAATGGGACTAGTTCAGATTGGGATGTATGGTTAGTGTGAACGAGATGGACCAAAAAATCTGTTTCTATGCTGAATGACTCTATGATTCTATGTTCTTGGTGGCACAGTGGCTCAGTGGTTAGCATTGCTGCCTCACAGAGCCAGGGACCTGGGTTTGATTCTGGCCTCAGGCACATTTTACCCTTGTCTACATAGGTTTCCTCCAGGTGCTCCAGTTTCCTCCCACATTCCAAAGATGTGCAGGTTAGGTGCATTAGTCATAGGAAATATAATGTTATAGGGATAGGTTGGAATGCTGTTCAGAGGGTCAGTATGGTCTTGATGGGCCAAATGGCCTGCTTCCATATGGTGGGAATTCTATGATCCATATTCAGCATTTGGACCATAGTCTTGTATGCTATGCCAATTCATGTAATTATGTAGATACTTATTAAGTGCGGTGATGGGTATCACCTCTACTGCTCTATCAGGCAGTGAGTTCCAGAAACCTGTCACTTCTGGCTGAAAAAAATTCTTCCTTTAAAGCTCCTGCCCTTCACCTTAAATTGATGTCTCCCAGTTGTTGATGGCTTTAATAAGGGGAAAATGTTTCTCCCTATCTACCCCATTCGTGCCCCTCAGAATCTTTCACATTTCAATCATTCTTTTGTAAGGAAAATAACCCCAACTTATCTCGCCTGTCTTCATAGTTTAAAAGCTCCAACTCATCCTGGTAAATCTCCTCTTCACTCTTTCCAGCACAGTCACATCCTTCCTATAATGTGGTGACCAAAACTGCACACCAGAACCATGGCCTAACAAATATTGTATACATAGTAACCATCATAACCTTCTTGCTCTTCTACTCAGTGCCATCACTTATAAAGATCCCATCTGCTTTCTTAACCCACCTTATTGACCCCTCCCTTTGCATGAGGCATTTTGTAACCTCGGTTTCTCTCTGCTGCCTGTGTTGCTGACTTTCGCCAGCATTTTCTGTTTTCATTTCTGATCTCCAGCTTCTGCAGGATTTTACTTTTACCCTCATCCTATGTATCATCTTGGTAAACCTTCTCTGCACCCTGTCCAAAATGTTTGCATTCTTCTTACAATGTGTCTTGAATTGGCCCAAACAGTGACTTGTGAATGTTTGATATGACTTTCATGTTTTTGTATTAAGTGCACCAATGTACAAACCCAAGAATGACAAATGTTTTCGTAGCTGCCTCATCAGCTTGCTTTTCCACCTCCAGGATGTATGGATATGCAACAGTGAAAATGCAAATACACAAAACTCATGAATGTTACATTTAGGGTATCGCTGTGAACATTATTAGCAGAATTTATAGATGATAGACATGGCTTTGACTGCAATGTGCATTTAGGGTATCTCGTATTGAACTGATGCTGTTTTTAAATGCTCCCATTTTCAGGATTGCCAAGTTTTATTCAAGAACCTGAATCAAAAAACGTCACGAGAGATGCATCCTTCAATCTCACCTGTGAGGCTGTGGGCCCACCGTATCCCGTGGATATTTATTGGTTACGGAATGGTGAGAAGATGAAAATGGTCGCAGACACTTCCCCTTCTGTTTTGACTGTAGCAGGTAAGTTAGCTTCAAGTGCATATTTCTGATTCTTGATTAATTTAATTTTCAGCTACTTCTGATTAGATTGTGTAGCTGTATGGATTCATTCACTGCAAAACATTGTTTTTTTTCAAACGTGATATTATAGTTTATCTATTTTGTTGTGTATAAAAACTTTTTGGTTGGTTAATCACATACATTTTAACGAGCTTATTTAAAAAATACTTGAAGAAATGTCTGATTAGCAATGAAAGTTACAAGCAAGATATAGTCTAAATGGTTGAATACACCAGAGGATACAAAAGTTTCTGCTAATGGAGGAAGGATGATGAGAAATTGACATCTGTCAAACATAGAATGTCAGGCATAGATGGATGCATATGTGACTAGCTTTCACAGATTATCATTAAGAATTGAATGGGATAAAAATTGAGAGAGTGATAGGTAGCATTACATCTGGGTGATGGAAATTTTGAGTGCCATTTTCTCATGATAAAATGCCTTTGTCCTCTTTAATGTGGCCTTTTCCTGCTCTAACTATTGTGCAAGTTTTACAGGAGTGTAATAGCCCTTGGATGTAAATCATGTAAAGTACAAATATTTGCCCCAACACTTTGGTTCAGTGACCCTTTTGAGAAACTGAATGTGAATTAGTCTGGATTACACCTGATGTATCAATATTTGAAGACAAAATACCAACTTCCATATGTCTCTTTGGAAAGACACTGTAAAATATCCTCACTTTTGGTCATAAATACTTGATTTCTTTTGCAGTTTCTTTTTAAGTCAAATGCTAAAAATAAATCTCTTTGCTTTTTTATATTCCTGTATACTATGTCCTTTGAATGCCCTGTATGAAAACTTGTATTTGTACACTTGCATACCAACCCTTTTAAGATGATTAAATCTGCACAGTTGGTGACTTTTGGACTGAATATTTCAGCCCTGTGGAAAACAACCTAATCTGCACCTAGAATCTCAACAAAAAATGTCTTGATTAGGTTTCTTCCCTCCTCTCTGGAAGAAAAGAACTTAACTGAGCTGGCAGAAAATAAGCTCTGAAAATTGATTTATTTCCCTTGACACTTCAATGCCGTACTGAGTGAGGTGTAGATGTTCAACTGACATATGAAGCCAAGGCCTTGTCAGCTCTTTTGGGTAAATGTAAAAGATTATTACAAGGCACAGCTTCAAAACAAAAGAACAAAGGAGTTTCCTTGTGTCCTGGCTAAAACGTATCTCTCAACAGACTGCTAACAGGTCATTAATACATTGCTGTTTGTGGGATCTTGCCGTGTGTTGCCACTTTTCTCAGAAGGCATCCGTAACTACATTTCAAAAATGCTTCATTGGCTGGAAACATTTCAAAAGTTATGTTTAAGTGCAGTGATTTCTTTAGTAGTACTTGATGAGATAAACATAGATATTAAAATGTGGTTCTAGCAAAGCTAGTATACTTAAAATCATCTGATTCCAATCAGATGCATATTGAGCTGATCAGAGAAGTGAGGGTAGAAATTGTGAAGTTGCTGGCTACAAGCTTCCTATCCTGCTTAGGTGCAGGGCAGGCTTCAAAGGATAGTAAATGTATGACATTTATTCGAAGTAAGTGAGAAGAGCAAACTAGTGAGTTTAATGTCAATATTATAATTTCAGAATTATTCAAACCCCGAAAGAAGAAATTTGACCTTTCCTTTTGATGTTGGTTTTTTTGGAAGAGCAAATCCAATAGTCCCACACCCATGTCTTTATGTGATAGCCCACCCAATCTTTTTTTTCTGATCAGGTGCTTATCCAATTCCCCTTTGAAAGCTTCAACTGGAACGCACTCTGAGGGAATGCGTTCAAGACATCAATCATACATTCCGTTTCTTATGTAAAGACAGTTTCCTTTAATCCTTGTTTTGCCAGTCATATCTGGTTCTTTCAGTTCTTGAACATTTTTTCCAATAGAAACCGTTTCCCTCTATTTACTCTATCTTCATGATTATGAACATTTCCACCAAATCTCTTCTTAACCTTCTTCTGTAAGGAAAACAACCCGAGCTGTCTGTACAACTGATTTCCTGGAAATGTCCACCTGTATTATTCACAATCTGATCCCCTTTCCCTCCACTGGCAAAAGTAGGATCTGAGTGAAAATTGGGGCAGGACTTTAGTATCCATTTCCTGCCTGCCATTTTCAGGACTCTGGAGGTAGTCCAACTCAGCAAAATTAGATATCTTCAGCCTGTTCAGGCATGTTTTGAGATACCTCTGGAGCTGGTGGGACTTGAACTCAGGCTTTCTGGCTTAGAGGTAGGGACACTAAAAATCTGGCCTATTATGTCATTTTAGATTGTTGTCCAAGCATTGATCCATGTTGTATTCCACAGGCAACACCCTACCAACCTGCAAATAACCTGAAAATGATAGGTGAATGGCAGGTGTCCTTTCTCTAGGGTGGGGGATTTCAAGAGTAGGGGACATATTTTTAAAGTGAGAGGAGAAAGATTTAAATAACACATGAGGAGCAATTTGTTTATACAGAGAGTAATTCATGTGTGGAATGAACTTCCAGAAGAAGTGGCGGATGCAGGTACAATTATATTGTTTAAAAGACATTTGGATATGCACTTGACTAGAAAAGGTTTGGTGGGATATGGGCCAAGTGCAGGCAGGGTGGGACTAGTTTAGTTTGGGATTATGGTCGGCATAGACTGGTTGGACCGAAGGGTCTGTTTCCCTGCTATTTTTGTGCTTTGACCAATTTTGTTTCTTGATTCCTTACCTCCTGCAGTAACCTTTTATTTGGCATGTCTTTTGAAAAGCCAAATAAACTACATTTATGGTTTTCCTTTTATTTACACTGCTTGTTACATTCTCAAATAGATTTATCAGATGAAAACTAGAAGAACTGCGGATGCTGTAAATCAGAAACAAAAACAAGAAGTTGCTGGAAAAGAGGAACTGAGGAATGGTCACTCACACCGAAACATTAAATCTGATTTCTGTTCACAGATGCTGCCAGACCTCCTGTGCTTTTCCAGCAATTTCTAGATGTGTCAAACCCCTTTTCAGTTTCCCTTTCATAAAACAATGTTGGCTGTATCTTTTTATCATTTGATTTCTAAATATCCTATTATCATTTCCTTTCCTGACAACTGATGTTAGGCCAACTGGCCTGAGGTTCGTTGTGATTCTTTGCTCTTTTTTCTGACACAATAGAATTGCATTTGCTATCTTCCAACTGTTCCAGAATCGAAGGAACCAGTCCTCAACCTTATTACTACTCCAGGCAATTATTGTAAGCCTCTGTTTTTCATTGAATGCCAAGTTGAATTGTTTTTCCTGTGGAACTTTGTCTTAAAATGGAATATTCATTGAAAACTGTGAAATACTACTTGACATGTTTGCTCTTACTTAACTACTGGCATAACTTCATTTCTGAATTATCAATCTATCTCAGCCAACTTGTCCCTCAAATCTGAGTAATTGGCTTTATTGCAGTTTATTACTAAGTTTTGCTCAGGTAAGAGGGTAAAGATTCCTCTCCTGGACCCAGCAAACCCTCACTTGGATGTAGCTGCCAAGTTTCATTGTGATTACTGTATACCTTACTTAAAGTACCAGTTTTCCACCCACCTCAGTTAAAACCAATTTGGTGACTTTGATCAGAAAGCTGTTTTTTTTTAATGAGTTTAATTCACCTGACCTCAATCAAGTCCAAAACCATTGGATATTTTTGGTTAATCTTCGCCCAGCTCTCTGCAAGATGAACATTGACCACACCAAAAAAGATAAAGAAATTGTAATTTCAGTATTTGGGACTAAAGGATTTGGCTCCCCTGTAAGAAAGTTTCAAACCTTAAAACTTATCATGAAACATTCATATGAAGCACTGGCTTGTAATGGCTAGAGGGCTAGATTTAGGAACAGCTGTCTTGCTGTTGCCATGCATTGTAATTATGTGGTAATTGTGTGTGTATGTGTTCATTGAGACTGAACATTATCGATGGCATTCCGGACAAATAGAACTTACTCTTGGCAGCAAAACCCTCAATGCACTCAAAGACACTTCTATTTTCAGTTCTCAAATTGGCCTTTGTGCTTATAAGTGGCTGAATTTTCTATCCACCAAGAGTTGGAAGGATCTTTAATGCTGCAAAGTGAAATGACCTTTTGCTTTTTTTTTCAGTCTCCAGCATTGATTTAAACTCTCTACCACCCACTCCACTTCCTCAAATTCAAAGTACATTCCTCTTGACCCACCTTTCACACGAGCCATCCTATGACAAGATTGAGATTGCCATTCAGCATTGAGTTACGTTGGGTTACATTCTGTACTAAGTCTGGTTGAGGCTTGGGTGGGTGAGGAAACATTGTTGATGTCTAATTTGAAGAAATGAAAGGAAGATCCAGTTTTCATTTAAAGAAACCTTTAAGAAAGGCCGCATATGTTAAAACTGCTTGCTTGCACAGTTACAAAGTAGACCTGAGTTCACACACCATGTTTGTGAATTAGGCCATTGCACACATGTACTTGCTTCTCTTGTTTCAGTCATGGACAGGTGATGGCCTCATGAAATTATTGCTGGACTGTTAATCCAGAGGCCTAGATAATGATCTGGGGACCCAGGTTTTAATCCTGCCATGACAGATGGTGGAATTTGAATTCAGTTAAAATCTGGAATTAGGAGTCTCGTGATATCCATGAGACTATTGTTAAAAAAAAACCCCATCTGGTTCACTAATGTTGGTTCGGGAAGGAAATTGCCATCCTTACCTGGCCTGGCTTACATCTGACTCTAGACCCACAGCATTGTGGTTGACTTAATGGCCTCTGGACAATTAGGGATGGGCAATAAATGCTAGTCTAGCCCTCATTCTGTGAATGAATTTTAAAAAGTCATTAAGAAGCAAGCCATTTTCTTAAGTGTATCTTTTAATTTATAACCTCCACTGTGTTTTTGATTGAGCGAAAGGCTGATTGCCCTTGAGTTGGGTGCGAGGTTTTCTTTGCACTCATGGCCTTTACATTGCGTCTATAGCCATTATAGCATATTGTCCTTGGTATCCAGTCCTCAATCCTATGACACACCACTGGACTTGGGCTTGGGCACAGAGGTGAAAAAGCAGTATCTTAATGTGTGCTGCTTTATTCTTCAATTGTTTGCTTAATAATCATCCATAAATCAATCAAGAAAAGAAAAATAATTAGCTTGTTATGGAACCAACTTTTCAATCTGTTACATAAATAGAGAAAATGCTGGAAGTACTCAACAGGTCTGGCAGCATCT
Source organism: Hemiscyllium ocellatum (assembly GCF_020745735.1). NCBI lineage: Eukaryota > Metazoa > Chordata > Chondrichthyes > Orectolobiformes > Hemiscylliidae > Hemiscyllium > Hemiscyllium ocellatum. The sequence goes on along the minus strand of NC_083403.1, from coordinate 21,110,522 downwards.
ATGGAGAAAGAAAAAAGTGAACAGCTGGCCTTTCCCAGGCCCACAGAGGTGATTTTGGAGGCATAGTGAAGCACAGTCATTTGGAAATTTGTTCACTGAGAAGGCACTTCGACATGTTCCCATCGCCTTGTTCATCGTACAGTATCTTCTTCACTAGTTACTCAATTGTCCCACCCCATCCCTTGCCATGACATAGTAAGGTTTGCAGAGCTTTGACTTCATACTTTTGTTTGAGATATCAATTGGTTGTCTAAAATACTATTTTTGCAGCCTAGCATATTGTGTTTTAGCTTCTGTTGGTGCCTCTGTTTTAAGCATTACTTGATTATTTTCCCGGGATGCGGTTCTATACTTCTGATTGAATGCTGCCTGGATGTTGCAGGAGGAATGAGGGATATGTAGATCATTTTAGGCTTTACTGGTAGTTCAAATTTCAATTTGTGGTTAGTGCAGACTTCCCTTTGGGTGTTAATGATTGCTTTGAGTGTTTTCTCATAAATGCAGAAGGAGTCCAAGTTGTAACACGGACATTCAACTCCAAAAATCAGATCAGTGTAACTAATGTGCACAATATACTAAGTATCAGGAGAGTGTCAGTCAGCATTGACTATAGGCCAAAAACTGACTTGAAATTTTGAATGCTGTCACTTGAACAGACTGATTCTTATCTACATTGATGGCATGTGAAATACAAATGTTTCGTGTTAGTTCTGTTGTGTTCTCTTTGCAAGGACAATTCTGTTTTGAAGTTCATATACAGTAGGCAGTGTGGTTGAACTCTGTTGATCTCAGTTGTGTTTTTGGCTTGAGGCCTATCTGGGAAACTGCTGTCATTTGGGACAGGAGACACTCATTGCAGGGAGACTGAAGTCTTCAACTTGATCAAAAACAGATGACCATCATGGAAAGCACGTGCTTAATGCCTAAATTTAAGCCAGGTGTTGAAGTCTGAAAGTTAGTGCAGTAAAATACAGAAAAAATAGAACAATGTATGAACTTTCTGAAAAGAGACATGTTCCTGAAGCTTTTCATTTTGCACTCATCAAGACAAACACACAAATGCCAAGTTTCAAATTATTGCATTTGTATATTTGTGTGGGTATATAACAGAATATATATAAAATCTGTGTATAGATATGTACACAGATCATGATAATATCAGGACGGGTAGAGAGAGCAGTAAATAAAGCTTAGAGTATCCTTGGCTTTAAACATAGGCATAAAGCAAGGAAACGATATTGAACTTGTAAAGATACCTTGTTAGATTCCAGTTGGAGTATTGTGCACAGTTGTGGGCATCACATTATAGGAAGGATGTGAATGCATTGGAGAGAGTACAGAAATGGTTTACAAGAAGGCGAAACTTCGGTGATGAGGACAGTTATACGAAGTTGGGACTGTTCCCCTTGGAGCAAAGAAGGCTAAGAGGAGATCTGATTGAGGTTTTCAACACCATGAAAGGGCTGGATAGAGTAGATAGGAAGAAACTGTTCCCATTTGAAAAAGGAACAAGAAATAGAGGCATGGATTTAGTAATCTACAAAAGAAGCAAGTATGAGGTGAAGAAAAATGTTTTCATCTAGTGAGTAGTTTGGTATGGCACATGCACCTGGAAGTGTGGTGGAGGCAGGCAAGTTCAACTGAGACACTTAAGAGGGCATCGGACAATTGTTTGGTGAGAAATAATGTGCAAGGGTATAGGGATAAAGTTGGAAATTGGCACTTGGTAATGATGTTCTTTGAGTGAGCCGTGCAGGTGCGGTGGGCCAAACGGCCTCCTTTTGTGCAGTTCCACTTCTGTGATTCTGTGACCTATCATTCGGGATCTTCTGTTTTCAGCACTGAAGTAATATGAGGTAAACAATCATTTGGAATTAACTGCGTGATGCCCCACATCAGCAGCAGTATCTTAGCATCGCAGGAATTAATATTATTGTGTAGGGTAATAAATATGAAAGCATTAACATGTGAACTAAGCGGAGGCCTGCCCACAAGGATGTATAATACTGCAAATGAGTGGAGCCTTGGGATGTTTGGGCACTCGCAGTTTGAGGTAGTCAAGTCTTTTTATTCATTATTTATGCAGCTCTTTGATTGTTACTATGATGTAACTGACCTTATCTTGCTACCTAAGATAAATTGCTCTTCTGTTGAGACGTATTTGTGGTGCATCTTTTACCTCTAAACACAAGAAAGCCCCAGACTAGTGCAGAATAGAGGATTGTTCTAGCTCTGTACCTCTACCACAAGTGGTATTGATGCTTCTTTTGTTGCGGTTTACAAACAAAATTTTGGCTAAAACGTCAGCCTTCCTGAAGGTGCAGCATTATGGTTTTAACCACAGCAAGTGTCAGCTCAGTGACTGGTATCATGCATTCTTCAGAGGCTTGGTTTAAGAAGGAGTTGTCACATGATGAATTACTGACTTTATGTGCAGAGGGATGGGATGCCATTTAAAGCATGCTTTAAGATAAAACTCAATTCACAAGACTCGCTACGTGATCCTACTGTAGGTTAATCATGTTGACTTCAAGGCTAATGGATAAATACTGTCAGTATATGTAACAATCGACGAGCAAGTTTACACAAACACTGGATCAAACAAAGTAAGTTTCGCACCAGCTAGTTGAAGCTTAACTCCGAGGCTAATCTGACCCAGGTGGATGGAGTGAGTGGTCAAGAATGTGGAAGCGGTAACCACCACAGTGGAGACTATCTTGGTTGCTGTGATTGTTTTGGTGGAGCTCACGTTGTTGTCAGAGAAGCTAAGACAATTGCCACTTTGGCGTTGAGACACAGAATTGGAGGGGACTTACAAAGAATTGTGTTAATTCACTCCTACGCTCACATCTTTCAGCAGGGCGAGGACATTCATTTGACGCCAGAGGAGGAGCACATGCCAGACTGGCAACATGTCTACTCCTCTGGCACACAAGAGACCAGCACGCACTCGTGCAATGTTTCTCACTGGCCCAGTCCTTTCTCAGCTATTGCGGTTTACAGCAGAACCTCAACCTCTGTGAGGTTGATTACCAGCTTTAACTTCCCAAGTTGAAGATGTACATCATAGGAGCACAAGATTATTGAAATGAACATGCAACCAGGTTACAAAGGATTATTTTTGCTAAATGTTATACACCAGTGGAACTGAGTTTTGGTTGAAAACCTTTGTTATGATTTGTGAATTGCAAAGATAGGTCAACACCTATCAAGCTGGTGTTGATCAGAAATGTGGGCCTGCAGAGTTATTGAATGTTTTTAAGGTTGAGATTGATAGATTCTTATTAGGCATATGTCGCGGCTATATGGGAATGCAGAATTTGAAATGCCAACAGATCAGCCAAGATCTAATTGAATGGTGGAGCAGGCTTGAGGGGCTGAATGGTCTATTTCTATTCATATTTTATATGTATGTTCATATGAGATCACATATAGGCCTGTTTCCAGATAGTGGGCCACTGCCAGGTGGTGCTGCCATCAGTTTGTAGGGTGTGGAGTGTGTTCCATACAGCTGTGATTTCAGTCACATCTGTGAGTTTTTTTGAGGTATGTATCAATGGGAGTCCTTCATTAGATGCATTATTTGGAAAGGGTGTTTTCCCTGAGGATATCAGGACATTAAATGTGCACAAGCACAGGAAGCCACTTGAGCTGCATTGATATGAATGTCTCAGAAATAATCCTCCTTGACTTCCTGAAGATTGATTGCTTACCACATTTCTGTGATGGCGCCTGAACAAGGTTGAGCGGGGTGAACTACTGATGGAACATTATGGGGAAAATGATTCTTCATTTCATACAAGTTGTTAAACCTACTGAAAATTCTGACATTTAGTTTGATTATTTCTTTATTCCCAGTCTCTAGATAATTCCAGGCTTATAACAGTATTGCCTTTGTGTTTAAACAGCCTCACAATTTACCACTCCACCACAGCAAAGGTCAGGTTGCAACACTGTTATATGAATGTTGAACTGCTGATTACTGGCAGAAAAATTATGACAAAGAACCCCATTCACACTCTGCTCACGATCTAATATCTGAGCACCGTCTTCCTCAAAAGTATTTAGTACCGTGTAAAGGAACTCTCCTGAAACCAAAACAAAAGACCTGCTCCGTGCCTTTTCCCTTATCCTGGAACATGTTCAAAGATGCACCACAGAAAATTTTGAATGTGTTAATTAAAGAAAATACTTTAAATGTGTTGCATAATGTAGACGAAATCAAGTCAAAGCTACATTTAAAATGTGTTTCCAATTTTGAATTGAGGGAAGAAGATTATTGAGAAATTGCTTTGAGAAGTGAAGACAAATGTGATTGATTGCAATGCTCAGTCAGCCTTACAGAGTGAAGAGGTGACCTTGGCAGCTTCTGGTCCTATGCTCAGAACAGAACACATGATGGAGTCTGTTTCAGATTAAATTACATAAAACTTGAGTGTTTTAGCCCTCTGCGTTTCACTGAAACTTTGTTTTTAAACTTTGGAGGAGGATAAAATGCTGCTAATTTTACTTGGCTTTTAACAAAATAGTCACTTTTTGAAAGTATAGAGCTGAAAATGTAATTGAAAACATGACCTAATGAGCCATATTGAATTGTATTCAAATAGATATGACACTAACTTAGGAACATATTTACTTAACTGTTGTAAATACTGTATCTTGTCATTTTTCTGTATTTTAATTGTGGATTATAATAAGAAAATAAACTTTTTTCAGAACCAAGGATTGCTGTGCCTTTTAAAAGCAAGTAATCTGATACTCATTGTAAGCACTGTTTACTCAGCTGCTTGTTCAAGCAGCAATGGAAGCTTCATTTGCAGAAGTGTTGGAGCTGAGGTGTGTGTATGAATGGGGCTTGGCTGGCAATAGGTAGCTGATTGGTCTGTGGGCTAGTGACCAGTTATTGACGATAAAGGCCTTCAGCCTACAACAACTATGTGATTGGTTCCGACAAAGCTGCTGGGAGAAAGTGAGGACTGCAGATGCTGGAGATCAGAGCTGAAAATGTGTTGCTGGAAAAGCTTAGCAGGTCAGGCAGCATCCAAGGAACAGGAGAGTCGAGGTTTCAGACATGAGCCCTTCTTCAGGAATTCTGATTAATGCACTAACACTATGGGGTAATTTAGCATGGTCAATTTACCTGAACTGCACATCTTTGGACTGTGGGAGAAAACCAGAGCATCCAGAGGAAACCCACATAGACACAGGGAGAATGTGCAAACTCCACACAGACAGTTACCCAATGTGGGAATCGACCCCAATTCACTGGTACTGTAAGACAGCAGTACTAACCACTGAGTCACCGTGCCATCCTAAGATAAGTGATTTATTTTTCCTTTCTACTTGCTGTAGCTATGACTTTTTATTGAAGTCAAAGACTGTTATAAGTGAGAAACAGTCACCCCATACTTCCCACAAACAAATGAGAGTTTCTGAAGAAGAATGATTAAAAAGCAGTATTTTGATCAGCTCACGAATTATCTCAGCAAATCCTGTGGATCACTGAAGTGCCTTCCCACTTTTTCCCTCTACCCATAGCACCCTTCTTTTTCCTGTCTGTGTTTGTTGTTCATATGTGTATGTAAAGGGAATGTTTATAACGTGCAGTGTTATATGTCGATGATTTATAATCATTTACTTGGAGCTAGAATCTATTTACTTGCATTAAATAGTCATTCGTGTAAAATACAGAAACCTGATATGTACTTTCTGCCAATCTGAGTACTTTTATAAAATCTTAACCTTTTACGGTAACTCCATTGCTCAGACCTTTGAGTCTTGGAGTTGGGACCTCATATTGCACAGGATGTTCTTGAGGCCTCTTCTGGAATACTGTATGCAGTTCTGCTGGCCCTGTTATAGGAAGGATATTATTAAACTGGAGAGAATTCAGAAAAGATTTACCAGGATGTTGCTGGGAATGGAGGGTTAGCAATATAAAAATAAACTGGAAAGACTGGGGCTTCTTTTACTGGAGCGTTGGAGTTTAAGGGCTAACCTTATTGAGGTTTATAAAATCATGAGGGGCTTAGATTAGGTGAGTAACAAAGATCTTTTCCCTAGCATTGAGGAGTTCAAATCTAGGGGGCATAGTTTTAAGGTTAGAGGGGAAAGACTTAAAAGGGACACAAGGGGCAACCATTTTTACACAGAGAATGGTCCATGTCTGGAATGAAATGTCAGAGAAAGTGGTGGTTGCAGGTACAGTTACAGCATTTAAAACACATAAGACATATAAGACATAAGACAAAAGAGATAAGTTCATGAACAGGAAAGTTTTAGAGGGATATGAGACAAGCAGATGAGACTAGTTTAATTTGGGAATATTGTCAGCATGGACTGGTTGGACTGAAGGGTTTGTTTCCATGCTGTATGACTCTCTGACTCTACAACAGGACTCGATTTTCAGTATGCTACCCCAGTCAGGTGTACCTAGCTTCTGAACAACCTATTTCACAGCTTGGTATGGCAACTGCTTTGCCAAAGACTGCAAGAAATTCAGAGTTTTGAATGCAGTGCAGTCCATTGTGAAAACCAGCCTTCATTCCACTGACTCCATCTACACTTAGCACTGCCTCGGGAAAGCAACCAACATAATCAAAGACTCCTCTCACCCAGTTATACTCTCTTCCACCCTTTTCCATCAGGTAGAAGTTATAAAAGCTTGAAGATGGACCAACAGATTTAACAGCAGCTTCTTCCCCACTGTTATCAGACTTAAGAATGGATCTCTCTTATATTAGAGTCGATCTTTCTCTGCACCTTCTCTGCAGCTAATACTATATATTGCATTCTGTTCTATTACATTGATATGTTTATGTAAAGTATCATTTGTCTGGTTAGAATGCAAAACAATACTTTCTACTGTATTTTGGTACATGTGACAATAATAAATAAAATCAGCAATGTTATTTTCCACCTCTAGGATTTGAACCAAGAATCTTTTGGCTCTCAGGTAAGGACACTGTCACTGTGCCTATACACTGTCAGTGTTGCAGCCAATCTACCTATATTGCAAAAGATTCAATATATTTTTGATTTGTTGCTGAGAAATTTGACCCAGTAGGAAAATAAATATTTCCTTCATGTATCGTGGCATGTTATTTTTGTCAATTTGGCAAATTGTACCTCTGAACTCTCTTTGTGTATATAGTTGGACTTGCAACATATTCCCTATCTTTAACATGAGCAATGCATACATCATTCACTCATTTGCATATTTTTTAACCACTGTCAGCTCTCAGAAGGATCCTTAGGGTTTTTGTCAGTTGGTGTTTTAAGAGCTGCAAAGAATTTGTTCTGTGTTCAGCTAATGTTTATTCAATTTGATTTGCCAAAGGGCAGTGGGTTTCTGAGCTGTTACTGTAACTTGGCAATGGAAACCTTGTTTTCATCTGAGACTTTCTCCATTGCACGTAGAATCATAGAATCCCTACAGTGTGGAAGCAGGCCATCAAGTCCACGCTGATTGTCCGAAGAGCATCCCACTTGGATCCACCCTTTACGTTATCCCTGTCACCCTGCATTCCCCATGGCTAATGAACCTAACCTACACATCCTTGGACATTATGTGCAATTTAGCTTGGCCAATCCACCTAACCTGTACATCTTTGAATTGTGGGAGGAGGCCCACCCTGACATAAGGAGAATATGCAAACTCCACACAGCCAGCCAGATGAGGGATGGAATTGAACCTGGGTCCCTGGTGCTGTGCGGCAGCAATGCTAACCACTGAACCACCATGCTGTCACTTCTTGAGTATATAAATCTTTTGAGGAAAAGCTAAGGTCTTTGATGAGGTTTCAAAAATGTTTTGGCTTTGTTTTAAAGCTTGTTATAAATAGGGTCTGCAGTATGAGCTATTTCACAGCACGGGCCAAATAATACAGCGGCATAAAACTGATCCCGTGGCATCCCATTGGTGATCCTCAGCATGTCAGTGGCACTTTTCACTTTCTCTGGTTTATCTATTACCTTTTTTCTGAGAGACCTCACAGGAGGGAAAGTTGTAAAATTTGAGAAGAGGGAGAAATATCAGCCTGGACAAAGATAAAAATTAAAGGAAGAGTTTGGCTATGTAGAGCATGATAATGAATAATCATTACCTTCAAAAAGGCAACCAGGGATGGGTAGTAACTGCTGGCCCAGCCAGCAAAGCACACATCTTCCAAACATATCTTTTTCCAAAAGTGAATAAGAAGGCATCGCCACCACAGAGGAGCAGGAAATTGTAAAGAAAAGATGACTTCCCAAAAAGAAAGAAAGTCCTGGCTCTGCCTGGACCTGGACAGAGACCTTTTCTGTCAAAGTATTTATGGTACAGAAATAGGCCACTCAACCTATTTGGTCCATTCTTCACACATGTCTCATATCATCCTTCCTCATCCAATAACCCCATTAATGTATCTGTTTATTCCTTTCACTCTGATAGGCTCATCTCACTTCCCATTGAATGTATCTGTGCTACTTGCCATATCGACTCCTCGAGATTCCACTTTTGAGTAGCAAAGGCGTTACACTTGTATTTCTTATCCAATTGCATTCATTAGAAACTATATTATACTTATGGCCTCAAGTTCTGATCGATAATTTTATTAATTAATAATCATCTTCTCCTTGACCTCCTCTCTGCCACCGTCCCCAATGCCATGCAGACTGTGTGCTGTCATTATTTGTGAGTTTACCATGTATATCTGTTAGGTGCCATGTTGTTATCCTTTTTTTCTTTTAATTATGATTACATTCCTTGGCAAATTAATTTATAGTTTTACTTTTCCTCTCTTATTGTTTTCACTGATCTCTTAATTTTTTTCACATTCTCCTTCTTCATCCTCCTGTCGTTTGTGTTTAGATTAGATTAGATTACTTACAGTGTGGAAACAGGCCCTTCGGCCCAACAAGTCCACATCGACCCGCCGAAGCACAACCCACCCATACCCCTACATTTATCCCTTACCTAACATCACGGGCAATTTAGCATGGCCAATTTACCTGGCCCGCACATCTTTGGACTGTGGGAGGAAACCGGAGCACCCGGAGGAAACCCACCCAGTTACGGGGAGAACGTGCAAACTCCACACAGTCAGTCGCCTGAGTCGGGAATTGAACCCGGGTCTCAGGTGCTGTGAGGCAGAAGTGCTAACCACTGTGCCACTGTGCCGCTGTTTATACATATGCCGTTTTTAGTTTCAGTTCTGCTTCCTTCATTGATACTATTAGTGAACCTGACCTTGTTTATTACAAGGAGGGTATTACTCCTGGGCCGGACTACTAAATCTATTCAATATGTTTTTAAATCTATGTTTGTTAGTAAAGGTATGAGAGCCAAGGTTAAAGGGGATAATCCCTCAACTAGGCCCTATTTACATCTGTAGTGTCTAAGCTTTACCCCCAATACACATAGCTTGCTGCCTCTTTTTATCTGGCAGTAGTAATGAGAGGAATTCTGGTATTTATAAACAGCAGTTAGGGAAAGAGCAGAAAAATTAAAATCAGGACTATTCTCTGCTGTCCCACCAAATCTGAGATAAGAAACTGATTCAGTTTTGCAGCGCATCCGTTCTGTGGTTCCACTGAAATCGGCTGTGGTAAAACACAAACTTGAGCTGTTTACATTTATAACAAAAATTTCAGTTCAAAAAATTTCCTTTCCATGAGAAAATGTATTGATGTGAAACTAGTCATTTTGAATTTTTGTTCTTCATTTTTAAGAACTGCAGCCAGAAAGGGCCGAATTTCTCCTGTTTTCTAAATTTTTATCAAACTATTGATCCCTGTCATCATGATTTCACTCCCCTCACGTCTTAAAGTTAAAATGACCTGTAAGCTTTTGGATTGTTCTTTAGGCCAAGGAACCTATCTGTATGTAATTCCAATTTCAACCCAAATGGTTGATTGTTAACAAACCATAACACACAGCAGCCAACTCAGTTGCATCAAAATTGTGAGACGCACCATTACCTTCTCTGGTTAACTCAGCATCAACAAAAACGGCAACTTTTCCAACAAAGATCACATCCCGAGAATAACAAATTATAATAAAAAACACAATAACTCTGGCTTCCTGTCTGTAGAAATGGATGGATAGAAAATTGTGTAATGTGTAGTGGAATCGCATGGAGTAATGATGCAAACTTTGTAAGGTTTATCAGTATAGACATACCTAATCACTAATGAGTAACAGAGCAATCAAACTTTAACAGTTAAACAGTGTCAAGGAATAGAAGTCATATTATCTAGTATAGGTTTTTATAGTTTTGTGAAAAATATGTACATGCTCCATTGTTGATTTTGTGTTTGAGTTCTGTTTTGCTCCAAGTCTGAAGCCAACTGAATACATTTCAGCTTACATTCTTCTGAGGATATCTGCAATCTCTCTGATTATGAGAAATCAGCAATATATGTTTTAGGAAGAGTTTCCAAGTATTGTGTTTTTTATTAAGGCTATGAACAATACAGTCAGACCCAGCAAAATGAAGGCTTCTTCTCTGAGAGAGGAATTTATGTGGAGGGGGTTAATTATGGTGTAAATGACTGCTTGTCACTGCTGGTAGTTAGTTTCATCATTATAAGTTTTAAGCCTGATGTTATTATGAAAGTGTTAGTTGTAACTCTCCCAATGAATCAGCAGATTTAGCGAGTAAATAAATAGTAGTAGGACCTTATCATCCAATCCCAGGTCTATGTGGAGTTTGCTGCTTCCAGGTGAGTAGCCTTTAGATGACTAGTCTCCGTGCCTTTAAGAAATGGAAGGAGGGAAACAGCCAAAGTTCCTTCTCCCCTTTTGCAGTCTGGTGATGCTAGGTTGAGGCACCTGGATGTTGGTTCCAAATAAAGACCACATGGATTTTGGCTGAAACACCTTCTATGGTCAAATTATAGAATCCAGACAGTGCAGAAAGAAGCCTCCAAAGAGCATCCCACAAAGCTGCCACCCCCACTCCCACCATAACCCCGCATTTCCCATGGCTAAACTGCCTAGCCTGCACATCCCTGGACACTAAGGAGCAATTTAGCAACCTGCACGTCTTTGGACTGTCGGTGAGAAACTGAAGCAATCGACAGAGACTTGAGGAGGATGTTCAAACTCCACACAGGCAGCCACCCAAGGCTGGAATCAAACCCAGGTCCCTGTCTCTGTGAGGCAGCAGTACTAACCACCATGCCATCCCATCATCCACTGCTGTTTGCACTCAGACCACATACATATAGAAATTACTAGGAATTGTATCCAGTCAACATTCGCATGAGAGAGAAAAAGGACTAAAAATGAACAGAAAAATTTATTTTGAAAATAACTTGGAGATTAGACCATTAATAATCAAGCTTATCCTTTCAGGGCCTCAGATGGCCCAGGGGGTAGGATTGAAGCGATCTTGGGATTTCTGAACATTTCACCTTGGTGAAATTAACTGTGTGTGTTTCCCAAAATCCTTGTACGTCATATGTCTATATACAAGAGCACCATCTTCCATGGGATCGACAGACTTGAGGTTTGTATAAGTGGATGTCAATTATTCATACTTCATGCATGACCATGTGATTGCCATTGAGAGTCAACTAGGTATCTTGTGTGTTTATCAAAAACCAAATTCTTCCTTTCCATTTTCCTCAGGGTTGCACACCATTCCAACCAGGAACATCAGAGGTAATCTGTTGGATCTTTCATGCCAATCACAGATAAAACACATCCTATGATCACTAAAAAAAAATCACCAAAAGGAACATTGGGCAATGCCTTATTGTTTTTCCCTGCATTCAGGTGTGCAATCTTTCTTTCAGGCAGGCTTAGTTAGTTTAGAAATTAATGGAACTGAAAAGCTGACAATTTCTTAAAATTGGATTTTGTAAGTAACTGGGATCTCTTGATGAAGGCAAATGTACAGTTTAATTCATGGCTTTCAATGGAAATCTTTGATTTCAACTTGCCCATATAAAACTGTGGTTCTATTGATATCTGTGACTACTGTGGGATTTTTAAGATATTGCATAGAAAATGTCAATTAATTTTGTCTTTATTTATTTTTCTAATTTAGGAATTAATGAACGGACAAGATTTAGCTGTGAAGCACACAATCCAAAAGGAGTAGCAGTTTCAAAGGAAGCCCAGGTTAACATCAAGGGTACGTAACACATCCAATGGTTATTAATGTATTTTTTCTTTAATACATTTTAAATATTTAAATGTAATGACACAGTCAAGAATTTTTTTGGAGCTGCTGCCTTGCCATTTTTGAAAGATACCTAGAATCACTGTGGGACTGTTGCCTACTTGAATAAATACAGTCTGTGATAAAATTAAATTGGCAGTGTGGATCTGCTGTGAGGGAGTACACAGCTATCTTTATATTTAATACACTGTATACTTTAGCTGACTTTTTTTTGCAATTTTTTTTTCTTGGAAGCACTGCTAGTTAATGGGAGACAGAGGTGTCGTAGTTATGTCACTGTATTAGTTATCCAGAGACCAAGCAGTTCAAATCCCACTGCTGTAGCTGGTGGGATTAAAAAACAAACATTAGGACATGCAAACAAGGAACACAAGTAGGCCATTCAGCCCTTTGAATCTGCTCGGCCACCCGATAAAATCATAGCTCCACATTCCTGCATATCCCTGATAATCTTTCATTCTTTTGCAAATCAATTAATCTAATTAAATCTGGAATTGAAACCAAGTCTCGCTAATTGTGACCATGAAACCACCTCCGATTGGTATTAAAACCCCACCTGCTTCACTAAATGTCCTTTCAGGAAAGGAGTACTGCTATTTTCACGTGGTCTGGCCTACATGACACTTCAAATCCACAGCAATGTGGGAGATTGTTAAACGCAGGGAAATTTAGGGTAGACAACTAATGCCTGTCCTAGTCAGCAACACCTGCATCCCATGAAAGAACTTGAAAGAAAATATTTTTCTCGGGTCTGAGTTTTGTGAACTATCACAGCAGCAAGAGCACCTTGTACCACTATTACTTGTAAAGGAATGCTTTGGAACACATTTAAAGTAATGAATTGGTGATCAAGCTAAAGTAAAAAAAAAATTTGGTGGATTGGGTGAGCGAGATAGAATCTCAGTAAATTTATGGCACAGAAAGAGCCCATTTTGCCCATCATGTAAGGCATTTGGATGGGTATATGAATAGGAGGGGATTGGACGGATATGGTCCGGGTGCTGGTAGATGGGACTAGATTGGGTTGGGATATCTGGTCGGCATGGACGGGTTGGACCGAAGGGTCTGTTTCCATGCTGTACATCTCTATGACTCTATGTCTGTGCTAGCCAAAGAAAGATAAGCCACCTAGCCTGATCCCACTCTCCATCATTTGATTAGATTCCCTGCAGTGTGAAAACAGGCCATTTAGCACAACAAGTCCACACTGACAGTCCAAAGAGTAACCTACTCCCCTACATTTACCCCTGATCTGCACATCTTTGGACTGTGGGAGAAAACCCACACCAAGACAGAGAGAACGTGCAAACTCCACTCAGACAATGGCCCAAGGCAGGAATCTAACCCAGGTCCCTGGTGCTGTGAGGCAGCAGTACGAACCACTGAGCTACTGCGCTGCCCCATCCATTTGATCCATAATGCTACAGGTTATGGCACTTACACATACCGTTTGAATGAGTGAAAGGTTTCTGCCTTAACTGCTGTCTCAAGCAGTGAGGTCCAGAACCCAACCATCCACTGATTTTCCTTCTCGAAAATCCCTCTAGTAATCATTTTAACCAATGTTCTGGGTCATTGACGTCTCTGCTCAGTGATGTGGGCCTTTACATCCACTCTATCCAAGGCATAGATGCACTTCTGTGCATCTCAATCAAATTGAATCCCTCTCAATCAAATTTCCCCTTCAGCTTTCTCTCTTCCAAGGAGTATAAGCCCACCCCATTCAATTTTTCATTGTAGCTACATTTTTCCAGTCCTGGCAACATCCTCATAAATTTCCTCTGTTTCCTCTCTTTGTGCATTATTTCTGTAATAATATGATCAGAACTACACATATTGCCCAAATTATGACCTAAGTAGTAATTTTTACAGTTCCATCATAGCCTTCTTTTCTGATAATAAAGGAAAGGATTCTATGTGCCTTCCCAACCTGTCCCGTTACCATCAGCCAAATGTGAATATTGCCATCAATTAGCCAATATTGGTAGGGAATTTGTAGTTTAAATTATGGAAGTTTGCTTACAACCATGGAGTGTGTTGGTAAGGCCGCACCGAGCGTACTGTGTAGAGTTTTGATTGCTGTATTTAAAATATAATGTACTAGTATTGGAGTCACTTCAAAAGAGATTCACTAGGCTATTGATTCCTGGGAGGAAGGGGTTGACTTATCAGGAAGGGTTAAACAGGTTAAGTCTTTATTCATTATGAGGGGTGATATGATTGAAACTGACAAGATTCTGATGAGGCTTGACATGGTAAATGCTGAGAAGATGTTTCCACTATAGGGTAATCTCAAAACCAGGTCATAAGTCACACAACACCAGATTAGGGTCCAATGGGTTTATTTGAAATCAGAAGCTTTCAGAGCGCTGCTTCTTCATCAGGTGAAGACCTTGTCAACTCCTATCCAATATTGGCACCTCCACATCAAAGCTAGGGGATATTGTCACAAAATTGGGGGACATGCATATATACTGAGATGTGAAAGAATTTTTTCTCCCAGAGAGTTGTGAATGTTTGCAATTCTCTACCCAGAGAATTGTGGAGGCTAGCTTACAAAGTCTTTAAAGATGAAGTGGATAGATATTTGAATTATAAGGGAATTGAGGGCTATGAGGAGCTGGCACAAAAGAGGAGCAGAGATTCAGAGCAGATCAGCTGAACTGTTATTGAATGGCAAGACATATTTGTTGGGCCAAATGGCCTACTCCTTCTCCTATTTAAAAGGTTTTTTATTATTAATATCCCTCACTTCCTGTCCAACTCTCAGTATTCTTCCATTTACTGAGATGAGAAAGAGGTTTTTATTTAGAAAGTTATTGAAGACAGTGAGGGAGATAAAAATAGCAAAGAGAATTTGGAAGGGAGATGCTGAGAGAAGGGACCTAATGGTCAAAAGAACAACTTTATTTTGGAGCACAGGGAAGTATGGACCCAAACTGTGAGTGTGGATTGAGATAATAGACTGGAAAAGATCCAGCAAGTAAGGTGAAAGGAGACCACGGAGAGATTTAATGGCATTTGGTGAAGAGAGAAACAATGGTGCATAGCATATGGATTTAAGACTGGTTCAAGTTTATGGAAAGCAGAGATAGGATGAAAAATGAGGTGAACATTGACTGGGATGATAGCATCAATCTGAGCTTCATGATCTCATCTGAGCTTCCATTACAGCACTGAAATGTTGGGTGTTTGCTGTCTGTGATACAGTGGAGGCTTAAACAGTGGCTGCCACAAGACCAAGGACTTAGCCACCACTTACATGCCTGAATGGATGAGTTCCAATCTCTATACGATGCCCTGTGCCTTGTTTGATCCTTATTTTACTATTGTCCTTGACAGGAACAAGATGCTATCTACCAATGTGCCAAGCATGTGTGTGTGCATATTTACAGCATTGTCCTGTAGAACCCATGACTCTTGAGTCCCAAGTAGCATAATGCATCTATGACCTCACACTGTGGGAGCTGGCCCACAAACTACCTTTCCTGTGTGCCTGGCTAGTGGCTTATCACATGTGAAATTGTGACTTTATGTTGCATTACCAGGTATGTGGCCAAATGGTATAATTGTTTAAAAGGTGAGATGGAAGACAGTTGCTTGCTTCTGTGACTGCGACTGTGCACAGGTTTGTTGCAAATTGTGACCCCTCTCCAAAAACAGGAGTATTGCAATTTTTAACCCAGTGGATTTATAATTGGGAAAGAAGTTACATTGTATATCAAAATATATATATCATCTTCAGTAAATGCAATAACATGCTATAACTTTTTCTTGTCTTAGAAGTCCCACTTACACCAATTAACCTACGGATTAAAAATCAAACGGCGCACACTGTTGTAGTTTCATGGGAGCCTGGCTTTGATGGATACTCTCCTCTCAACACTTGCCAAATCCAGGTAAATTTAACTTCTCTTACAGTGCAGTTCCTGCAGGGACTGAATGGTTGCAGGGAATGAGAATATGCTGATTTAGACCAACCGCTCTTCTATGACTCACAAATAGATGTGTCAGATTTTGGCAGCCTTCCTCTTTATTACCTGTGGGCTGCAACTTGTTGGCTGTGACTTTGCAGTATACATGATTCAGTAAATATGAAGCCAAGACGGATTCTTAATCAGCATGAACAGGCCATTGGCTTTTATGGGATTGCAAATCCAGTGGTCTGAAATGTGGAATGATTCATATTGGATTTGACACCAAAAATATTTTATCTGGCATAAGTAAAGAATGATAGACTGCTTTATTTGAAGTGATGATATTTCCTGATTTCAACAGATAATTATTCACTGCATTTGTTTTAAAAGAGGAAAGTCAAGTTTGTTCCACCATTCTGATTTTTTGAAAACCACCATTTTCCACGAAAAGTTTGTTTTTCCCAGTGTGCTGTCTTACTCACCTCCTGATGAAGATGTTGAATTCTGTGTGGATGTGTTTCTGCAGGCCAGGTGACTGTTTGTTTCATTTTGTGGGCATTGTGTGATTCTAAATTTATACTCCTATAATGTCCATTGTTATTTATAACAGGGGCCATTGGACAGCAGTGAGCATTAGGCAGCCTAGCTGATTTTTCACGGAGACCTCCACTGCGGTGGGGCATCCAGTGGTCCAGGAGAATTGCAGCCCCCATACTAACATCCTCTCTCAGGAGAAGACCGTAAGACCATAAGACTCAGGACCAGAAATTAGACCATTCAGCTTATCAAGTCTGCTCTGCCATTCAATCATGGCCAATAAGTTTCTCAACCCCATTCTTCCACCTTCTTCCTGTAACCCTTGATCCCCTTGATACTCAAGAACCTATCTATTTCAGTCTTAAATATACTCAATGACCTGACCTCTACAGCATCTTGTGGCAATGAATTCCATAGATTCACCATTCTCTGGCTGAAGAAGTTTCTCCTTATCTCCATTATTTTTGCTCGAAGGCTATGCCCTCGGGTCCTGGTCTCTCCTGTCAATGTAAACATTTTCCCAAATCTACCTTGTCCAGGCCATTTAGTATTCTATATGTTTCAATTAGATTCCCCCTCATCTTTCCAAACACCATTGAGTATAAACCCAGAGTCCTCAAACATTCCTCACATGTTAAGCTTTTGATTCCTGGGACCATTCTTGTGAACATCCTCTGAACACATCCTATGGCCTGTACATCCATGTTCTTGCAAAATAAATGCCATCATAGCGTTTGCCTTCTGAACTGCTGACTCAACCTGCAAGTTTACCTTGAGAGAATCCTGGACTAGAACTCACAAGTCTCTTTGCACTTCAGACTTCTGAATTTTCTCCCTATTTAAAAAATAGTCCATGCCTCCATTCTTCCTACCAAAGTGCATGACCTTACTCGTTCCCACATGGTACTCCATCTGCCACTTCTTTGCCCACTCTCCTAAACTGTCCAAATCCTTCTGCAGCCTCCCCATGTCCTCAATGCTACCTGTCCCTCTACCTATTTTTATATCATCTGCAAACTTAGCCAGAATGCCCTCAGTTCCTTTATCTAGATTGTTAATGTATAAAGTGAAAAGTTGTGATCCCAACATTGAACTTTGCAGAACACCACTTATCTCTGGTTGCCATCCTGAGAAGGACCCTTTTATCCCCACTCTCTGCTTTCTGCCAGACAGCCAGGCATCTGTCCATGCTGGCATCTTGCCTCTAACAACATGGGCACCTTCTTACTCAGTAGTCTAGTATGTGGCATTTTATCAAAGGCCTTCTGGAAGTGCAGGTATGTAACATCCATTGCCTCTCCTTGGTCTAACCTGCTCAGTACTTCCTCAAAGAATTCCAGAAGATTTTTCTGACATGACCTCCCCTTGATGAAACCATGCTGACTTTGCCCTATTTTACCGTACACTTTCAAGTATTCGAAAATTTCATCCTTCACAATGGATTCCAGGATCTTACCCTCGACTGAGGTTAGGCTAATTGGTCTGTAATTTTGCTTACTCCCTTTTTAAACAGGGGTGTCAGGTTAGTGATTTTCCAGTCCACTGGGACCCTCACTGATTCTAGAGCTCCCTGAAAGTTCACTACTAGCGCCTCCACTATCTCTTCAACTATCTTCGTTAGAACTCTGGGGTGTAGTCCATCTGATTCAGGTGATTTATCCATCTTCAGGCCATTCAGTTTTTCTAGCACCTTCTGCTTGGTGATGGCCACCACACTCAGTTCTGCCCCCTCACTCTCTTGAATTTTTGTGATATTACTCGTGTCTTCCACAATGAAGACTGACGCAAAGTAATTATTCAGTTCCTTAGCCATTTCCTGGTTTCCTTCTACTATCTCTCGAGCATCATTTTCCAGCTGCCCAGTGTCCACTTTTGTCTCGCTTTTGCATCTTATCTAAAGAAGCTCTTACAGTCTTCCTTTATATTACTGACTAGGTTACCCTCATATTTAATCTTATCCCTCCTTATTTCTTTGTTTGAAGCCCTCTGTTGGTCTTTGTAAGCCTTCCCAATCCTCTGGTTTCCCACAGCTCTTCACCGCATTATATGCTTTCTCTTTTTGTTTTAAGCTATCCTTGACTTCCCTAGTCAGCTATGGTTGCCTCATCCTCCCTATACGAGGCTTCTTTTTCCTTGGGATGAATCTCTACTGTGTCTCCTGAATTGTTCCCAAAAACACTTACCATTGCTGTTCCACTGTCTTTCCTGCTAGGCTCCTCTCACAGTCAATTCTACACAGCTCCTCCCTCATGTCTCTATAGTTACCTTTATTCAACTGTTATACCATTACCTCTGATTCTACCTTCTCCCTCTTAAATTGCAGAGTAAATTCAATCATATTATGATCACTTCCTCCTAAAGGTTCCTTCACCTTAAGCTGCCCTTATCAAGTCTGCCTCATTGCACAACACTAAATTCTGTACTGCCTGTTACCTGGTGAGCTCCACCACAAGCTGTTGCCAAAAGCCATCATGTTGACATTCCACAATTTCCTTTTTTTGCAATCCAGTACCAACCTGCTCTTCCCAGTCAACCTGTACATTGAAATCCCCATGTCCACTACCTTTGCCCTTCCTATACATCTTTTCTATCTCCAGGTGTATCTTGCACCCCAGCTCCTAACTACTGTTTGGAGGCCTGTATATAACCCCAACTATGGAAATTTTACCTTTGTGGTTCCTCAATTCTACCCACGCAGGTTCTACACCATCTGACCCTACTTTTTTTCTTTCTATTAATTTAATTTAATTTCTTACAGATAAGGCCCCCTCTGCCCATCTGCCTATCCTTGAATATTCAGCTCCCAGTCCTGATCCCAGTGCAGTCATGTCTCCGTGGTACCCACCTGCTAATTTGCCTTCTTCCTTAAACTGCGTGCATTCAGATATAACACCTTCAGTCCTGTGTTAACCATCACTTTTCTCATTGTCATTTGTTTGTCCAGTGTGCTTAAAGCTTGATTTATAACCCTTACCATACACTCTGTCCTATTTGTGTCTGTGTTGGAGATTTTAATAACCTCTCCTGAGATCTGCACTCTTACCTCCTCCTTTAATACTAGTTTCCTAATTTCCCTTACAACTAAGCCATCCCCTGATGTCCCCAAGACAGAACTACACAATTGTTACAGTGCAGTAGGAAGCTCTTTGGCCCATTGTACCTGTACCCTCTTCAAACAAGCCTCACTACCTAGTGCCAATCTTCTGTTTTTCCCCATATTATTTGCATATTATTTCAATCTAAATAACCATGCAGTACTCTCTTGAATTCCTAAGTTGAACCTGACTTCATTTCCAGGTAGTGCATTCCATATCCTAAATAATTGCTGTATAAAAAAAGTTATTTTTCCCCAAATCCTTACTTCTTTTGCACTGGATTAACTTCTTACAAATTCTGACCATTTGCTTCAGTTTTGTTGCCCAGATTTGTTGCAATAAATAGGATTACACGAGGTAATCCTGGTTCTATCTGTCAAGCATTGCAGACTCAGTTTGTGCTTGTGGTCATTACTTTATGGATTTTTATTGATATTTCGCCACCTTCTGATGGTATCCCCACCACTGGGGATTTTGCATTAATTTCAAAATAAACCTCACACTGCTGTGCTGACCACTGAACAGAGCTAATGTAAGATTTTGGTTAATATTCAGTCTGATCTGTGAAATGTACAACACTTATTCCTTCCAGAATTTGCACAATGATGCAAATCAGAGCGGAACACATACTGGGCCACTGTTATTCTGCATGTGATAACAGTGATAAAGATTTTGAGTGCAAGAATTGCTGTTCAGGTACTCTGGTGTGAACATTTAAACCTACTTCTCTGATGGAAACTGGGATTATTGTTCATGGAGGAGAGATGGTTAAGCGGATGTAGATTTCTGAATCATAACTGCCTTTGATGAAGTAAATGAGGGGAAATGTTTTCAGTCACAGAAGTATTTGTAACCAAAGGACACTGATTAAGGAGATTAGTGAAAGAAAAACAAGCAACACAAATTATTTTTTATGCAACAAGTTTTGATCTGAGATTCATTCCCTGAAAGAATGGTGGGGGCAGATTCAATATGAACTTTCAAAAGGAAATTGGACAAAAACTTGAAAGGAGAAGTGTTCCAGAGGTACTGGAAAAGGACAGTGAAGTCAGCTTAGTTGGATAGTTCTTTCAAAATATTGGCAGACACACTGTAGTTTGGATTACCTTTTCCTGTGCTGTACTCTCAATGATTCTGCAATAATTGCTGTCATGTCCTTTTAAACTTTTTTTTCATGCAATTTGTGTATCTCTGGCAAGGCCAGCATTCCTCATTAGTCCTGGAAAAATTGATATTTCGGGCAAAGCCCTTCATCCTTTAATTAGGGATGGTTGCGTACATAGGTTATGGGAATGAGGATAATGGAATAATCAAACATATAGAAATGGAACGGGAATTCCATGGTCTATTGATAAAATGCTCAAATTCCAATAGTAAATGACAACAGATAAATGATTAGGTCAAAATCCTGGAATTCCTTCCCTAACATCATTGTGGGTCTACTTCCAGCAGATGGGTGGCAGTAGTTCAAAACGACAGTTCACCATTCACCTAGAAAATTTGTGAGGGACAATAAGCACTGACCTTGCCAGTGATACCCACATTCCATGAATGAAAAATAAGATGCTTGTAGAGTGTATAATGAAATGAAATTTCATATTTTTGGAATGAAACTTTTTTTATTGTTCAAGTGAAAGTTTCTTCTTGAATGAGGTGATGTTACTAAGCTTGTTAATTCAAATTATTTAAATTGTTGTCATGCATACTTGTGAGCGGTGTGTGTACAGATAATGAATTATTTTGCTTCCTGGCAAAATAGTTAGCTACACTTCTACTTCTTTAAATATTCAGCATTAGACATTTAAGATTCTGTAATTGAGACCTGCACTTTTTAATTCTCTCCCGGCATGCTTCCCCAGGGTTACTCTTACCCTAGCTTCAAGAGGTCAATCAACATCACCTTTGATCACTTGCCCTAATATTCTCACTATTTCCAACTGTGTTTCAAAATATAGGATTGTTCAGGACTGTATTTAACTTTTAGTTTCTACTGTTGGGCTTGTTGTTTATGAATTCTGAAAGCTTGTGAATTGCAATTTTTGAGAAGTTTTGTAACTTAGGTTGAGGTTCAGGTTGTAAGTTTGCTCGCTGAGCTGGCAGGTTTGTTTTCAGACATTTCATCACCATGCTAGGTAACGTCATCAGTGATCCTCTGATGAAGCGCTGGCGTTCTGTCCCGCTTTCTATTTGTGTATCTTGGTCTCTTAAGGTGGGTGATATCATTTCGGTTCTTTTTCTCAGCGGTTTAAATGGGGTCCAAGTTGTTATCTTTATTGATGGAGTTCTGGTTTGAATGCCAGGCCTCTCGGAATTCCCGTGAGTGTCTCTGTTTAGCCTGTCCTAGGATG
Source organism: Hemiscyllium ocellatum (assembly GCF_020745735.1). Taxonomy (NCBI): domain Eukaryota; kingdom Metazoa; phylum Chordata; class Chondrichthyes; order Orectolobiformes; family Hemiscylliidae; genus Hemiscyllium; species Hemiscyllium ocellatum. The sequence goes on along the minus strand of NC_083403.1, from coordinate 21,088,455 downwards.
GATGTGTTGTCCCAGTCAACGTGATATCCTTCTTTGTCTGTATGTAAGGATACTAGTGATAGTGGGTTGTGTCTTTTGGCGGCTAGTTGGGGTTCGTGTATCCTGGTGGTTAGTTTTCTGCCTGTCTATCCAATGCAGTGTTTGTTCCAGTTTTTGCATGGAACTCCATCAATAAATACATCGATTTGGACCCCATTTACCAACCTCGGAGAAAAAGAACCAGAAATGATATCATCCAACTTAAGAGACCAAGACACGCAAATAGAAAGTGGGACAGAACACCAGCGCTTCACCAGAGGCTCACTGATGATGTTACTGAGCATGGTAATGAAACATCTAAAAACAAACCTGCCAGCAGAGTGAGCAAACTTACAATCTGAGCTTGTGTATGGTCACAGCATTGTAAGGGATCTTGTTGTGCATGGGAGAGGCCATTCTGACTTTCCTGTTTTTCTGACTCTTTGCAACAGGTGCCTAATGATTCCCACACTTTCGCTCCTTTACTGTTGATATAAATCTACTTCCCTTTTAATAGTTGCTTAAATCTGCTTCCACCAGTGTTACAGGCAGTGCATTTTCAAATTATAACTCATTGTCTAAGCAATGTACTCGTCATATCTCACCTAGATTTTTTGCCAATATATGCTGTCAGTGGTTCAGTGAATTCAAGAAGTTCTTTGTGTTAGGATGTACTTGCTCTATGTTTCTATGATCAGGTTAAGAAAGTTGAAGATGCTGAAAACATGACCAGTCCAGTGCTTAACTATCAAACTACAGTTCCACCATATGCATATGGGATCCTTCATCTACAAGCCATGGCATCCTACAATATCTGTGTTTCTTGTAAGAATGAAGTTGGATGGTCCAAGGACTGTTCTGCAGTCCAGGCTAGAACCTTGGAAGGAGGTAAGTTTTTTTTTGAGATTTTCCTTTGTTGTTCAAGCCTCTTGCATGACTACATCTCTTCCATCATCAAAAGTGGTCATCCATCCAAATTGGAGAAGTTAGTCATAGTAAATAGTGAGGGGAGACAGAAAACGTTGTTGTAATAGGACATAATGAATTAGCAGATAAGCTCAATAATTATTTTCTGCCTGTATCTGGAAAACACAAATATTATACAAGAAACAGTGGGGATTGGGCGTGGTGTAGGAAAGGGGGGGGTGGGTGGGGTTGTGTGGCCTAATGAGCAATTAATATTAGTTTTTCAAAGTCAAGTTCAGGAGGAATTAATGAGATTAAATGTTGATATCTGTTAAATCTGATCATCTACATTTTAGGATTCTGTAAAAGTGGATATCGTGACAGTGAATGCAATGCTGGCAAATTTAAGAGCGGTAGACAGTGAAGAAGGTTTTCTAAGATTACAAAAAGATCTTGATCAAACGGTCAATGAACTGAGTACTGGCAGATGGAATTCAATCTGGATAAATGTGATGTATTGCATTTTGGTAAGACAAACAAGGGTAGGGCTTATACAATTAATGGTAGGGCCTTGGGTAGTGTTGTAGAACAGATTAGTGATATTGGGTTGTGTCTTTTGGTGGCTAGTTGGAATTCTTGTATCCTGGTGGCTAGTATCTGCCTATCTGTCTGATGTAGTGTTTTTTCCAGTTCTGGCTTGGAACTCCATCAATAAACACATCGATTTGGACCCCATTGACCAACCCCACTTAAAAATCAAGAAATTTAATTTCTAAATTTACAAAATACCAGCAAGGAATATCCACAGCTCTCTGGGACAGAGAATTTCAAACATTCACAACTCTTTGTGGAAATAAATTTCACAATTTTAAGTGGCCAACTAATCAAGAGAACTTTTGAGTTTGATTTGATTTATTATTGTCACACATATCACGATATTGTGAAAAGTATGGTTTTGCATGTAACCAGACAAATCATACTTTTAGGGTTTAGGTATATAGTTCTTTAAAGTTGCATCACATACAGACAGGATGGTTAAAAAGGTGTTTGGCATACTTGCCTTCATTGCTCGGTTGTCCTTTGATTATCGGAGTTGGGACGTTATGTTGAAGATGTACAGGACTTAGATGAGGCCTATCCTGGAATACCATGTCGAGTTCTGGTTGCCCAGTTATAGGAAGAATTTTATTCTAGCTGGAGAGGGTTCAGAAGAAATTTACCAGAATGTTGTCATGTATGGAAGGTTTGAGTTATAAAGAAAGTTGGATAGGCTGGGACTTTTTTCACTGGAGCAGAGGAGGTTGAGAAGTGACCTGATAGAAGTTTATAAAATAATGAGACGTAGATAAAGTTGATGGTAGTTGTCTTTTTCCCAAGATGGGGAATTCCTAGATGAAGGGGGCATATTTTTAAGGTGAGAGGAGACAGAATAAAAAAGACGTAAGAGGTAAATTTTTTACACAGGTAAATGTTTTACATAGACGGTGGTTCTCATGTGGAAAGAATTTCCTGAGGAAGTACAATTACAATGTTTAAAAGACATTTGGATGAATACATGAGTAGGAAAGGTTTGAAGGGATATAGGGCAGGAGGAGGCAGGTAGGTCTAGTTTAGTTTGGAATTATGTTCAATGTGGATTGGTTAGACCAAAGGGTCTGTTTCCATGCTGTTTGATTCCAAAAAGCTTCTTCCCTGCTTTTATCAGACTTATGAATAGATCTCTCATACATTAGAGGTTCTCTGCACCTTCTTGTAGCTGTAACACTATATTCTGCTTAGTGTTCTAGTACCCTGATATACTTAACGTAAGGTATGATTTGTCTGGTTAGCACGCAAAACCATACTTTTCTCTATATCCTGGTATGTGTGACAATAATAAATTAAACCAAATTCAAAAGGTTCTCTAGATTAGTTGGTAACTTAAAATTGTGAAATTTATTTCCACAAGGAGTTGTGAATGTTTGAAATTCTCTGTCCCAGAGAGCTGTGGATATTCCTTGCTGGTATTTTCTAAATTTAGATAATTAAATTTCTTGATTTTAAAATGATCAATGGATAAAGATATCATGTGGGGAAAGTGGAGTTGAGGCAAAGGTTGACATCAGCTTATAAAATGATGGAGCACGCTTGAACTCTTCTCTTCCTCTACTTCTTATTTTTGATGTAATGTCTCCCCTCACTACTCTGACCAGTGCAGTATGAAGCCAAAACCATTGATTTATAAAATTTAGTTTGCTGCCCATTCATTTCTGGCAGTGAAAGTATAAATCTGTACCCAGTTCAAATAATCTTTCCTTGTTACAAATGGAGGTGAGGTGGTGGGAGATGGAGGCATGGGGAGAAAGTTTTGATGTGATGAAGAATAATTCTCTGTCATGAAAGGGTTCAGAAAAGATTTACAAGGATGTTACCAGGGTTGGAGGATTTCAGCTATAGGGATAGGTTGAATTGGCTAGAGCTGTTTTCCCTGAGCATCAGAGGCTGAGGGGTGACCCTTACAGAGGTTTATAAAATTATGAGGGGCATGGATAGGATAAATAGACAAAGTCTTTTCCCTGGGGTCGGCGAGTCCAGAACTAGAGGGCATAGGTTTATGGTGAGAGAGGAAAGATATAAAAGAGACGTAAGGGGCAACTTTTTCACGCAGAAGGTGGTATATGTATGGAATGAGCTGCCAGAGGAAGTGGTGGAGGCTAGTACAATTGCAACATTTAAAAGGCACCTGGTTGGGTGTATGAATATGGGCCAGGTGCTGGCAAGTGGGAGTAGATTGGGTTGGGATATCTGGTCGGTATATACAAGTTGGACCAAGGTCTGTTTCCGTGCTGTATATCTCTATGACTCTATATGCCTCGGTGACTGTCTTATATTGATGGCCTTTAGTTATTCTCTTCCCAATAACTAGAATTATTCTCTCCATATCCAACTTTCTGCACCATTAGTTGACCACAAAAATTCTGTGTTTGTTTTACTTACTTAAATATATCATACTGTCTTGTGCATTAAAACAATCTATCTGATTAGGCTTCACCAAATTGCCCTTTCTCCTTCTCACCAGCACCTATACCACTGAGGAACTTCAACCCTAACTCCAAACCCCCTCCACAGGCAGCCCTCCAGTGATTTATACCATTTTTCCTTTGGAATGATAACGCTGTGTTTTCTACGCAGTGTGTTTTTTGTACAAAGGAAATTGTTAAGTGCAGTAACATACGAGCATTTTGAAGATGAGATGACTCATGTGTTTTTTTCCTTTGCAGTCCCAACAGCACCCCCATACAATGTCAGCATACTAGTGAGTGATTCCTCATTGACTGTTGAATGGGTTGGACCTCCGGAGGAGGAAATTAATGGCATCCTGTTGGGTTACATGTTGAGCTACGATTGGGAAGGTGGTAATTCCCCAGTAAGTACATTTGAAGTTCATAAAAAAATGTTTTTTTTTGGGTTGGCACTTATCTGAGAACAGCTGTGCTTTCTGTGCAGTCAGGTACTTCAAATAAATCTCAGGACGGACTTCTCATGAGTGTTGAGTGAAATGATTTTATTGTGAATGAGAAACATATCTGAAGGTGGATATGATATAATTCCTGTTCTATGGTTTTGTCTTAAGCGCTGTCTTTAGCCGTAACAATCTCTTTGACTAACTCCTTGTGACCATTTCTCTTACTGAGGTCACCAACATATCAGAAGATGAAATAATTACTTATTATTTTCAGTTGTTCTTGGCTGTTTCTAAATTTAAACCCTTATTTTAGCTTGGGAAGAAATGCTCCGTTTTTGTGCTCATTAAGAACTATAGGATATTGTTGCTGGGGATAATCTAGCTATCAAATCTTTCTATTTAAGCTCAAGGTGTCAACTCTAGATAGTGAGGTACATGTAGAATAAAACATTGAAAGCCCTTTTAATCAGTTTTTCATTTTCTATGCCAGCTATGCTGTGATCACTTTTCTATATGATTGTCAATCATCACCAAATTAATAACAGTTTTTGCTCTGGGTTCTTGGTCACACAAAGCTGCAGTTAATACTGCCTGTGTTCAGATAAATTAAGCTCTTGTGATGCTGGGACGGTGTCCCTACCTCTGAATAGGAGGCCTGGATTCAAGCATCACCTGTTCCAGGGGTATATAATAATATTTGCTGAATATGTGATTAGAAAACATTTAGCCTGAGAATCTCCTACAATAATGGCCTGATGCTAAATAATTGTCCTGCTATCTTCTTCCTTTGTGCTAGGTATGATTTTAGTTAGTGGGGGGTTTACCCTCTAATTTCATATGGTTTAATTTTACCTACATACTACCTTTGATCAAATTTTGTCTGGACATCATTACCTACTCTTGCTTCCGCTCTGCAATTTAGCTCTGTCTATTTTCTGACCAAGACTGCAATGATAGCTGGAGCCCAGTAGTCCTGACAGATTCCAAACTGAGAATCAGTGAACAAATTTATCAATGAATGAAGTCTTGCTTAGAAATTCTGTTGAAAACTCATTACATCATCTGATGATTGAGAGTAGACTGATGTGGTTGTAATCATTGACTGAATTGGAGTTGCCCTGCTTCTTGTGTGTGGGACATACTTGGGCAATTTTTCACATTGTCAGATAGATGTGAGTTTTATAGCTGTACTGGAATAGTTTGCCTTGGTCACTGGATAGTGCAGGATCATACATCTTTGATACTTTTTGCTGGGATGTTGTCAGGGCCCAAAGCATTCACAGTATCTAGTGTCTTTTTTAGATTAGATTACTTACAGTGTGGAAACAGGCCCTTCGGCCCAACAAGTCCACACCGACCCGCCTTCAGCCATTTCTTGGCATCACGTGGACCTCAGGAGACAGAGATGGATGATCCAGTTAGTACTTTTTGGATGATGGCATTTGAAAATGCTTCACCTTGTCTTTTGCAGGGTTATTCTGGGGACCCATCATTGAATCACAGAAATATTATTTATTATTTTGCTGTAAATGGTGGCCATTCCAATTCATCCTATCATGGCTGCACCAGCTCTATTATGTAGTCCAAATCTATTATCCAGTGCTAGTCTCCTGTCTTTTCCCCATATCCCTGCATAACATTACTATCCAGAAAACAAATCCAATGCCAAAGGGGATGGGAATATACTGTGAATATTCTTTTTCTACTTAGTTGCCTAATTGTCCACCTTGACATTCAATATATCAGAGTTTTTTTTGATTTGCTTTACTGGTTGTTGGATCACACAACTCTGACAATAGACTGCTACTTTTGCTGTTTATATATATAGTCCTGCTTTGAAACTTCTCAAGGTCTGCATTTCATTTTTGACTCTGCCTGGTGCTACTTCTGGCACTCTCTCCTGCACTATTATTGAAGCAGACTTGACTCTGGCTTGATGGTAATGGTGGGGTGATGACACACAGGCCTTAGATTTATAAATTGCTGTTCAATATAATTCTGTTGCTGGCGATTGTTCATGGTCACTCATGAATCTCCAGTTTTGAGCTCCGCTATTTGTTGTGAATCTAGCACTGTGTTAGTTTCACAAATCACAATGGATGATAACCTCAGGATATCATCGACTTAAGGACTATGCAGCTGTTACTACCACAATGACAAGTGTTTCGGTGACAAGTAGTTAGGCGAGATTAAGGTCAAGTAAAATTTTCTCTTATAAAGGTTCTCTTGCCATCTGGTATAGGCTGAGGCTGGCAGGGATGTCCTTCAGCACTTGACCAGCTCAGTCCTTAATGGTGTTACTGAAACATTCTTGGTCATGGACATGAATGGGGCCCCACTCAAAGTACATTCTCTGCTTTTACCACTCTCTTTGCTCAACTCTTCCACTCAGAAAAGTTAACACTTGGTACTCAGGTCATTTATCTTCCCATGTTTAACCTGATGCTTTGTGAGATCCAGAGTCAATATTGAGGACTCCCAAGGCAACACCTTCCCAACTGCAAACCTCTGTGCTGCTGCTTCTGCTGACTAAAACCTGTCAATACCCAGGAATTATTTAAGAGGAGTCTGGAACATTGTTTTTAAAAAGTATTACTTGTCAGATTGGGATAAATTTGGTTTGGGTCCAAAATCTCAATTGCATAACTTGGTTGTTGCTTTATTCACGTTGAGTTGAAATTAACTACACTTCTTACTAGGTGACTGCGGCAAATTAACTATCTAGAACTATTAATGGTCAACAGTCCGTCAAACTGAGGGTGAAAGTTACACTTACAATTGCAAGATTTTAGTGACCAGAAATAACTGCACTTCTAATTTGTAGGATAATGGTTACATCCTGTTATGCTAATGAACTAATGGAACATTGGCCTGGTACACTTTGTCCACAGAAAGGAAGATAAATCCTTCTAACCAGTTTTTGCTCTATTAATTTACTTCCAATTGTTAACCAAGCGCTAAAAGTCTTTTTAACAGTTTTATCAAGTGACAATTATTCATCAACAGAATATTAACCAGTGATAGCATGGAAACCTTGCTCCAGATATAGATAAATCTGAATTCCAGAGATAAGGGTGACTGCCTTTAACATGCCCTGTCCAATTTGCAGCAGAATATTCCAAGTGCAGATTTGGGATTACCTGTAACTTACTTACCAACTGGAACCTCACCAGATGATCATGGTCATCTTTGCCGAAGGATTAACAATGGATTGAGCAACATTAGTGACATATGTTCCCATGTTTGTAAGTGGTGACCCTCGGTGGGGTTCTAAGATGAGTAATTGGGATTGTAAAGTCAGAAGCATTGATTTGTGACATACAGCAAAATGCCTGACAATGCCCATCTCAAACAAAATAGGGTGGAGACACTTCAGCTTTACCTTCAGCAGCATAATACCCCACAATCAATATTCGGGGAGCAACCATTGACCAGGAACTTAACTGGAACAGTCACTCAAATGATATGCCTGTAAGACCAGCACAGGCTGGGAATTTTGTGGCTCTATTACTTTCTCACTTCCTTCAATAACAACCAAAACAGAATGTATTTATATAGTGCCTCTAACTTAATGAAGTATTCCAGAGTGTTTCACAGCGACATTCTGAAAGTGTGGCACCAAGCCACTTTGAGGTCACATGACTAAAGAGGTAGATTTGAAGGAACATTGTAAAGGACGAGAGTGAGATAGAGAGATGGAGAGATGTGGGAAGGATATTTCAGATTTTGGAGTCTTGGCAACTGAAGGTACAAGTGCCAGTGATGGAGCAAATAAAATTAGGTATGAAAAAAAGGCCTGAAATAGCGGAGCACAAAACTCAAAGGGTTGTGAGGCTGGAGAAGATTACAGATATAATCGAGGTGAGGTGATGAAGTGCTGTGAAAACAAGGTTGAACATTTTAAGATCAAGACTTGCCTTTACTGGAAGCCAGTGCAGATCAGCAAATGTATGGGGAACGGGACTTGCTACAAGTTAACTGACAGACAGCAGAATTTTGGATGACCTCAAGCTTACAAAGGGTATCATAATGTTCCAAAGTATTGAAATAATTGAGTCTAACTATAGTGAAGGCATAAATGATGATTTTAGCAGCAGATGAGCTGATGCAGAGATGAAATCAAGAACATTACTGAGGCAGAAACTGGCAGTCTTAGTGAAGTAGTGTACAAGGTTGGAAGTTCCAGAACTTCACTGCATGGACTGCCACTCTTTAAACATGCAACTCAGTCATCTCCTCCAAAACAATTAGTGCTAGGAAGTAAATACTGCCAGACCTTTTTAGTGATGTTACTGAGTGATGAATGAATAATAACACGTAACCTGAGTAAGCATGTTGGTAAAGCAACTGTTTTTGGAATATAACTCATGGGATAGGACTCAATTGACAATGTTAGTGATATTTACATAATTAGTCATTGGCATACTGGTATTAGTGGAAGTTACTTGTGAAATATTAATAACAGTTTTCCTGGGATATTACCGACTATTAGTGGTCCACCAATGATAGTATTAGTTGGATATCAATTATGTGCATTTTAAGTAAGCATGGTAATATCTCTCAACACATTTGTGCTTTCATTTTAAGATTTCTTACTGCAGCACAAGTTTCAGAAGAGTAATGGTTGAGCATTCATGTCCATAGCAAGGGTGGGGTGTTCCTTTGCTCGATCAGGAATAATGACCCTCTGAGTTGCTCATCTCTGTGCCTCTTCTCTTTATTAATGGAAAGAAAATTAGGGCAATTATGATAAGAGCAGCTGAAGTCTGTCAGCCTATAAACATGAGTGATATTTTGACCCAGGATCTGTTTGTGACATAAAGGAATTTAAAATGACGCTGACTTGAGACTACTTTTATGCTATTGTCATTTGCTATTGAGGTTGTTAAGGGAGCTTACGTCTGCACAACACTGGCTTCTGCAGTTGGTCGGTTTGGAAGCAGAAGATGAGGGGAATGTGGTCTCGCCACAAAATTGTGTTCTCACATTAGCCTGTTGTTGTTACTTAAGGGGTGTTCTGCAGAGATAAGAAAACTGACTACAGCTGACATCAGCTTGTTGATGGTGGTACTTAAATGGATTTCAGCAATAAGAAGGGTGAAGGGATTAGATAGATAACTCAATGATGACAAGAATTATATTTGCATTTCAATTTGTCAAGTAAACCTCTATTAGTTCATTCTGAATTAGTTCAGTCTTGATTGTGCATTCAACTTACCACATGACCCTGATTGCAGCAGATGCCCCCACTTGCCAGTATCATAGAATTCTTACATTGTGGAAGCGGACCATTCAGCCTATCGAGTCACACTGACCCTCTGAAGAGCACCCTCTCAGTCTTACCCCCACTACCCTATCCCTGTAACCCTGCATTTCCTATGGCTAATCCACCTAACCTGCACATCCCTGAACAGCACAGGCAATTTAGCATGGCCAATCTTTGGACTATGGGAGGAAACCAGAGCACCTGGAGGAAACCCACTTAGACACAGGGAGAACATGCAAACCCCACACAGATAGTCGTCCAAGGCGAGAATTGAACCCAGGTTCCTGGCACTGTGAGGTAGCAGTGCTAACCCACTTGGCCCGGTGTTTCTGGATAGTGGTGTGGAGCAGGAATACTGTCTGGTCTTTGATTGTACTGCACAAGGACACAGACCCAATTGTAACTTGCCATTTACTAGCTAACAAGAATCTACTAATTCAGCACAGGACATTTATCAAACTTGAGACTTTCCTGGCTTGTACAACATCTCTCCCTGTATGACATGAGCAAGCTATGTGGGGAGTCCCTGAATAAAGGATTTCTGTGACCACAGAGAAAATTAATTGAACAACAAAGTAGCTGCTGTAAGTCAGCCTTCAAAGTCAATTACATCAGTTACTGTAAAATATAGTAACAGTGGGATGCCGTGGTTGCTGAAAGCAAGGATTAAACTGCCCAGGCTTATCTTGTGTGCGTAGGTATGTATGTATAGTAATAGAATGGAATTCAGGGGTGATTTAGCAACAGCTATCCTGCATTTGCAAGCAGTCAGACTTTTTAAAAAAAACTGCTGATTGAGTGATAGTTTTGTGCAGACAGTCACTGTGGATCATTCTTTCAGTTCTCAGTTTGCATCCAAATATGTTAATGTGATTTTAACAGTGGTAAAATAAATGCTGTTTCAGCAGTAACATCCTCAACAGACTGAATTTCCTCTTGGGTTCTTGTTAATCTTCTGTGAGTGTGCAGATTGTAGCTAAATGCTGCTTCTGCCATTGGCTGAAAAATGCCAAGGTTTTATTTTAGCCTTAAGCTTGCAATGCTTTCAGAAGATGAGAATGAATCACTTCAAAGCAATTTGCCTACTCTTCTTTGAATTCTGCAACGGTATAAATCTACTTGAAAGAGAAGATTGGGCCTCAGTTAACGTGTCTCCAAAAGTCAGCCTTAGCCAGCAACATGCCCATTCAGCAATTTTTTTTAGTTAGTGAGTTACTTATCATAGAATTTTCAGTCTCTGACTGGGGTTGGTAATCTTAATGGAGGACAAGGAAGTGGAGAGTCAGAGATGGACCAGGTGAAGATGAGAGAGGGATGGAGATTGGAAATAAAATTTATTGTGTCAGAAGGATTACAATATAAGTTGAAAGAGACTGAACAGTGAGGGGAAAGTAGTTACAATAGTAAAAAGTAAGTTCAGTAGGGTAGGTATAAGTGAAATAATGGGTCCACATGGACAGACTTATTGTGCATTTATATCCCTCTTCTTCACTACCTCCCTTTCTATTTTAGTCTGGACACCCTCATCATCCATTCACTCTTCCTCTTTGTTTGTTAACAATGTATATTTCCGGCATCTTTTGCTTCTGAAGAAGAGTCATATCGGACTCTGAACATTAACTGTATTTCTCTGTCTCCAGGTACTACCTGACATACTGAATTTCTCCAGCAATGTATTTTTTTTTATTTCCAATCTCCATCATCACAATACTTTACTTTAGGAATTGATTATTTTGCAAAATAATCTTTGCATTAACCAGGGATTAGATTGGATAAAAGATTGGTGTATTTGCTTAGGGTGAATATTATCCACAAGTCACAACATTTACAGTTGATTTACTACATATGCATGCTACCTTGTTCAGATCCTGTGCCTCAGAGTGTAATGCAGGAAACATGTACACATTCATTACACAGATTTCTGTATTTTTGTTCAGTTGTATGTATTTTCCCCAACATTTCTTGCCTTTAGGGTTGGATTGTTTTCTTCAGCAGTTGCCTCCTTTCTGAGAGCTGACAAATGCTAACAATCACCATCCATTCTTATTTTAAGAGGATGTATGAGTGTACAAGCAGAATTAGAAACATAACAACATTTGCAGCTGAAGACATTTTTGTGATGTATTCTTAAACCATTCAGAAACAGAGGAGTGTAAATCATTACCAAAACAAAGCAGCCTCGCCTGATCATATGACAACAGTAGCTCAAAGACATTTGAGTCACTGCAATAAGTTGACTGGTGTCTCTTTTTGTGAATTGACTCATTTCCACAGAAGAACTGGACATCCTGGAAAAAGCTGAGTTGTGAAAGGGATTTTTATTTTGCTTACCTCCTTTGACTTTTTGTCACATTGTTGGATCCTCGTGTTGCTAAAAAGAACTGAACGTTAGCAACTCAAACCAATAAAAATGGTAAACCTGGATTATTCTTAACTTGTAGTTTTTATTATTGCTGTTTGCTGGATCTTGATATTTTGGGTGAAGAAATTTGTTCCCTTATCGATGTTTATTTGGGTAGCAATCAATAATACTTCCTGCCTCTGGGAATTGGCACAAGTCTGTAGCAAGATGGTAGCAAGCTTGTTTTTCTAAACACCAAAAAATTGACTTTTGAATCATTTGCATTTTACAATATCACTTTTGGGTGAATGAAAGCAAATACTGCACACTTTAAAAAATATATATACTTTTAATGCGCATGAAACTGAACAATCTTATTTAAAAGGATTAGCTGAAATCACACTGTATGATGTTAGTCACCAACTCATTAGCTTTATCATATGGATGCCCTTTTGACAAAACTGGACAAGGCTTGAGAACCCAGGGTTATTGCCGTGTCCTGTTCAACCTGATGCAGGCATTTTGCAAACTTTATGATGTCTGTTGATTTTAAACAATAGGAGCTGTAGCCCAGCACTACATGGGCTGTGAGTGACTACAAACGTCAGCCAAGGACCCATGTTCATGCTTGTAGTATTCAAAGCCAGCCTCTTAAAAGGTAAGTGCACTCTGGAGGCAGTTTGGAAGTGGCTGAAAGACACATTCTGAGCAGGAAGAGGGTAATGATGGGATAGTTTGAAGGGTGTTCTTGCAGATTTGCAGCAGTGGAAAACTTGATGCAGGAAGAGAGAGGCTCTTTAGAAAGTGCAGACCAGAACATTAGCCAAACTCAGACACCTGTGAAGACCAGGGGCAGACAGTAGCATGTCAGTCAATGTCGGCAGTATGTCTCAAAGGACTGAGTGCAGTTTGACAAGAGGTGCAGTGACTTCACATAAATGCTTATCATCAATTAATCCAATGTTAACTGCCATCTACCATCAACCACAGCATTGACCTCACAAACTGTTCAATTCACCACCCCTGCACTCTCACTTACCAAGAACATGACTTGATGTCACTTTCAGTATCATCTCCCCCTCACATGCATAGCATTGCTGCGAGCTTCACACCCACACCCTACTACCTGTTCACACTGCTACCTATTCAATAATGATGTGGAGGTGCTGGGTTTGGACAAAGTCAGAAGTCCAACAACATCAGGTTATAGTCCCAACAAGTTTATTTAAAATCACAAGCTTTCGGAGTGCTGCTCCTTTATAAGGTCACTTCACCCGACAAAGCTGCAGCGCTCTGAAAGCTTGTGACTTTAAATAAATCAGCTGGACTATATCCCTGGTGTCGTGTGACTTCTGACCTCATAAATAATGACGGACACATCATCCAAAAACATTTTGCATCACATTTGTTAATGCAGTTCTGTCTTCCCAGGCAAGATGGCACATTAGCAGCATCTATCTAATGGGAGACTGGGTATCCTTGGCCAATGGAGGAGCTGACAATTATCATCATTGACGCAGTCATATCTGTGACTGGGGTAGGGCTGAAACCATAGAGAATGACTGTATGTTCCCATCTAATCCTCCTCCTTTCATCCTATATCTTCTTCATCCTCATCTTCCTTCTAATTAACAAGCTAGCACCTCTTGCATTCTCCCTACCATTACCTTGCTGCAACTCTGTTGTTGAACTTTTTTTTCCTTTCAGAAACCTAAGGCCTAACGCTTACCCAGGCAGTGGTGCCAAATATATGAGGAATCCGACACTGTTGAAATACACTCAGTTGATCTCACTCTCAGCCACCAACACAAAAGCTGGAATTATTCATAATTTAGCAGGTAGCAAAGAGGCATGAATATAAGTCAACTGCAGGCACAGCCGGAATTAAGGATGAACTGCACAGAGGTCCTACTTTGGAGGAGGACACTGACAAAAGGCTTAATGAAATAACTCAATAGCTGAGAAAACAATGAATGAGCTTCGACCATGAGCAAGCTTGCCACAAAACCTGTCATCATGATCAAGGAGTAGAAAGGAGTGCAGAATCAACTTGCCAAGGAGAACAAATCTTTTCTCTCATGGAAGTGGCAGCCAATCCACGAGAAGACTTGCAGACCCAAATGGCATCCATTTACCTGAGCAGGAAGCAGGGCTCAGCCTGTCTTCCACAACTGTTTATTTGAATTTCTTCAATACAAACTCCAGCTCTTTCCCCTTCCCAACCAATGACACTTACTGGCAAAAAAAAAGTATTTCAGTTATTTTTAATCATTCTGTTCAAGCATGCAATGACATATACCCTAGGACAGGTAAGATTTGAACCCAGATGAAGACTGTAGCCTCGAGCTAGGTGCATTACTGCTATGCCACAAGGGCCTATCCAGCCCAGATGTAAGTATATGCCCCACTAAAATCAGCTGACCTTTTTATCTCTGGAGCAAATCATGGTCTGATAGCTGATGTCTCAATCTCCATTTTATCAAAGTTGAAGCAATGCAAGCCTCGTTTATTGTCATCCAGGCACAGACAGCAGCCAGTATGGCTGCAGAATCTAACAACTGCCAAACGGTTTATATTGGTGGCTCAAATAGTGATGGCACAAATGACAGCCGCTTTAATACCCAGCAATCACCTGCATGACATGTTGTACCCAATCAGAGATCAGCTGCACATTCAAGGAATATAACCCTTTCCAGTGCATCTTCCAATTTAAATGCAGCACTCACACCTGTAAACTAGAGTTGAAACACGCACACTATTGATTGCTAAAGTCTCTGAAATCGTTGGATAGAACCTTCTTCTGAGAATCCTTCTGTCCTTCTACATCACCTCTCTGTGAGGAGTTGATTCTCCTCCATGTTGCCTCTGTACAATTTTTCTGTCATGCCCTTGGTAAAGGGGGATGGTGTCTGTGACCAAAAGCAAGTGGTAGGATCAGCGCCCTTGAACCAAAGCAATTACCAGGTCAACAGCTTGACAACTTCAACAATTTTAACTAGCAGTAGAAAACACAACACTTTTAAGCTAACATGAACAGAGTTAGTAGAAATCAGTTGGTAATTAACATGAAAGTAGTTGATGGTCACTGAGTAACATCCTGAGTGCATCTTTATCTTTGGAAGGTTAAGCGAAGGTGCTAGTGAGAGCACTGAGGTCAAAAGTGGTAGTGGGGTGCTGTCAAAACAATGTCATGCCCTAACTGATACCATGATCATATATTTAGCACATGCTGATCATGCTTGTGTGAAAATGGTACCCGGCAAGATTCATAATGGCTGGAACCAATAGGTCCAGTGGCAATGGAAAGACCTGTGTTTTATAACCTTCTGTTATTTCAGGAAGGAATCAGTGGCACCAACACTGGGCAACTCTTTGCGAGCTCTCCACAACAGGTCTTATTCTAACATTTCATACAATCATCCTACAGTTTTAAACCTCAATTCTAAGTCTGTAAAAAATTACTGGCGATGTTCTGTTAAGTCTACTTCAGATCTAATGTTGATCTTGCTTTTGTGCACCTTCTGTGCAGCCATAACTCTGCATGCCTTGCTCTGTTCAATCACCCTAAGATCTGTTTGTCCTTGTATGTTGTTATCTGCCTGTACTACACGCAAAACAAAACTTTACACTGTACTTAGGTACATGTGACGATAATAAGTTAAATCAATTAAATCTGGGTAATTCCTTTCTTAAAAATAATGGACATAATTTGATACCAGCCCTAAAAGTAGTGATTGATATTATTCAGTGAAATTTCATATGTTTCTTTTAGATGATTTTGGATAGGAGCGAGAGTAATAGGGTAATTGTTATGGGGGACTTTAACTTTCCAAATATTGACTGGGAATATTACAGTTTGAATACTTTAGATGGGTCAGTTTTTGTCCAATGTGTGCAGGAGGGTTTCCTGACACAGTATGTAGACAGGCCATCAAGGATCGAGGTCACATTGGACTTGGTACTGGGTAATGAACCTGGCCAGATGTTAGATGTTGAGGGTTACAAAGTGACATAGATAAGCTGCAGAGCTGGGTTGAGAGGTGGCAAATGGAGTTCAATGCAGAAAAGTGTGAGGTGATTCACTTTGGAAGGAGCAACAGGAATACAGAGTACTGGGTTAATGGTAAGACTGTTGGTAGTATAGATGAGCAGAGAGATCTCGATAAAAACAATGACTGCAGATGCTGGAAACCAGATTCTGGATTAGTGGTGCTGGAAGAGCACAGCAGTTCAGGCAGCATCCCAAATCGACGTTTTGGGCAAAAGCCCTTCATCAGGAATAAAGGCAGAGAGCCTGAATGTGGAGAGATAAGCTAGAGGGGGTGGGGGTGGGAAGAAAGTAACATAGAGTACAATCGGTGAGTGGGGGAGGGGATGAAGGTGATAGGTCAAGGAGGAACTTCAGGGCAGAGGAAATGACCTGGGAGTTGCAGTGGGAGTGGGACTCCCTGAGATTCTTGTAGAGGGAGGAGGAAAACTTCTTCAAGGCAGGCATCCATGTGAGAGGATTCGCAGTAGGGTTAAAATCAACTAGGTAAAAACAATGACTGCAGATGCTGGAAACCAGATTCTGGATTAGTGGTGCAGGAAGAGCACAACAGTTCAGGCAGCATCCGAGGAGCAGTAAAATCAACGTTTCTGGGAAAAGCCCTTCATCAGGAATAAAGGCAAAGATCTCGGTGCCCATGTTCATAGATCTCTGAAAGTTGCCATTCAGCTTAATAGGGTTGTTAAGAAGGCATACGATGTGTTAGCTTTTATTAGTAGAGGGATTGACTTTTGGAGCCATGAGGTCATGCTGCAGCTATACAAAACTCTGATGCGGCTGCACTTGGCGTATTGCGCACAGTTCTGGTCAGTGCATTATAAGAAGGTTGTAGAAGCTTTGGAAAGGGCGCAGAGGAGATTTACTGGGATATTACCTGGTGAGGAGGGAAGGACCTATGAGGAATAGCTGAGGGACCTGAGGCTGTTTTCATTAGAGGAGGTTGAGAGGTGACTTAATTGAGACATATAAGATAATCAGAGGGTTAGATAGGATGGACAGTGAGAGCCTTTTTCCTCGTATGGTGAAGGCTAGCACAAGGGGACATAGCTTTAAATTGAGGGGTGATAGATATAGGACAGAATACAGAGGTAGTTTCTTTACTCAGAGAGTAGTAGAGGCATGGAATGGCCTGCCTGCAACAGTAGTAGACTTGCCATCTTTAAGGCCATTTGAATGGTCATTGGATAGATGTATGGATGAAAATGGAATAGTGTAGGTTAGATGGGCTTCAAATCGGTTTCACAGGTCAGCGCAACACCAAGGGCCAAAGGGCCTGTACTGCGCTGTAATGTTCTATGTTCTATTATTGAATCTCTTTCTGTAATTTCTGATGTGTGTTATGAAAAGCAACTACTTATTTATTTATGTAATGTAAAATCCACTGAGGTGAGGGGGCCAGGGATATGAAAACTAAATCCATGTTACATTGCTTAACAAACGACTAGCTAGTACAATGGACTAATTTTGCTTCTTTAAGGTTTTGTAATCAGTGTACAGAATAAATAGGCCATAAGCAGCAGTGATCGGAAACGTACTCTTCAGAAATTCTTTCACCATGGTGCTTAAACAGTAATCCTTCAGACATGGGCTTAGTGTCTATGTAATAATGTGCACCAGACTCTCAGCAAGCAGAATTGTCAACTTGCAAAGATTTTAAACTGGACAGCACTCATACATAATGGAACCCTTGTGAATGGGCATATTGTAAGCTTAATAATCAGTCTTATATCTCCAGCAGAAATGTTGTAAAGGCTTTTCACTTTGTGACTAAATGTCACTCTGTTCAGAAGGCAATTTGCTGCTTATTATGAAAGGTTGAGCTTCCAGGAAGCACCTATCGAGATGTATTCTGTCTGCTTGTCAGCTGCTGTTTGTGGAACTGAGTCAGATGACTCATCAGCAAGTGACTTTTTGAGAAGCTGCTTGGGATATTTCGATATTCTTAATATGAACATTGTTCAGACACCGAATATATGTTTTGTGAAATGACCTTTGCAAACTAGACTTTCAAGGGTACCTAATTATTATTATTCAAGAGTTGAATAATATGTAATCATTTTGAAATATCTTAAAATTACTCCACAGTCTATTATGCCTGCAAAAACAGTCATTAATATCCTGTGTATTTTGGATTAGTGGTGCTGGAAGAGCACAACAGTTCAGGCAGCATCCGAGGAGCAGCAAAATCGACGTTTCGGGCAAAAGCCCTTCTTTTATTCCTGATGAAGGGCTTTTGCCCGAAACGTCGATTTTGCTGCTCCTTGGATGTTGCCTGAAGTGCTGTGCTCTTCCAGCACCACTAATCCAAAATCTGATTTCCAGCATCTGCAGTCATTGTTTTTACCTAATATCCTGTGTATGACAGCTGTATGCAACACAATGTTATCAAGTAAGTGAAGTTTTTAAGCCAATTTGACTAACTCGACTCAGTGGTGAGTAAGTGCAGCTGCTATATCGATTAGTGCACCCGCAGTCTCCACAACAGCTGTACCTTTACACATACTGCATGTTCAATAGCGGAGAATTATTATACATAACATCACAATAAGCGCCACAGAAAGTTATGGCATGTGTCTGCCATTGATGTGGATTGTGCCAGCAACTTGGAATTGAGGCCTGTTTTCTGCATGGTGTTACAAGGAATCTCAGTGATGAATTTGGAATTTCAATGACAGTATGTGTTTGCATGAAACATTTCCACTTCTGCTGATATGTGAACACTCGTTAACCAGTAAAGTGTGGTCAAGTAGAAATTTTGAATAAATCAGTTGAATAAATCAGAATAAATAAATAGGTGACACAATGTAATGATATCTTGTTTCATAATTTTCAAAATATTTAACAAAACAATTATTGATCATTTTTAAATTTCATTCTTTATTCAGCAACCAGCCCTAATAACATTGACAAACTTTAAACTAACAATAGCAGATAAGAAAATAAACTTTAAAATGTAGATTGCTATACATACTGGGAACATGGCATTGTTTCTAAAACACAGTAAATTTTAATCCTCAAATTGCCATTGAACTACTTGTTGAAATGTAGTTGCTAATTTGTAGCAAAGGTCACAGCTAATATATGCAGAGCAAGATCCCACAAATGGCAGTGAGATAAATTATCATTTTTTGGTTGAAGGACTACACTCATTAGATCATACCTGGTACAAAAGAAGATGGTTGTGTTGTAGTAGGTCGGTTATCCCAGGTCTTTGAGTTCCTCAGGGGAATGTCCCAGGCTAATCATCTGCAGCTGCTTTATTAATGACTTTCCCTCCATCATAAGGTCAGAAGTGGGGATGTTTGCTGATTGTTGCACTACGTTCAGCACTTTCGTGACTCCCCAGATACTGTGGCATTCCATGTCCATATGCAATATGACTTGGACAATATCCAAGCTTGGGCTGACAAGTGGCAAGTAACATTAATGGCACAAAAATGTCAGAAAATTATCATCTCCAACCAAAGGGAATCTAACCATTCTCTCTAGGTGTTCAATGGCTTAACCATCTCTGAATTCTTCCCACTATCAACAACCTGTGCATTACCATTGACTGGAAACACTGAATCTGTCTAGCTATTTAAATACTGTAGCTACAAGAGCAGGTGAGATGCTAAGAATCCTACAGCAAGTAACTCAGTTCCTAAACTTCCACCATCTACAAGGCACAAGTCAGGAGTGTGATGGAATACTTTCCACTTGCCGGAAAGAGTGCAGCTCCAACAACATTCAAGAGACTTATCACCAGAACAAAGTAAAGCCACCTAATTGACTCCACATCATCAAACATTCACTCCCACCACCATCGACACTGTGAGTAGTGTGTACATCTACAAGATACCCTGCAGAAATTTACCAAGTCTCCCCAAACTGCACCTTTCAATTCATATCCACTTCCATCTAGAAGGACAAGGGCAGCAGATTCATGGGAACACCAATACCTTCAAATTCTCTCCAAGCCACTTGCCATCCTGACTTGGAAATATTTTGCCATTCCTTTAACGTCGGTAGTTCAAAGTCCTGAAACTCCATTCCTAACAGCATTGTGGATCTAGCTAAAGCAAATAGACCGCACTGGTTCAAAATGTAGCTCCCTACCACCTTCTTGAGGGCAACTAGGGATGGGCAATAAATACTGACCAAGCCAGTATCGCTTAGAGCACAGAATAAAGGCGCACACGCTTGCTGTTCGTAATGGTGTTCAGCATATCTTTGCTAATTGCTTTTTAACTTCATTTTGTTCTTTAATATCTCAGCACAAGTCACCTCCATGGCAATGCAGAAGTCCCTCAGTGTTGCATTGAAATGTCAGCATTTCTAATTCATTTGACTCCAATTTAATCACTGTGCTATACAAGTGAGATACTTTTCTCAGTAGATAAAATAATGTGCACCATCTTGTGATTAACTCATTCTGCTTAACTGCAGTGGTGGCAGATAAATGTGTATATTAAACTGTTCTGTTTCGGATGATATGTCAGTGGAAGAGGGAGAGAAAGAGGTCAAAGGGTGGGAGTAATATTGTTGAGATTTTTATGCAAAAGGAAAGCTTCAACTTCTCAATTGTACCATGGATACAGTAAGTATCCATTGTTCAACTTCACTTCTCTCTGCCTCTACTTACAGTTAAACAGTTTCAGCCAGAGTAAGTGATGGAGGAGGGTACAATTGCAACATTTAAAAGGCATCTGGATGGGTGTATGAATATGAAGGGTTTGGAGGGATATGGGCCAGGTACTGGCAAGTGGGACTGGATTAGGTTGGGTTATCTGGTCGGCATGGACGAGTTGGACCAAAGAATATGTTTCCGTGTTGTACATCTGTATGACTCTCTGACTCTAGGTGCTCATTCAATATATTATTCAAGTTAACTTGGCTTTGTGATTTTTGTTTTATTTCTGTTGGTACTTTGAATTCTCTCTTACCTGAATTTTAGCCCCTGCACGAGGAGGCTTTGGAGTCCCACTGCACTTTGGTATGCAAAGCAGTTTGCTGATTTAGCACTGAATTATCAGACATGCCATCCTTTGGTTGAATTGTTAAAGCTCTGACAGGAAGTGGATAGGACTGGCTTCATAAAGTTGAATTCATCCACAACTCTGCTGCCAGTGTCTTCCTTGCACCAAGTTCCTTACACACATCTCCCCCATGCTGCTGACCCATTGGCTCCCAATCAAGGTGCCCATCAGTTGTGAGATATTCAATCTCATTTTCAAGTTCTTGTATGACTGCATGCCTCTCTATCTCTGCAATCTCTTCCAGTCCTACAACTCTCCAAGGTAGATTAATTTATCAAGTTTTGGTCTCTTAATTTAAATTTCTGCAGCATTCAATGCTCTGTATTCATTTGCCTAGATCCTACACTCTTGAATTTCTTCCTTAAATCTCTCCAGTTTTGTGTCACTCACTTCTTTAAGAGCCTCCTTCATTCTTCTTTGATTGAGCTTTCGACAACTTGCCCTAATGTTACCATCTGGAACTTGGTATCGAGTTGTGTTTTATAATACTCCTAAGGAGCATCTGTGATGTTTTATTATGTTATAGGTGCTATATAAATAGAAGTTGTTTTATCTTAGAAGGTAGAAATCAAATGGCCTTCTTTATCTGAAATTACCTATGATGCCCTATCTTTTGCTGTTTTTCAGAATCCACCTTCCTACTTTACATTGTAATTGTTCGAAGATTGGATAATCTTGACAAAATTTCTCAAGAAGCTTTAGAATCTCAATGTATTTCCCACAAAGTACAATAATTATTGTGCCATCTTTGTTTGTCTTTTCTATGTTTCAGGTTATAAAACCACTTAAACTATGTTGCAATCAGACAGCTAACCGAGGTATGATTGATGTTGTGGCAATCAACGTTACATATAGTGTACAAGTGGCAGCATATACCAGCACTGGAATTGGACCTTATAGTGATCCAACACACATATTTGTTGGGAGCAATGGTAATTATTATTTTGTGTTGTGGAATGTGTCAGTGCAATCAGTTAACATTTGTTGAGCAGTTTTCACTAAAAAGCATGCAGTGTAATCAACCAAATACTAAGTAATCTTTTTTATTATTTTACAACTCTGATACCAAAATTGGATTTTTTTGACTGAAAGAGATAAGTTGCAAAATTTAACGTGGATGAGCGAAGGTCAGAATTTGGCTTATCTGGTCCAGCCATTAACACAGCACTTTCATTGCTTCTTCAAAGTGGCATTGGCACCAATCTGGTCTATTGGAATTATAACTTGTGGCTTCATCCAGATTTCCCCCGCGTGTAAAGTCTTGATGCTTTGTGTGACTGCCTTAAAGAAATTATAAGCAGGACTTGACTACCTCCCTACAGGAATCTCTTTATGATTCCCTAAGATAACTTTTTTCCCTTCCAGTGCAATTGGGCTCCCAATGGCCAAACCTCTTGGAGAATGCTGTGTCCCCCATTTGCAACTGGGAGAAAAGGAATGATAAAAATTCAGCTGTGAGGCATTGAGACTGTTGGATTTTGGTTCCAGAAGAGACTCCTGACAGGATAATTTTGCCTGTCAAATAATACAATTACCTGTGTTACTCCACATCAGCTTTGCTGAACGTGGAAGCTCTAAGAGGCACTAACGACAAACAATCTTGTTCACATATTTGGCTGTTCAAAGACATCAACCACATCAATGGGACAAGAGATGCTGACTGATGTACAACTCACTGATCCCACTTTGAATTTCCTGTGTTTAGAAAATGTCTTGTTGTCCTATTGTATTAGGTAGAATAACATGCGTAGTTAGTTCTCTTGGAAAGACTATGTTAAATTCAGAGTTTTTTTTCCAAATCAGTGGAGTGATCCTAAATCAAAATTATTGATTATTCCCCCAGTGAATCTAAAATTGAAGTCTGTCAGAACTACAGTCTTTTCTCTTCAGAATAGATATGGCAATCTCTTACATTCTGCTGAGAGAATGAGTTAGACTCCAGATCTTTACAAGATTGAGATTTGCCCTGTGATACCCACTCATTTTCAAATGTAAATGTCACCCTAGCTGTATTTGCTTTTGAACACTGTCCCTTTCTATTATTACAGCAATGTCTGTGCCATGTTTTTCGAAAAGGTATCATGTGTTTCATTGCCTTCCTGCCTTCACCCAAAAAGAACCATGTCGGATCTTCTATGTTCAGAAGTAACATTGATTCACCCTGCATTAACCTTTCCTGTTACTTGCACTGTTTGTCATTGCCCTCTTGTGAGGTACTCAAAAGATATTTCTATATATCAGAGCTCATAGACAGATGCAGGTTATTTTAGCATTGTAGTCTTCTAGAAGTTGAAGAAAAATCACAACATAGCCCTTTTTAAAATTGCTCTGTTTTATAATATATCGGATATGGAAGAGCTCCACCCATTCTGATTTATAACACAGCCGCTGAATAAGACATTGAGCAGTTCAAACAGGCAGAGTTGGACACTGTGGTCCCTAGATGGAAGCACATGTGCCTCCTCTATCTCTAGTTAGCACACCTAAGAGATATAGTCTACATATAGTTAATGAAATGTAATAATCTCCATCTTCTTAAAGTGAAGAGCTTCATCTGTTGAAACGTATTAGTGTCAAAAAGTGTGGTGCTGGAAAAGCAAAACTGGTCAGGCAGCATCCAAGGCGCAGGAGAATCGATATTTCGAGCATAAGCTCTCCTGATGAAGAGCTTATGCTCAAAATGTCGACTCTCCTGCTCCTCAGATGCTGCCTGACCGGTTGTGCTTTTCCAGCACCACACTTCTTGACTCCAATCTCCAGTATCTGTAGTCCTCACTTTCTCCTGAAACATATTAGTAGTCCACCCCTCCACCACGCACTACTGAACTGTCTTTTAGGAAGGCACTAAATTGGTCACAGATTCCACCTGGACAAGAACCCACTTGTAATTGGCACCCAGGCATCATATCATATTGTAACGTGGTGACAACAGTGGCCTTCTCGTCACAGTTATAAGTTCTACCTGCTTTATAATTCTACAGAGCTAAAAAGTAGAAACTGAACACAAATTGTTTATTAATCTGAAGTTTATTTGCCCTTCTATTTGTTTTCTTACAGATCAGATAATACTTTCACCATCCTCAACTACTGCAGGTGCTGATGGCAGTAATACTGAGAATTCCCTAATGATGCTAATTGGAATCATTTGTATCAGCGGCATAATTATTTCAATTGCATTCATATATGCAGCTATGAAAAAGCGGATGATGGAGACTAAGTTTGGGTCAGTATTCACAACTATATAAATCTTGATCATTTTCCTGGAAATGTCTTGTGAAAGAAAACTGGGAAATTGTTAACTACTATGCAGATTGCCAGTACCAATAAAGATGGAAGTGGCATCCCAGATGAGGTACTTGTTTTGGTAGTTTCTTAGTTACCTTTGTAAGAAATCTCCATTAGCTTGACCACATGTGCCTGCTTAGATTGAAGTAATCTTTTTATTTTAAAATGCTAGTGAGAATCTGTGACTCATGGTAAAATGATAATATTAAATTGTGAGGCACAGTGGGAAAATGTAGCTGAAAGGCTCATTTGCATCAAAAGATAGTAGAGTTTGAACTTCCCTCAAAGTTCTTAATTATCAAATCTGCTGTTAATCATGATGGCAATCATGGAAATGGAGATAAATTACTGACCTGGAAGTAGATTATAGGAAAAGCCTATGTTCTAACTGAAGTTGATAGGGGTGCACTGTTCCCTTTTCGAGTCCCACTCCATTGGTTATAAAATACTTTAAATGTAAACAGATAGTTGATTCAGCCATTACATAGATCTTGGACTGTGCCAGGTTTAGTATTAAGAACAAGTCAACAAGATATCTTAAAGTATAGAATCCCGACAGTATGGAAACAGGGTCTTCAGCCCAGCAAGTTCACACCGACCCTCTGAAGAGTATCTCACCCAGACCCATTACCCTACTGACCTATAAATACCCCGAACTAATGCACCTAGCATACACTTCTCTGAACTCTATGGGCAATTTAGCATGGACAATCACCTAACCTGCGCATTTTTTGGATTGTGGGAGGAAACCAGAATGCCCGGAGGAAACCCACGCAGAAGCAAGGAGAATGTGAACACTCCACACAGGCAGCTGCCTGAGGCTGGAATCAAACCTGGGTCCCTATCGCTGTGAGGCAGCAGTGCTAACCACTGAGCCACCATGCGCCACAAATAATTGGCTTATTTCCAAAAATAAACCTGCCTAAACAAAGATACAAAGATTATTAGTAAATGGATGATGCAAATGTATATCTCTGCCCTCCTAAGAAATTAACATGTGCACAGACACCTAAGGAGATACAAAAAAGTGAAAACTTTGCACAGTGCTAACTTTAGAGTACTTTGACCAAGTCATAGTTAAAGTCATGTGAGCAAGGCTAAATAATGGATTGTTCCAAGTGGTGTTCAGATTCCAAAGTTATTCTGTTCACATACAAGGTTGTGGTACTGAGGTATTCCTGGAGCAGTTGTTACTTGGCTGATTTGCTTTTGCTTCGGATGATAGGGTAGATTACTAAGAAAATCCATTTTAGGAACTCTCTCCCAAGTGGCAAAGATGACTTTCAGTGAGTTTTCAACTGTCATAAATTGCTGAGATGAGTTGCAAAGAAAGAGAGATGGAACACTGAGCTGTAACCCCCATATCAGGTTCAATTCTCTCTCACTTAATTCATAAGTGGAAATGGCAATCCCTCTCTCAAATTAGGCCTCACTCGGGAAGTTCTTCAGAATGTAAGATTTTATCCAGATTCCCTGCTCCTTGCAGCTTCTGTTGCTGTTATATCCAATAACTTTTCCTTTGCAACGTGTCCTTTATTTAAAAGCTGAAAATATATTTGTTTGGATCCTTTTAGTCATTTTTGAAAATAAATAACACTTAATCACATCTCTTCGTAACACATGGCAGAGCGGGATTGGTTTCGGATGCACTGTGAGCCAACGTAGGTATGATGGACCATGTGGTTTACTCCTGAGCTGTAAAGTTTTGTGGTATTTATATCTATTGAACAATTATTGGCTTCTCTCCCTTTTGTTATTTTCCAAAAGAGAAATTAGCAGGGTGTTGCTCACACCACATATTTCTTTAAACAAAACGATATGCTTTTGGTATAATTTAAATAATAAAAGCTGTAGAAAACTTGAGACAATGAAAATATAATCAGAGGTCAACATTTAGCCTTGCGCAAGGGAAGAGGTTTTTTTAAAAATTCTTCATTGTTACAGGATAATGGATATATAACAGAGGCCATAGAAAATCAAGTCTCCTCTTTAGAAATTTAAGTACCCTTTTAAAACATCAGTAGAAGTCACTGCCTGCCAATCAAATCCAATGCTGCCATTTGTGAGGTTTCATTCCTCTGGGCTTTTAACTGTTGTGAGAACTTTGAAAAAATATCATTTGATGAAAAATTTAATTTTGCACATTAGTTGTTTTGACATTGAATTTCCGTTTAATTCATCCTCACTGTTGTTCAGTCCCTCTTATGTTTCTATTCTAATGCTTCAATCTGAATGGTGAGAGGGATGTACCTGCCTCAGATCCTAGATACCCAGTTCCCTTGCTGAATCAATGCTTGCAGTCACTTTGTGGATGAAACCATTTTGAAACTCAAGTGCTCAGGGGCAAAGCTAATTTACAGCAAATGCTGTTCACTGCTACGTTACAGTAAAATTTGGCCATTTGTTTACTTCTGCTTTCAGCAGAATGGCATGTTCAGGATTTCCTTCTATTTTGTCATGCTGTTACGCCTTTTAATTTTCCCATTGCCAAGAATTTTAGGAATTTCTACTGAATAAACCGAACAAATTTGGCTTCAGTTTCAAAGGAACAGATTAACCCTTGAACTGCTAACATCTCCAGGGAATGCCCTGCCTCTCTTGATAGACTCGTAGTGAAATGTTAAAATTACAGCAACAGGTTCATAATCCATTACTCTAATGTTAACTGTAAACTGCCAAAATAAATAATGGAATGTCGGAACAGGATTAGGTGATTCAGTCCCTTGAGGCCGTTTCATTATTCATTGCTGATCTGTATCACAACTTGGTTTTTGTAACCCTTATCACCAGAGAAGTGTTATTTAACCACCATCACCACCAACTCCCCCCACTCTCCCCACAAACTCTAAGCCTCCACAGCTTTATATAGGAGAGAGTTTGAGCTTTCCATTATCCTTGTGTGAAAGGGCCTCTGAACATCAACCCTTCCTGTCACACCCTACCAGTGAAAGTAGTTTCTTTCTCTCGAGTTGTGGATGCTCCACTGTTGAATGTATTCAAGACTCTCAAAATCTAATGGAGATAGGTAAGAAATTGGCTTTAAGGAAAAGAGAGTAACCACAACTTTTTCCGAACCCGATGGGGTTTACCCAACAGTTTTATATTCATTACTAGACTCTTAATTCTAGATTTCACTGTCCCCTCCACTATCTGCCTTGGCAGGATTTGATCCGAGACATTATTTGGGTTTCTAGATGCATAGTCATGTGATGATACCACTAGGTCATCACATCCCTTCTGCTTCTGATGTATTCAACAACCCTATTGAATCCATTTCTCTATTTAAGAAAAATTCACTACCCCTCATTCTTCCTCATTGGATGTTTTCTTTCATTAAGGTTTAATTGCCTTTGTATACTCTTATTAGAGAACTGATTAGTTATAGTTACATCTGTTAGTAACATTGTCAATTTATCCACTTAAATTAGCTATTTATCTGCAAAATATGCAGAGTCAGGAATTTAAATTAAAGAGTTAGACATTAGCCTGCAACGTACAATTTTTGAAGCAGGCTCAAAGGCTGAAATGGCCTACTCTCGCTTCTCATTATATATTGACAGTGAATCAACAATCAGTGTTCCTTTCTGATTGATTGTGCCATTTGTGAGTTTATTGTGCTTGATTGCACCACCATCACACTCTTGATGGGAATCTGGCTGAGGGATGATGTAACTTTTCCTTTAAATGAAACGTCTCCGTTTTGCTTTACCTTGACCTGCTCAGATTAACTTGGTAATGCGGTGGCTAGTATAATCAATTCACTTTGTCTATGTCCTAACTTGTTTGGGACTTCCTATTCCTCTGAACATCTCAATAGTTCCATCCCTTTCATATAAAATTCTCATTCTCCACCACCCGTCAAATGCCATGAAAAGTTTCTTACCAAGGTCTCTTTACTGTTTACCTCGCTTGATTGCTGCACTGAGTCAGTTTGCATTTCGCTGATGCCTTCAATTTCCACCTGCTCTCTCTTCTCTCCATTCATTGCCTTCTTAGCCTCAGTTTACCATTCCCTTGATATAAACTCCTGTATTCACATTGACTTTGTCATCTCACATAGCATCACTATTCCTGTCATCAATCACAAAAGAGACCTTATCTGATCATTTCCTGATCCAAATCCTGATCCAAATTCTCTCTTGCCCATGTCTGCCCATGGATCTCATTCCAAGTTCACTTACAACTACATCTTCAAAATCTCAACTGTTCAACTTTTGGCTCTCCATTCAGCATAACATTTCTGCAGCAACGGATCTGGTCAAGCACACTCTAACTTCACTGTCAATGTCCTAGTCTCCTATGAAACCATTACTTCTCACCCTGACCATTCTCACCAATGTATTCCTTATGTTTAAAGGATGCAGGCTTGCATGACAATTGACTGCTTTAGTTGCTCAATGCCAAATCTTGCTGCACCACTAAAAGTACAATAGATGCTGATCCCATCTACTATTCCTGTTCACTATTTTAGTGTCATCCTGAAATGCAAAGATAACCCGAAGCTTCACTTCAGCATGTCAAATCATTATTTTTTAAGCCTTACATCCTCATTTCCAACAAGAAGTGTGAAGAGATATAAGACGTAAGAGCAGAAATATGTAATTCACCCCATCAAATCTCCTGTGCCATTCAATTAAATCACAGATGATCTGATAATCCTGAACCCCACTTTCCTAGATAGGATTTGAGAGGTGAAGAGTCCACAGTAATATCGGCTAGACAGTCGCCTGAGGCTGGAATCGAACCTGGTTCCCTGGCGCTGTAAGCCACCTTGCTGCCCTTTTTTTTCTATTTCCTCCTTAAATTTACGCAATGTCCCAGCATCCACTGTACACTAGGATAGAGAATTCCACAGATTCACGACTCTTTAAGAGAAGTAATTTCTCCTGTTCTGTTTTACATCTGCTGACCCTTATCCTGGAGCGCAGAGAGATGGCAGCAGCTAATGGTGTTGGGAACTCATAGTGAGATTGAAGATTGTGAAATTTAAACAAGGCTGGAAAATTAGCTGCGCTTTGATGAGAGGGAGGAATCTCTCACATAATCCTCATCATGAAAATCAGTTCAGCAGTTAGAAATGGAAAAAGCAAGTAAGCCATCAAGAGGAGGGAATAACTTTGGACTGGTTCCTGGACAGAGTTATATAAATTCCTGAAGGGGACCATTACAAAAATTAAATGGGGTAATGTTTCTATGCTGTAAAGTGTAAGTTAGCTCCTGAAATACAGTTTATTCAATGTTGCTTTTAGTTTCTTACAGTAAATGTTTTAAAACTTGCAATTTTGTTATGCAATCCACGTAAAAATAAGGATTGCAGATGCTGGAAACCAGATTCTAGATTAGAGTGGTGCTGGAAAAGCGCAGCAGGTCAGACAGCATTCAAGGAGCAGGAAAATCGAAGCTTCGTGCAAAAGCCCTTCATCAGGAATACAGGCAGAGTGTCTGAAGGGTGGAGAGATAAATGGGGGGGGGGGCAGAAAGTAGCATAGAGTACAAGAATGGGAGTGGAGATGAAGGTGATAGGTCAGAGAGGAGGGCGGGGGAAGGTAGCAAAGAGTACAATGGGTGAATGGGGATGGGGATGAAGGTGATAGGTCAGAGAGGAGGGTGGAGTGGGTAGGTGGAAAGGAAGATCTGTCTGGACATGCAATCTGTCCAGTCAATCACGGGAAATTCAGATATCATTTTTAACAGTTGTTAGTTTCTGCAAAGATAATATCACAATCCAAAATCTTCTCCAACCCTCCTGTCTCTTCTCTAATTCAGGCCTCTTGAAAATCCCTGGTTTTAATTTGTCCTGCACTGATGGCCATCCCTCTAGCAACTTTGGCCCAAAATTTCTAAAATTCCTTCACTAAACGTCTTCAGTCTTCTCCGTCTCTTACCTCCTTGAAGATGCTTTATGAATTCTACCTCTTTATAATATAATTAAACCTTAAATATGTCATTTTCCTTAATGTGAAATCTGCAATTACTATCCAACTAAATCCAAATGACCTATCTAACTTTTATTGTTCTACAAAATCAAATTTTAAACATTACACTTGATCATTTCCTTTTTCCACTTTGCTTGCACTTACTGTTTGGGAGATATGGATAAGTTATTTTCAATCAACTTCAAAGCCCAAGGTTGTGTCAAACTGTATCTCGGTCAGAGCTACTGACCCCACAGAACAGCACCAGCTGAAAATATTAGTGCAAAACTCTGGCAGCTCAGAATTCTTTCCAGTTTGTTCACGCCATGATTGGAACAAGAATGACACAATGCGAGTATCAGCCAAGCTGAATTCTGAGAAACGAGATTTAAAACGTTGGTGTTTTGGCAGATCTATTAAACCCCCAAGGATAGATGGGTAAATGTATTTGAGAGTGGCCTGAACAATTTGCTATTACTCCGCATCATTGAGAAAACAGAGTTTTCATCACATTGAGAATTTTCTCAAGCACAAAATAATGATTGAAATGTTATGTTCTTAGGTATCATGTCATGCTGATCACTTTACTGATGGGTTTCACCAATGGTTTTGAATGAGTTTTGCCTCTTTGTCCCAACTGCTCTTTCCCCCACCACTGCCTTAGAGCTGACATTTAGCCAGGCTGATGTTTGTTTTCACGGTGTCATTTTTATTCCTGTCAGATGATATGGAGACATTGACACAGTTGTTTAAGCTGAAACTGAGCCAGGGATTTTTAGTTCATTCCTTTGTCACTGGACACGATTTAGGATCAGTAGCTTTAGCCAGCATGCAAGTTACGTTTTTAGTCAGAGACCATTGTAACTTAATTTCCAGGGTGTGTACGTTGTTATGTTGCATTTCCCC
Organism: Hemiscyllium ocellatum; assembly: GCF_020745735.1. Classification (NCBI taxonomy): domain Eukaryota; kingdom Metazoa; phylum Chordata; class Chondrichthyes; order Orectolobiformes; family Hemiscylliidae; genus Hemiscyllium; species Hemiscyllium ocellatum. The sequence goes on along the minus strand of NC_083403.1, from coordinate 21,057,307 downwards.
TAGTTCTCCACAGTTGAAGAACTATTGAAATGGTTGACAAATCTAGCAGCAAAAAGATATCACATGGTAGGTTATTTTGAATAAGTACCTCTACTTTTTAAGCCTGAGTCTTGGCCCATGCAATATTTCATCCCTTAAAGCTATGAAATAAAGTTTTCTTCACACTTGAAATACTATTCATTTTAATAGCTAAATTGTAAAAAAGTACTCAGTACTTTCTCTCCCCGAGGGTGAACTGAGGTGCTTTTGGTTATGTAAGATATACAGACATATATTCAGATTACTACCTAATGTAAATCATCAGAATAGGATAAATGAACACAGATACAAGTTGTTAAAAAACAAGCTTAAGACAGATTTCATGGTGCAATGGTAATGTCCTTAACTCTGAGCCAGAAGGGCTGGGTTCAAGTCCTCTCTTCTCCAGAGGTGTGTCATAACACATCAAAGCAGGTTAATCTGAAGACACATTTCTCACCCCTTCCAATTCCAACTTGATTTAGCCTCCTCTCTCCCTCTCCCGACCTATCCCCCACCTTTGATGATCTGTGTTGCTCCTAACAGACTTCGCATGTAAACTAATCAATTAGAAACCATTGGAAACATGGGCGATTTAGTGTAGTTAATAATAGATGAAGTGTACCACAGTTAATTTGGCGATGGGAGAAAGAGTCATTTTTGTGAAATAGCACTTCTGAACATAAAAAAGAAAACAAAAGACAAATTTTTGGGGAATCTTGTGGCACAATGGGCCAGGTGACCCAGGTGCAGGTCCCACATTCTTCAGAGATGGTTCATAATGTATTTGATCAGGTTGATTATTAAAAGATATGACAGATTTCGGGAAACTCTTCTTTGGACTCTAATTATTTAAGAAAATGATGGGTTAATAGTTTGGGATTTCAAAGTTGATGCATTTATCAGATTGATGAGCTATATTGGGTTAAATAGCCTTCAACTCCATTTTCTGCTCTTTTCGGGTATTTACTTGAACTGACAATTTGCTTAGAGGCTGTTTCTTCTGCTGAGAACTTGGCAAAAGATCAGTGAACACACTGGTGTCTCCACCTATTTAGAGTTTCTCTAAATCAGGATTCCCAGATGAGTTTCTCAGCTATTTTAGTTATCGCGCTTCATAGTCCTTTTATTAAGTTTAACAATTATTCACGGTACAGATTTATGATAACTTGGGATTCTGAATACAAGTGTTTTCAATTGTGTGAAATACAATAAATGCTTTCAGGAAACCAGTATCAAAAGGACCAGTGTAGTTTAGCATTAGGCTATGTTTCTCGGTCCACTTAGAGTCAATAGACATCACTGGTGAACCTTCAGAGTGGGACATTAAAGAAAAATTTCCTTCTCAAATCAACCCTCTAACTTGTCTTCAGCTAGACTTGATTACTTAGAAAGGCCTATGAAAATAATTATTTAGTTCAAATCAGGGGACACATTTTTTTCTCTCCAAGGACTCCTCTTCAGGGCTGCTTTTTGACTGTCTGAGTCTACTTTCTGGTTTTCAGGAACACCTTTTTAATTCTCACTGGCTCCTTTATTGAGTGATGTCATTGAGTAGGGACATCAACTTCTGGACTTGTATTGGCCTTTAGGGTATTTGGACTCTCACAGAATTAGAATAATTCCCCAATACCTTCAAGAATTATCAACCCCTTGATTGATAAAGTCATAACACACCAGGAAAGCATTAATTTGCTAATAACAGTACAAGAACAAAATCTACACAAAAACTGTTACCACATACATAGAGTGGGGAAGTATGTTTTCTTTGCAACAAAAACAGAAATTGCTGGAAAAACTCAGCAGGTCTGGCAGCATCTGTGGTGAGAAATCAGAGTTAAAGTTTCAGGTCCAGTGACCCTTCTTGAGAACTGATTTTCTTTGCGTATGCAAAGAATATTTTAAAAAGGTATAACCAACCATTTTCTGCATCTCAGCTCACAACCACAGATTTAAATTTGACAATTAAGGTATTGATTACAATAGCATATGGCATTTTTTATAACTCCTGAACAAACACAGTCTTAAGTTTGTTATTCATTTGCAAGTAGCTCATTTGCAAGTAGCAATACTCACCTGCAAGTAGCTCATTACCTCATGATTTCAAGTTTTCCAAGCTCCTAATTAACTGAGTGTTCCTTTGTTGACAGGTTTGAAATTGATCTCTCTTTGGAGCCTCCTGCCCTTGCAGCTTTCCTGTCTCTCCCAACATCTTTTCAACTTTGCTGTATTCACTTCCCTATCTTCCAGATTTTGCACCACTGTATATCACACATCCCCCGTCCTCCAGGTTTGGCAGATCCATCCGCCATCCTCCATCCTTCATCCTCCATCCTCCATCCTCCATCCTCCATCCTCCACCCTCCGTCCTCCATCCTCCGTCCTCCATCCTCCGTCCTCCGTCCTCCATCCTCCGTCCTCCATCCGCCATCCTTCATCTTTCATCCTTCATCCTCCATCCTCCATCCTCCACCCTCCGTCCTCCATCCTCCATCCTCCATCCTCCATCCTCCGTCCTCCATCCTTCATCCTGCATCCTCCATCCTCCATCCTCCGTCCTCCATCCTTCATCCTCCATCCTCCATCCTCCATCTTTCATCCTTCATCCTTGGCAAATCCTTCACATCTTCCCCCAGCAACTCCCTTAATACTGGTATTTATTTACCTCACTAATATGCCAATCCACAGCAAGCATGGGGGACAACCAGACCATGATTGGAGGACCAACTCCTTGCCATTACTTTCTGTCTAATTATATGCACGTGAGGGGTGACATTTTCCTGATTGGTTGGCCCCATGAGTGAATTTTTCCAGGCAACTTGATTATTTTGGAGACAGATGCCCCCACCATCCCTGTATATTTGAATGTTGGTTCAACTGCATTTGAACACGTTGATTTAAAGGAGGACAGAATCCAGGGAGTTCTGTATATGTTTTAGAGCACCAAGCAGCCGTAAACAATGAGCGGTCTTTTATAGGATTTGGAATAACCTTCAGTGCTGTTGGGAAAATTCCCTGCTTGTTGTGTGGCAGAACCATTACCAATGATGGAAAATCCTTATCTCTGCAAATAACTTCCCAAATGGAATGTTATTATTTGAAGTGGAGAAAGTTACAAGATTGTGGTGTGGGATTAATTGGGCAGGTCTTTGAGGGATCCGGCCTCAGCATGATGGCCTTTCCAGACTTAACTTTGTATAGCTTTCTAGCCTGAAACATTCATAATTTGAACTACCTTTACTTCCTCTGTAAATGATGCTGAGATAAAAGAGGTGTACCATTGCCAGAAGCAGCTGATAACTGGCAGAATTACCTCTTCTTTGCAGCCAGGAAAGATTGAGCTAGCTGGAGAAGTAATACTTTTGAAATGTTTCTTACCTTTATAGTCGTTTTCTGGTGGGAGTTGAAGGAAATAAAATTTGGGTGTGAACTTTGCCGCTAACTAGCTGATTTGCTGACAATATTGCATCAGTTCAAGAATACCTTATTGTTTGGAACGACAATAGAATAACACAATAGAATAATGGAAAGTGAGAAGGTGCTCTCAGTTACCCAAAGGTCACCTGAGTTTCCCAATCTCGGGCATGCCCTTGTGTAGGAGCAATGAATATAACTCAGGCTGTTCGCATTCATGATGGGAAAGATGGGAAATTGTGTATTTTCTCATGATAGTTTGAGGCTTGGGCAAGCTCCCACATTCTATCAATTGATGTAACTGAGAAACTTAGGAAATGGATGAAATTAGCTCATTTCCTTTTCAGAAATATTTTCAGTTTTACAAACTCTTTTACAAACATGTTAAGGCTAGAGCTAAATTAACTAAACAACGTTAATGTGTTGTTTTGCTCATTAACTATATCATCTTATTTATTTGTTAAATGTAGGAATGCATTTGGTGATGGAGAACTCTCTGAACCAACAGTCCAGTACAGAGCGAGAAAAACCTATATACGGAGAGCGGTTGAGGTTACACGTAAGAGCCATCTTTTACTGTTCATTTCTTGTTTGAAGTGAAAAAGGTGTAATAATAGAAATGATTGTCTGTGAAGACTTTACACACACACATTCTGTCAGCTTTACACAGGAATTAACACGTTCAAAATAAGTAGATTAAAATCTATGTAATAATAGCAAACTTGTAAAACATTCAGTTTTGATCTTGGAAGTAGTACCAAAATTCTGTAACAGTCAAGTATTACTGGCAGAAAACAGGCTGCAGTTAACAATACAAAGATGCCTGTAAGAAATGACAGAGTAGAGTTGCTTGTCTCCACAGCCCTGACTGTTTTGTGCTTTTCTAATATTCAAGGGTCTTTATAATTTAGGGATAATTTTATCATCATCCTGGTTCTGTAATAATCTAACTCTTCTCCCAGGATATTTAAAATCAGACACTCCATTCAATTTTACATTGCAGTCGACAATTGGCATTTGGTCCTATCCCAACAGGTTTCTGTCAATAATGTTAGATTGAAATTAGCCACATCAATTTGACCTTGGAAATTGATAATCTATCATCAGCAGCGTTCAACACATAGTTCAGTGAGTGTTTAAACAATTCACTGGCTTAAAGCTGTCAACAAAACATAACTTGGGTTTTCTACAAAATCAAAATGTAAGTTATTTTGATTTATTTTCTAATTTTCTCCCCTTGCTCCCAAATTTCCAATGTTATGGCAGCAACATTCCAGTTTTTATGGCTTGGTGGCTCGGTTTCAAAAGTGTGAGCTAGGAAGTGACTATTAGACTGTGTGTTGGTATTCCAGATGCTGCTGTTTGCTTCATCCCCACTATCACATGGACTTGATAATCGCATGACTATTCGAGCTCTGTCTGGTGGATTTTCTTTTCCATCTTCTCGTATCATCCAGCCGAGATAGGAACATATGAATCAGAAGCAGTCGTGGACAATTAGCCCCTTGAGCTTGCTCTGTCATTCAATAAAATCATGGTAGATCTGATTACTTCACATTCTCACCCTCCCCGGGTTACCTTGCAACCCTTGCTTATCATAGCAACATAAGAGATAGGTTGTGGTGCAGGTCATTCAGTCCTTCAACCCTGCCCCACCACTCAACAAGATCCTAGCTGAGCTTTCCCAGGCCTCAACCTCTCCCATGTGCCATCAACCCCCTGAGTTTTGAAAAGTCTATCCACATTCACTTTGAATACTTTTAGTGATCTAGCCTCCACTACTCTCTGAGGCAAAGAATTCCAGGTGTTCACCTATCATCTGGGAGAAGAAATTCTTCCGCACCTCTGTTTCCATTTTCTGTAACTATGTTCCATGGTTCAAGATTCCCCCGTAAATGAAAATATCTTCTCAGATACCCACCAATCACTTGCCTGTTTTCTTGTGATGTCACATTTCAGCCTCTTTAAAGGCAGAAACAAGTTGAATGTTCCGTCTCCCTCAGTTTTTATTGCCCATGGTCACTGCCCTCCTCATGGCAGGTCTACTCCTCTTTATGAAGCTGCGGACCCCACACCTTCTCACCTGTTTCAGAAACATAGGCTCATCCTCTCTTTTGGCTGGTCTGCTTAACACAGATCCTGATTGCTGCACATTCAAGAATCGAACTGTCTCTGCCTTAAAGAAGATTCAAGTCCTATGCTTCCACTGCCTTTGAGTTAGAATTCCAAAGACTGACAGCCTACTGTGAGAAAATCCTCCTCTTTATATCTGTCTTAAATTGGTGATCCATTATTTTGAAACAGCAATCCCTCGTTCTAGATTCTCCCACAAGATGAAAAATCCTTTACACATGCACACTAATTGTAGCTAATCCAATTGTCTTGTCCCTCTGTTTGTACCTGTTGAGGGTGACCCTGAACTAGTGAATTCCTGGTTTTTTCATTTAAACATTCCTTCAGCTGGTAGTGCAGTGATTTCTTTGAAATGGTTCATATTAAAATCTGAAAGCAAAGCAGTACAGTACAAAAATGACACTGTTAGAATTTCTGAAATGGATTTTGGTGCCGTGATTTTGATGACCATCAAACAGATTAGGAGAAACATATCACCCACACAGAACTCTTACAGTGCTGTGAAGTACTGTGATTCAATTAACTGATTATAATTTTCCATGATTTCTTCTCACAGTAGATAGCTTGGGAATTCGTGCAGAACTGAAAGAGAAGCTGCAGGATGTAATGACTGACAGGAAGCTATTGACTCTGGGTAAAGTTCTGGGAGAAGGTAAGGAATTGAACTGATGTTTGCAAACCCAGGCTTTCCATAAATGGTATGTTAAAATGAGAGCAGAATACTATGCTATGAGCTGTTTGTCTGCCATCCAGGGTTCCAGGCATTGCTTACATATTTGACTTCTATCTTTCTGCCACCATTCTTCTGCTTTGTGGCAGAAATCATCAGCTTCATGGAATATATATCTGCATTAATCCGTTCTGTGTAATTGTTGTCATATCTATATCAACCACGATTTCTTTACTTATACACCTGTGATTTTTTTTGTAATATTTTATTCCACTTTGCTTCAAATAATTAAGCTGATAGGATAGAAATAAGTTTTAAACAACTTATAGAGCCATGGAGTCAAACATCATGGAAACAGACCCTTCAGCCTAACTCATCCGTGTCTGTCTTAGTTCAATTTGTCAGCACTTGACCCATATCCCTCTAAACCCTTCTTATTCATGTACCCATCCAGGTGTCTTTTAAATGTTGTAATTGTACCAGCCTCCACCACTTCCTCTGGCAGCTCATTCCATACATGCACCATGTGTGAAATTCTGTGTGAAAAAGTTGTCCCCTAGGTCCTTTTTAAATCTTTCCCCTCTCACCTTAATCCTCTGCCGTCTAGTTATGGACTTCCCCATCCTGAGGAAAAGACCTTGGCTATTCGCCCTATCCATTCTTCTGATGATTTTATCAACTTCTTTAAGGTCACCCTTCAGCTACTGACACTCCAGGGAAAATAACCCACTCTATTCACCCTCTCCCTGTAAGTCAAACCCTCCAATTACATCAATATCCTTGCAAAATTTTTTCTGTACTGTATCAAGTTGTTTTTTATTCATTCACAAGATGAGGGCATTTATTGCCCAGGAGGCAGTTATGAGTCCATCACACTGGTGTGGGGTTTGGAGTCATAGTTTCCTTCCGTAAAGCATATTAGTAAACCAAATGGGTTTTCCTGACAATCAGCAGTGGATTCATGGTCATCATTAGACTGCTAATTTTTTATTGAATTCAAATTCCGCCAACTGCCATGGTGGGATTTGAACCCAAGTTCGCAAGCTTCTCTGGATTAACAGAGTGATATTACCGTTAGGCCATCACCTTCCCTTTAGCAACATATTTCCTTTAGAAAGGCTGCCAAAATTAAATATAATATTTCAAAAGTGACCTCTCCATTGTCCTGTACAGCTGCAACACAACATCGTAACTCCAGTACTCAATGTTCTGACTAATGAAGGCAAGCATGCCAAATTATTTCTTCGCCACCCTTTCTACCTGCAGCTCCACTTTCAAGGAACTATGCAACTGCACTCTGAGGTCTCTTTCTTGGGCAGCACTTCCCAGGTCCTTACTGTTAACTGTACAAGGCCTGTCCTGGTTTGCCTTACCAAAAGACAACACCTCACATTTATCTAATTTACACTCCATCTGCCACTCCTGGCCCATTGGCCTATCTGTACAAGGTATTCTGAGGTAATCTTCTTCGCTATCTACTACACGTATTTATTTTGCTGTCATCAGCACATTTCCTCATCATGCCTCCTATATTCACCTCGAAATCATTTATATAAATGAAGAAAAGCAATGGACCCAGCACCAATCTTTGTGGCACACTGCTGGTCACAGGCTTCCAATCCAAAAAGCAACCCTGTACCACCACTCTCTGTCTCCTACCCTCGAGCCAATTTCGTATCCAATTGGCTAGATACCTGGCTACCATGAGATCTAACCTTACTAAGCAGTCTGCCATGCAGAAGTTTGTCGAACAGACATCTCAATCTGGCTGAGTCCCATTTGCCAGCATTTGGCCCATATTCCCCTAAACCCTTCCTATTCATATACCCATCCAGATGCCTTTTAAATTTTTTAATTGTACCAGTCTCCACCACTTCCTTTGGCAGCTCTCATAACTTGTTGAAAGATTAGCTGAAATAAGAAAACTCAGTATTAACTTTCTCCTCCCTTTTAGTTACAAACCAAGTCGATTTATTTTATCTTTTAAAATACATAGAAACCTAATCACAAATACTGGAATTAATTAGAAAAGTGTTATAAAGATGAACATTGCAAGATTATAAATCATTGATGAAATATATCTCATTTCCAAGAATCATGCAGAATGAGACCATTCAACCTATCAGTGATCATGATGGATTATATGTGTGGAAGTACAGTTATATGGTTGAATTAGTTTGACTATTCTGGAAGTATACAGAAATCTCCTAATATTGAAGCCATACAGGATAGGCTAAGGCACATATAAATTGTACCACCTGTGACATGTAAGTCTATCAAAATGCAGAATCACAGTGCTCTTCTGTCCCTAGAATTGGTTTTATTCATGGTATGTGATATGGCTGACTGGGCCAGCGTTTATTGCCCACAACAAATGCTGTGGGCCTGACTGACTTGCAAGCCCATTTCAGAGGGCTGTTAAGAGCCAATCAGATTTTTGTGGGTCTGGAGTCACAAATCAGGTTAGTCCAGCAGATTTCCTTTCCTAAAGGGCACTAATAATCTAGATGGGTTTTATTGCCCATCTGTAGTTACCCTTGAGGGCTGCCTTCTTGCAAAGGTCTTCATGGCACACGGTATCCCTACCTCTGAGCTAGGAAGCCTGGGTTCAAGTCCTATTTCTCCAGAGGTGTGTAATACCTGCTCTAAGCAGACTGATTTGAAAATATCTTGAATTGCTTTCTTGAAAGCTGAAGTCCATTTGGTGTAGATATACCCTCAAAGCCATTAGAGAGGAAGTTCCAGGATTTTGACCCAGTGATATTGAAAGAATAGTGATATATTTTCAAGTCAAGATGGTGAGTGACTTTGAAGGGAACTTGCAAGTGATGGTGTCCCTATGTATTGGTTGCCCTTGCCATTATAGATGATAGTGGTAGTGGTTTCTACCATCTTGTAGGTGGTACACACTGCTGCTCTTGAGCGTTGATGGTAGAGGAAGTGAATGTTGTGGTGAGCTGCTTTGCCTGGATGGTGTCATGTTTTTTCAAGAGTTGTCGGAGTTGCTTTCATCAGGGGAAATTGAGACTTTTTTATCACACTCCTGACTTGTGCCTTGTAGATGACAGACAGGCTTTGGTGAGTCAGAAAGTGACCTACTCACCATAGGAATTCTACCCTCTGACTTTGATGGTACTGTAGAAGTATTGCATCACATTTAGAGCTTAACCAATTATGTTGTTACGTATAATTTCAGGTGATCCTTGAGTGATCTTTCTAAACTCGAAATCTAATTAGTTGAATGAAAAATGAAAACTGGCATGGCAGGTGATGTGTTGCATCTGTAGCATGTGGGATATGGTGGAGTACTGTGAACCAATATGAAGGCAGTGTCTCCAGCTCAAAAATCTTTCATCAAGTTGTTTTAAATTCTGGATGTGGAAACCCAGTAGCTAACTGATCTTTAATTTCCTTTTTCTTACAGGGGAATTTGGTTCTGTAGTGGAAGGACACATTCAGCAGGCTGATGGTACCAGTCAGAAAGTAGCTGTTAAAACCATGAAATGTAAGATACCACTGATGCCATATATAACCCAAAATAAAGAATGAACCAATTTATATATACTCTCTGCTGTAACATCAACAGTGTTCCAAGCAATTTTTAGATAGAAAAATACAAATGAACACAAAGACATGTCAATAAAGTTAAAAGGTTGAAAACATGAATTTCAGAATGTTTTCAAAGGTGATGAGGAGGATAAATGAGGTTTATGGACAAAGTTAAAAATTACACATCACCAGGTTATAGTCCAACAGGTTTATTTGGAAGCACTAGCTTTCAGAGCGCTGCTCCTTCATCAGATAGAAATTCTGTGCCTTTGATCCTACTCCATCCTGCTCTTGATGAAGGAACAGCGCTTCGAAAGCTGGTGTTTCCAAATAAATCTGTTGGACTACAACCTGGTGTTGTGGGATTTTTAACTTTATCCACCCCAGGCCAACACCGGCACCTTCACATCAAGATTTATGGGGACCAAGTGAGTTGGGACTTTTTCCACAGTAGCAGTGGAGCTCTGCATTTTATCCCACAACAGAGCCATCATGAGGGTGTGGAAAAACCCCACTACTGATGAAGATTTGGGATGGTCAAAGATTAGATTCAGGGGAATGAACAGAGTTTAGATGAGTTTGAGAGTCATGAAATTAAGTTAGAGCAGGGTGGCAGAGGATTTCAAAATGATGACACATTTCTAATTCTCCAAGTTGAGCCAGGAACTGGTATCATTCAGCAGGAAAGGGGTTCGTGACTGAGCAGCGTTGGTGGGACTGGTCATTGGTGGCTGAGATTTGTGGGAGGAGGATAAGGCAAGAAATAAATTGGAGAAATGAGCTTTACAAACAGTGAAGGAATGGTGAAGAGTTTATGTGTGATGAAGAACATGGTATGAGCAAGTGCTAGTAATGTTGTAACTGTGAGGTAATGGAGCATAGGATATGGTATTTGAAACATAATTATCAGCCAAAATAAAAATGCCAAGGTTTTGCACAATCTAAGTGGTGAGAGCGAGGGATTGAATCAGTAATAAGGGACTGGAGGACCTGGCAGAAAAGCAACAGCTGAGTGTAAGGTGAAAGGATACGGCATGGCTGGCTGTGTTGAGATAGACAGGAATGCAGCATGCAAAGGCAGTTTGACAAAATTAGGCTGCACACGCGATGCCATGAGAAAAGTTACAATTTCTATGCTATTGAATGCTGTACAGTGGACAACGTCGGATATCCCATCCAACTTAGTGTTAAGCTGAAAGTAAATTTGCAAGAGTCTTGTTGCTCTGAGTAAAGTTGAATATGAGCAGAAACCAACAGATAGTATTTGAAGAGATTTTCTGCGCCCACCCCATTCTAAAATACTTACACAATGGTCTCTAGTTAATGACTGCCCAGCGAATGCAAAAGTTCTCCAGCATTGGTCCCTTAAGAATTACATACATTTTGTACAGGCCCAGTCTGTTCAATCTCTCCTTATAGTACAGTCCTCTCTTCAGTGAATCAGGCTGGTGAATAAAATCATAATGAACTATATTGAAGTGCAATTGCTGCTGCTCTGTGGATGACCAACAATTTTGTGCTGAATGGCCAGTGTTTTGCACAGTTCTTGAGGTGGAGTGTTGGCTCAGATACTGAGAGCACTGTACATCAGGATAATTTAACAAAGAGTTCAATGTCTCATTTTAAAGAGCAGCATTTCTGACAATACAGTATTCCCCCGGTGCCTTCCTGAAGAATGGCTCACATTACATTTGTAAATAAAAAGCCGAGTTCCCAGAACAATTGACTAAGCTCAGTTGCATCTTTGGATGTAAGTTGTTGTTCTACACATTGAACTCAAGCCAAATATTTTACTGTTTTTCCAGTATCATTCTGACTCTTCTGAAAGAGAAACAATACTTCATTGTGGAAATAAAACCATCCTGTTTTTTCTAGTGGACAACTTCTCACAAAGGGAGATTGAAGAATTCCTGAGTGAAGCAGCTTGCATGAAGGATTTTGATCACCCAAATGTCATTAAATTGTTAGGTAGGATCAATCTTTCTTTCATACATACTCATTGTCACAAAAAATGTACATGGTTTTAAATGCATTTCATACAGCATTTGTAATTTTGAATTGAACTATGAATCGGGCTTGTCATTGGCTCCATTCCCCATTGGGCATTGGTCGTGGTCATGTATGAGCTTTACTTTTGCAAATCAGAGGACTGTTCAACAGAAGCAGTATCATAATAGATTTCAAGAACAAAATTGTTTCCCTGATTAAGGGCAAAAACAAAATGGGCAGCCCTTAATTTCATTTGGCACACCTCTTTGTCAGCAACAGCCACGGCTGGGACATTTTGCTGAAGACCAATTTTGGACTGAGTATGCTTACATGAATGGCAGGTAGCCTATTAGAGTAATTTAGAAGCCAGTTAAGACCAATTATGAGAGCTTGACTTGGATTTTCCAGATGGAGAGTTTCCCATTATCATTGATTTTAATACATTTAAAATAAACATTGCTTTCAAAATGCAGCAGAATTGGAGTTGACAGCACACCCTTTATCGAACAGTAATAAACTTGATCTCAGTCAGGCATGTGCAATTGAGGAGCAAATATTGACAGAACTTATTAAAATATATTAGAAATACTTCAATTTGAAATGTGACCTAGAAAGTTTGTTTAAAAACCTATTCAAAAGGGATTTTGAGACTCTCAATGATCACTCATGTCTTTCCAGCAGGATAAGGCCACTATCGCTGAGGTTGCAGTATATTCTCATCATTTTAGCACTGATATTTTCAATGCAGGATTCTTGGTTTATAATTAATGATAAAGCTTTTGTTCTCAAAATGTAGGAAGGAAGCAGCTCAGCAGCATTGTACATGTCTGTCAGGATCACCCTTTAGAATGAAGAGGGAAGAAGGTGACATCGTGGCAATGTCATCGGAGTAGTAACCCAGAACCATCCAGTTCTAGGAAAATGGACCCCCACTGCAGATGGCAGCATTTAAATTCAATAAAATTTGAAATTAAAAGCTAGAATAACGGTGACCCATCTGGTTAATTAATATCCCTTCCAGAAGAAAACCTGCCATCATTACTCGATGTGGACTACATATGACTTCAGATCTACAGCAATGTGGTTCAACTCTTAATTGCCCTCTTTGATTGCCTCACCAAGCCAGTGATTTCAAGGGGTAACTGAGGGTTAGAAATTAATCCAACCAGCATCATCCATATCCCATGTATAAGATTTTTTTTAATAACATACCTGAGGCAGTGGATAATTACTAGATACCACACCAATAGTGATTGGAGAGGGAGCGTGGGGGCAAGAGGGAGCCACAAGGGAGAAGTGATTGTCAGCAAGGGCAGTCAAATAGCTCTCAGTAGGCACCTCTTCACAATTCCTAGGCTTTGCCAACGTAGATGTAATTGGTTTGGAGACCAGTGTCTCTGCCTTTATTGATTAAATGTCACCCCACCATCATACCTACCATTAGGGAGGGCATACAGTTCTTTCTTAATAGCCTGGATTGGAAGAAAGTACATAATGGTTGAAATTTTTCAGCCACCTTGCACCTTGCTGTAATTTTGGTAAATACTTGAATGTTTATAGTCCTTTCCTTATTTGTTTCTGGGATGTGACATTTATTGTTCATCGCCAATTGCCCTGGAATGAAGTATCTTGCTGGGCTACATTGCTGTGAGTCTGAAAACACAGACTAGCTTCCTTCCCTAAAGTTTTTAATTACAATTGATAGTGGTGACATGCTCACCATTAGGCTAGCATTTTTAATTCCAGATTAATGTCACTATCTGCCAAGGTGAGATTTGGATCCATGTCCCCAGCTCATTTGAGGCTGGGATTACCAGATTACTAGTTCAGTAATATTACCACTATGGCACCGCCTCCCCAAACGATTGCCCTTCAAATGTGACAATAACCTGAAAATTAACTATCTACAAAAGTTTGTAGAAACGTGAAAGAAAATTCTGGATTGCAGATTCATTGAAGTTTACTGAACATTGGTTGCCAATTAGAAGAAAGTTTGTGTGCAGTAAGTGAGGAGATCTAAGTAAATTTGTTTGTACTTTGATTTAGCTGTTTGCTTGGAGCTGAGTTCCAGGGAGCCAATTCCAAAGCCAATGGTCATCCTCCCATTTATGAAATATGGGGATTTGCACAGCTTCCTACTGCGCTCGAGGCTCGAAGAAAATGCTGATGTGAGTAAAGAAGCACTTGTCCTGAATATCGCCATTGTGCCAGTTTGGAAGGCAATGACGTCATAAAACTCATTAATGTACTTCCAGGAAGTTCTCTGTGCGCTGCTTGTTTAAGCGACAGTCTGGATCATATCGTATAGTAAATAAACTGTTTGAAAAACATGGCAAAGGAGGATTGAAAAAGGCCGAGGGCACAAACAGGGTTGATCTAAAATTCTTATCGAATGCTGCCTTAGGGTCCGTGCATCAACTAGTTGCCAGCACTTATTATGCTCAAATGTCCCAAAGGAGGTGGGACCAATTGATTTCAGGCTTTTTCATGAAAAAACATCTAACTGATATATCTGCACATCCTTGTTGTGAAATGACTCCATGGTTCTATCTTTGCAGCCTACTATAGTATCCCATGATGATCTGAGATAGCTGCTGTCTTCTCACACTGGGCAATGAGTTAACTTGCTCCACATTTGATGGTTGTGGCTTCAACTACTCAGGCATGAAACACTGAAATTCCCTCCATAAACTCTCTGTTTCAACCTCTCTTTCCTCTTTTAAGACAACACACAAGTTTACTAAATAGGAGCATAAGTAGTGCTTCAATCCTACCCCACCATTAAGTGAGATCAAGGCTAATCTGCTTGTGATTTGGATTTATGTTTTGAACATGTTCTTTGACCAAACTCTTGGCGTCCTACCTTAATATCTTGTTAAGCGGCTGTGCGCCGAAGTTTCATTTTATAACACATCTCGACTGCCACAGAAATCAGTGCTGGACACCTAATTATCTGTGATATAGTTTAATGACTTGGATGGTGGAAGTCAATGTATTATCACAAAGTTTGTGGATGACACAAAATAGGTGGGAAAGGCAAGTGGTAAGGATGAGACAAAGTCTATAGAGGAGTATGTGGGAAAATGTGAAGTCATGCACTTTGACAGGAAGAAAGAGGAGCTAAATATTGTTTAAATAGAAAAAGTGCAGAAAGCTGAAGCATAAAGGGATTTGGCAGTCCTTGTGCATAAATAAAAAAAAAGCTCATATCCAAGTAGCTGACAAGGCAAATGGAATGTTCGCATTTACTTCAAACAGAATAGAGAATAAAAATAGGGAGGTATTGCTAAACTGTACAAGTTTCTAGTTACAGTCAAAACATGTGGCGCTGAAAAACCACAGCTGGTCAGGCAGCAGCTGAGGAGCAGGAGAGTCAATGTTTTGAGCATAAGTACTTCATGAGGAAAACTTCAACTCTCCTGCTCCTCGGATGCTGCCCGACTGGCTGTGCTTTTCCTGCGGCGCACTTTTTGACTCTGATCTCCAGCTTCTGCAGTACTCACTTTCTCCAATGTTATAGTTAGACCCCACTTAGAATACTTCGAACAATTTTGGCCCACTGATCTGATGAAAGCTTTACTGGCATTGGAGGCAGTCCTAGTAGACTAGAGAGTGATGCTGAGAGGTTGTTTCCCCAGGGGGAGACCCTAAGACCAAAGGGGGTAATCTCAGAGTAAGTGGGTTGCCAGTTGGGAGAGAAATGAGGAGGAATTTCCTCCATCAGAGGGCATTGATTCTGTGAAATTTTTAACCACAGAGGAATGTTGAGGTTGCATCATGAGGTAAATTCAAGGCTGAGATAGATTGCTTTCTTTTATCAGCAAGGGAATCGAGGTTTAAGGAAAAGAGACAGGAAAGTGGAGTTGGAGATGATCAGATTAGCCATTGAAAGGCAGAACAGATTCGATGGGCCAAATATCC
This sequence comes from Hemiscyllium ocellatum, assembly GCF_020745735.1. Classification (NCBI taxonomy): domain Eukaryota; kingdom Metazoa; phylum Chordata; class Chondrichthyes; order Orectolobiformes; family Hemiscylliidae; genus Hemiscyllium; species Hemiscyllium ocellatum. The sequence continues at coordinate 21,041,613 of NC_083403.1, read as the reverse complement.
GTACTTCGGCTCTTACGTCTTACAGTGAAGTCTCTCTGGATTTTTAAAACAAATATTAAGAACACTGTTGCTGATGTAAACCATTTGCTGTGAAATTTGTTTTCCAGTATTTTCCACAACAGACTTTGCTAAAATTCATGATCGACATTGCCAATGGGATGGAATACCTCAGCAACAGGAATTTCCTGCACAGAGATCTAGCAGCCAGAAACTGCATGTGAGTAAAGGTTATCATGCCTGTGTTCCTTTGTGGGTGTGTATGTTTAGATATGGTCCCTTTACCCTTCACTGCTGCCTGATCCTTCCCCTCATGTTTATAAAATCTAGACTGGCAGACCAGTTTTTACTTATGTTTCTTTCATTCATATGTGGAATGATTGTTTATAATCTTCAATTCTATTTTTAAGCAGTGCCAACTCTGTGCTGAGGAATCAAAGTAACTGCTGCTGTGGCTTTTTGCCTTGAACTTTAAAAACATTGACCCTTTTCCAAATCCTTCACAAGCTTCTGAATTGCAACATTTTATGAAAATGATTCTCTTGCTGATTAACACACTGCTTTTATTCCAGTAGCTCATTTAGTTGCAGATAAGTTCCTGATAGTCACATGACTATTACACATTGAGGGTGTCCTTTAACTGAATTGGCTTGCAGAAGTATTAGCAGCAGACACAGTGTTATTACAAAGGTGCTTTCAAGTCATGCATCATGTAAAAGCGGTCCTTCAAACATACAAAATGTAACCCAGCAAACCTTCCAGCTAAGGGGGAAGCATAAATCTTATTTACTTCAGATTTGTGATTATTTTCTTGTTCCTTTTTCCTGTCCTCCATTTTTTTTGTTTACTCCTTCAATCCAAAAATATGTGATAGAGTACTTCTGATCACTGAAAGAATGGAAGGGGTTTCATTCTTGGACATAGCACTTTTCACAGCCACAGGATCTTTCAAATTGGTTTACAATGAAATGAGGCATTCAAGAGGGAGTTAGATGATTAGTTGGATAGAAATGGTGTGCAGGGCTTGGCATGAGGTAATAGAATCTGTGTAGGCACAATGGGCTGAATGGCCTCCTTCTGCGCCATTAAAATTCTGTGCAATAATTTTGAAGTACGGTGCTCATGAAATGGACAAAACAGAACAGTCAATTTGTACAGAGCAAAATGTATAATGTAAAATCGACTCAATTTTTAAAAATATGTTGGTTGAAGGATAAATATTGGCCAGAACAGTGGGTACAACTCTCCTCTGCACTTTTTTGAAATATACCTTTGGAATTCATCATATTTGTTTGGGAATGCAGGTGGCCTTGGCTTTATGTGGCATCTGAAAGATCTCACACTGGCAGTGCAACACATCCTCAATATTACACTAGAGACTTAGTTTTGAATTTTATGCCCAAGTCCCAGAGTCAGACTTGGACCCAGAACCTCCCAGAGGTGCTATCAACTGAGCCGCAGCTATACCCACTGGGTCCTGCTTCAAGGCTGTTCATTAAGAATTCCGTGAGGGCCAATTTCTCTTCATAGCCGCTCTCAGCATTTGCATCTTCCACTACTGAGTTAGTTAGACAGTTGTTATTGATTCCAAAAGTGCCATCATAGAAACGTTTAAACTGTTTATTTATGTAATAATTGAACAGGTTACGTACTGATATGACAGTATGTGTGGCAGACTTTGGTTTATCCAAGAAGATTTACAGCGGGGACTATTACAGACAGGGTCGGATCGCGAAGATGCCAGTAAAATGGATTGCTCTCGAGAGTCTTGCTGATCGAGTTTTCACGATTAAAAGCGATGTGGTATGTTTTAACAAATGAAATATATATAAAACTCTTCTTTGTACGTATAATCTGTGCAAGTATATCGTGCTCTTTAGATATTCACTGTGGCCCTAGTCAAAGTCACAAAAGACATTCCCTGTGACTGTGATATATTTTCTGTATTCAGCTTGTTTGCTGCTTTTGAAATGATTGACCACATCATCCTCAACACCTTGCCTTTGTTACCCAGCAGGTTCTGCACTTAGGTATCCAATCACTTCTATCAATTTTCCACCCCTGCACTATCATTTCTGTGATGCTAAAGGACATGTTCTTGGTGCACTGCTGTTTCATCTGCTTGCTGCTGTATCACAATATCACCAAAAGAGTATGAAGTTGCCTTTCACATAATCATCTGCCCATCCTATATCTCCCAATTCCTCAAGCTTTGACCAACATCTGAACTTGGAATAGCTGTAACAGATGGTGCAGTAGTAAAGTCATTGGACTACTGATCCAGAACCTCCAGGCTAGTGATATGAGGACATGGGTTTGAATCCCACGATGGTAAATGGTGGAATTTGAATTCAACAAAACATCTGAATGCGACAGTTACTCTGATTGCGACCATCTAACTATGTCAGTTGTCATTAAAAACCCATCTGGATCACGAACGTCCTTCAGGGAAGAAACTCTCCTCACCTGGTCTGGCCAACATGTGACAGCGGTTTGGCTGACTCTTAACTATTCTCTGGTCAGTTGGAGATGGGCAATAAGTGTTGGCCTGGTCAGCAACACTCACATCCTGTGGATTAATTTTAAAAAAACTTTGTCACACTGTACATGGATTCTTAAGGAGCTTGACTGAATCAATGCAGAAAGGGTGTGTCCCCTTTTGAGAAAATCTACGACCAGAGGCATAGTTTAAGAGTAGAGGGGTGCAGATTTCTTCTCTCGGGGGATTGTAAACCTTTGGAACTCCTTGCCACAGAAAGTTTGGGGGCAGAGTTCTTATGTATATTTCAGACTAAGCTACGTAGATTCTTGATCAGTAAAGGAATCAAGGGTTAGGGAAAGGGCAGGAAAGTGTACGTGAGGAAGCTTGGATCAGCCACAATTCTACTGAATGGTAGAGCAAGCTCAAGCTGAGTGGCCTACTCCTGTTCCTATTTCTTTGGTGGCACAGTGGCTCAGTGGTTAGCACTGCTGCCTCACAGTGCCAGGGACCCGGGTTCAGTTCCAGCCTCCGGCGACTGTCTATGTGGAGTTTGCACATTCTCCCCGTGTCTGTGTGGGTTTTCTCCGGCTGCTCTGGTTTTCTCCCACAATCCAAAGATGTGCAGGTCAAGTGAATTGCCCATTGTGCTAGGTGCATTAATCAGGGGTATGTCTGGGTGGTTGGTGTGGACTTGTTGGGCCAAAGGGCCTGTTTCCATAGTGTAGGTAATCTAATTTTCTTATGGTGTTATTAGAAAGATCAAAATTATTGTCTTTGCCCACATGATATTCTTGCCACCATTGCCTTTCCTCTCCCTGACCGGTGTGTCAAATTTAATCGAGCTGTTTGCAACCATAGTGTCCTATTCAATCTGGGGCTGAGCTTCTGATCTCTGGAAACACTACTTCACTGTTTCCATCTCTAAGACATCACCAGCCTCATCTCTTACTTCTGACATTTTGCAGCTTCGTCACCTCTGAACATGATCACTCCACCAAACTCCAGACCTGTTCCCTATCCTGCATTCTCTATAAACTTCAAATTATTGAGCCTTCTCCTGCCTGTATTCTGTAGTGTTGACTCTTGTGTATCCATTTTATTCTTCATCACTGTCCACATTGGCTCCCAGTCCCTCAAAACGTCCTAATTTAAATTGCTCATTCTTCATGGATTTGTTCGCTGCTAAACTTCCTTGAAAATTCTCCCTGTTCCCCACCAGCAACCTTTTTCCCTGAGTCTGGCCAATAATACCTTGTTATCTACCACACCCCTTCATTTTTCTCAAGCGTTCACCATACCCCTTTCCTGTTCCCAAGTTAGCAGCATGGCCTCAGCCACTTGCTTCATAGACTTGGGAATTCCTTCCCTGAAGTTCTTGTCTTCTCCTCCTCAATCCATCTCTGTTCAAGCTTTGGCTTGCTTTCCTGGTCTCTCTCCCTGGACAGAGTACCTATACTTTTTCTGGTTTCCTCCCATACCACTGGGTTGTGCCTTTGACATGTTTCAACAGAAGGAAAGCATCGAAATTCAGGATGGTGTGGCTAAGTAAGAGAAGAAAATTAAGTTAGCAGGTGTAGGAACATTGGTTTTGTGCACCTCCTGCAGACAGGGTTCTGATTCTGATCTAGTGGCTACTTGGCTTGAAGAGTGACGAATAGTGTGGGAAACAGAAAAACTGAAGCAGTTGTTTATTTTATACTGGGTTTTCATGACCTTGGAATGAGTTCAAGGCAATATTTTCACTGAAGGGTCAGATTACATCTTGAACCACGAGAGACATATATTCCAACCAAGATTAGATTGCAACCTTGAAGTCGCTTTGTGCTTATTTTAAAACCCATTACTCTGCAACTTTTAATTTGATGTTTTGTTTTTATGTACTTTTTATGGAACTTCTGGAAGAGAGTTTACATCAAATTCTGCAAAGAAAATTAAAAAGCAATTATTTCAAATCACCTGATCATGTCATTGTGTAAAATACTTCTCATCACAAAGTCCAGCTTTTTTTAATGATTCTGATTTTTATATCCACTCCATATGTTGTATGAAAAAATTTCTTAATGATAAGCTCTGATTTTGCCTCTTTTCAGTCTAAACCACTTTTTTTTTCTTTTCCCATCATGATATAGTTTGAAGTAGATCCTGTCTTCCACTGAGCATTGTCAGACATTGCTACAGTTACATTGTATTCTCAGTCCTTGGCATCAAACGTAGGAATTTTTGTACATTGAGAACCAGAGCAGCTCATATTTCTGTTTGAAATCCACTCTGCTGAAACATAGTGTGTAACATGACTGCACAAATCACAGTACAGCCTGTCATATTATGAAGGTAGGGGAGGGATGTAGACTAATGAATGTGTAACTGGAGTACCTGGGAAGGCTTGACATAATGAGGCCCCCTATTCCCGGCTAAAATACAGAGGACTGGGGAGTTTTTTTGGTCAGTCACACTTTAGCCTTGCAGATGAATATACCTATGATTAATTTTCTACACTCAATTCATACTATGCAGCTATCCGTCAGTCACTGCACGAGGCTGAAGAAATAATTTGTATTTCCTAACCATCCTCCATCTGTTGCATTTTGTCCAATGACTTGTGTAGTGATGTTACACACTATGTTTCAGCAGAGTGGATTTCAAACAGAAATATGAGCTGCTCTGGTTCTCAATGACCAAACGTTCCAAGGACTGTGACTACAATGTAACTGTAGCAATGTTTGACAATGCCCAGTGGATGACAGGACTCTACTTCAAATTATATCATGATATTAAAAGAAACAAATGTAGTTTAGACTGAAAAGAGACAAATTTACAGCTTGTCCAACAAGTCAGAATGCTTTCATCAGGAGAAATGCTGCAATTGGTCAAGATGATTTATTAATCAAATGTGTAAATAGACTTTTCATGCTTTACTGTTTGTGATTAAATACTCTGATTTGTCATTTAGGGCAAGTCCGATTTCAGTCCCAAATGATTGAGTGATAAATGGTATTGACAGAAATGCTGCTTCAGTTGACCAAGCTGAAGTGGAGTGGGTCTCAGTGTCTTGTACTCCGGTATCATCATGCATCAGTTCTGAATGCTGTAAATAATCAAAAGATGAGTGTGAAGATGATAAGAATGCAACAATAATTATGAAAAAGGACAAGCTTGGCTTTAAAGAACAATAAGAGGTCAGATGAAGGGAGATTTTAAATCCAAAGAGAGAGAGAGGTCAAAGCATTGTAGTGATTTGGGTAAAGGCAAGCTAAATAGGAAAGGCAGAGAGTTAAATGGTCAGCAATGAAATCCATAAGAAGAATTATTTCTTTTTTAAGAAAGCTCTGTCTCTGAAAGTTGGAAGCATTTATATTAAGATCAATTAACAAATGGCACAAATGTGGTAACAGTTGAAATATAATCGCCCGATAAAGAGACATAGTAGTAAAGGACAGGCTTGGAAATAAGTGTTCCAGCTTATGTAACATTTTGAACAGACAGACAGGATGGGAAAGGAGGTGGAGTATCCCTGGTGGTAAAGGCTGTAAGTAAACAGGAGTGATAAAGGATCTTGAATATCAGGAATTTAAACTAATGCACATGGAGGCGAAAATGTAGCAAGCATCAGAGAACCTGGGAGTAGTATCCAGACCCACAAATAGTAATTAAAATACTGGAGAGATAATTCAGCAAGACATTATTTGAATTTCTCACAGAATGAACTACTTAAATACAGCTGAATTCCATACCAGGTTTGGGAATGATTTCACCAAGTCTCAAGCAAGAACCTTGAAAGCTAACCACCTGAGTATAAGGGGAGAGCAAATTGTGGTTGATTGTTTGAATAGATTAAAAGATATGATGGTAATTAAACAGATTGCATAATTTAAGGAAATGATTCAAAATGTTCAACAAGCTTACATTCCAATCAAAATAAAAAGAAACTTAAGATTCATCTATGGTTTACTGGGAGGTTGAAGATAATTTTGGATTAAGAGTATAGTGGTAAACTTGAGAATTGGGAGAGTTCTTGGAACCAGAAAAAGGTGCAGAATGCTAATAAAAATGGAAAATAAAGAATAAGTTAGACAGGAATATAAATTCAGATTATAAATAACTTGACAAGTATGCAAAAAGAAGATATGATGCTAACTTAATTATTAATCCCTTAAAAGTAGAGAGGAGAAAATTTTATGGGAGTACAAAATGTCAGGGACATTGAAGAAGCATCTTGTGTTTGTCTTCAACATGTTAGGCACAAATTACAAACCAACAATAGAAACTAACCACAAGGTCAACAACATTAGGGGACATCTGTTTGCTCATCAGTCCAAGTTAGGAGTTCTCCAGATGAGTTTTGTCTTGAAATGTCTATTCATGAGGTTGCCCCATCTCAGTAAATCAATTAAAAATTTCTCCACACCTTATGTAATCTTCGCATCTCCAGTCAGTTCTGATATAATGCAATTGTTCCATTCAGTGTGATTCCACATTATAAGAAAATCATGTACTAGCAGCACCATTTAAATCAATGGGACCGGAATCACGCTATAGCCAATACAGGTGAGGAATGTTCACGTTCTCCAAGTAGCAGTATACATTCCTAAATTGCATTGTGCCCAATTCACGTTGATGAAACGCATGTCATAGCAGAACTGAATGTTTCACAAATGCCAGCTGATGCATGACAGCCATCTTGATGTCCCCATTTAAAAATAAAAGGCTGTTCCAGAAGATTCTGGACTAAATAAAGACCATATTTAAAGTGATGAATATAGAATGCTTTTGCTAGGCTTAGCAAGTGAAAACAAAGCAGAAGAGGATGTATTTAGTGGAGATGTGTGAGGAATAAATGGTGAAGAAATATAGTGTTAGGTTTGTATACTTGCTTTGTTTAACTCTTGTTCAATTTTACATCAAGATGTGAAATGTCATATATGGAATTCTTTTACTTAATGACTGGGATTTCATATTATTTTAAAGAGTTAATGGTCTCCATTATGATCATAACAAGATTTTAAGAAAACATTTGGCAGCTTAACAAATAAAGGGATAACAAAATTTAACCCGTGATATTGGTGGGGTTGTCCAATTGAATCAGAAATTGGCTAAAGGACAGAAAACAGCAAGACATGGTAAATGTTTGTTTTTCAAACTGGAGGCTGGAAGATGGTGCTACTCCCTAAGGGTCAGTGTGAGGACCATTTTCTCTTTTTGGCTACAATTCAATTGGATCTTAAATATACTTGAAGCTGAGATTGACATACTTTTGGTCTGTCATGGAACATGGAATTTGAAGTAAAAGATCAGCTGTGCTCATATTAAATCACAGAGCAGCCTTAGTGAAAGGAAGGGAATGTCCTCTATTTCTGCTCCTAATTCTTGTCTTCTCATTTTCTATGTTACTCTTCCACTGGATGCACAAGTCACTGGCAAAACCAGCATGTGATGCCTTTCTCTAATTCAGAAGGTTGGATTGAGCTGCTTTCTTGAACTGCTGAAGTCTCTGTGATGAAGGTGCACCGATAGTTCTGTTCGAAAGGGAGTTCCAGGAGTTTGATATTGCAGTGATATCGTTCCAAATCAGGATGGTGTGTCACTTGGAGGGGAACTTGCAGATGATAGTGCTCCCTTGTCCTTATCTGTCAAGGTGGTAGAGGTCATAGGTTTGGAAAGTGCTCTTGAAGGAACCCTGGTGAGTTGCTGCAGTGCACATTGTAGATAGCACACACTGCTGCCTGCCACTATATGTCAGTGGTGGAGGGAAAGAATGTTTAAGGTGGTATAAACAGTGCTCATTAAGCTTGTTCTGGATGTTGTTGAGCTTCTTGTGTGTTTTTTAATTCACTCATTGGATGTCATATTGCTGTCTCTAATTGCACTGGATAAGATAGTGGTGAGCTATTTCTTGAATAATTGTACTCCTCAGGGTATAGGGGTGCCCATACTGCTATTGTGAAGGATTTTAATCCAGTGACCGTGATGGAGCAGTGATATATGTCCACATCAGAAAAGTGTGTGATTTGGACAGGAGTATGCAGCTTCCCATACACCTACTGCTGTTGTTCAGCAGGGAGGTAGAGATGTTAAGTTTGGAAGGTGCTGTTGGATGAACCTCAGTGAATTTCTTCAGTGCATCTGGTAGATGATACAGACTGCTGATACTGAGCATCGATAGTGAAGGGAGTGAATGTTAAACATAGTGGATGGAGTGTCAGTCAAGAGGGTTGCTTTGTCCTGGATGATGTTTGTGAGTGCTGTTGAAACTACATTCAGCCATAAAGTGGGAAGTATTACATCACACTCCTGACTTGTCAATGATGAATTGGCTATGGAGAGTCAGGAAATAAGTTAGTTGTTGCAGGATTCCTAGCCTCTAGCATACTCTTGGAGCCAATGTTTTTCTCTGGCCACTTCACTTCAACTTCTAGTCAGAAGTGTTGTTAGAATTGCACCGATCTAGGCAGGCAGAGAGCATGCCATCACATTCCTGATTTGCACCTTGTAAATGGTAATGGTGAGATTTAAAATGCCACTATGTATTAACATCAGAAATCAAAAAGCACGTTGAAAGATAAAATTGATGAGAATTGTAAATAGTTATATTCCTGTAACTATGCATAATTATCTTCCACCATTGAGTTAGTGATAATTGTCGCCATATGTATGTGGTGAATGGTGTCTTCTGGAAATTTGAAACATGTATTGGAGCAGAAAAGGTTGTATGTATTTCTACGATTAGTTCCTTGCCAAAAATTGTTTGTTTTTTTCTTTATTTTGATCTATTACATTATGATACTGTTTCCGTTTTAATTACTCTTTGATTCTGTTCCTAGTGGGCATTTGGAGTTACAATGTGGGAGATAGTTACCCGAGGGATGACCCCATACCCAGGAATACAGAATCATGAAATTTATGACTATCTGCAAGGAGGTCACAGATTGAAACAGCCTTCTGACTGCCTGGATGAGCTGTGAGTATGTCACACAACTGTGGCCTGACTTCTTTTCACGAGAACAATTAAACCCGAGTCATCAGAATTTTGGTTCATTAAGACTTCAAAGAACTTGTGACATATTTGGCATTCCTACTTCCGTTCTCCTTGTTATAAAGTGCAGTGCAGTCAATGAGTTGACATTCACATTCAACCTCATTCAAAGAGAGAAACCTTGGTTCTAAGTTTCCAATCAGTTCCATCATGATTTTATTTTGAAAAGTGCTGGAGAAACTGAGCCAATCTGTCACCATCTGTGGAGTTAACATTTCAAGCCTGGTATGATTCTTCTTGTGCTGTGGAAGAGTTATATTGGATTTGAAATGCTAACACTAATTCTCTCTCCTATCTGAACTGGTGAGTCTCTCCAACACCTTCTGTTTGTATACCAGCAGTATCTGTGATATTTTGCTTTGATATCCGGTTGGCTTTGATCTTATTAAATGCCAGAACAGGAAATTATTAAATGCCAGACATGGCCTACTCTCTTTTCTAGTTTGCATGTTCATAATGTACAGGTTGTATTTTATCAAAATTTAAAGATGGCCTTAAAGCAGTATGTGCCAATTAGGCAAGTTCCTCCAATGTGACTGAACAAGAAAGTGGTGGTGCTCGGTTAAATTTGAAGTAATTTTGTCTGTTTGTTTTTAGATATGAAATTATGTACTCTTGTTGGCGAAGTGATCCTGCAGACCGGCCAACATTTACCAACTTAAAGGTGTTTCTCACTAAGTTTTTAGAGAGTCTTCCTAAAGTTCAAAACAAAGAAGACATCATTTATGTTAACACAGGTAACCCTGAAGAGCAGAGTGTTCTGACTGAAGAGCCTACCTTTCCCGATGCGGACTTGTGTGATTCCAATGAAACTGAACCCTGCGCTGTAAGGTCTGCAGAAACCACTGTCACTGTGGAAATCCATGAAACCATGGAAGCAGAAGACAGATACGTCATATCTGGGGTATCTGAAGAGCAATTGAACACATTAGATGTAAAAATACCTTTGTTGCCTGGAGTGAGCCAAAGTAATTCAACAACGTTGCTTGAAACTACACCCCACTCTGAGGATATTCCTTATGCTGATGATTCATCTGACGACTCTGTTATAGTGCTATGAAGGACTTCTCATGAGCTTTGTGACATTTCTGCCTGTTGCTGGACAGATTGAAAGTGCTGCCAGATCCAACTACCCAAAAATATACGTGTACATTTTTTTTAGAAAATAATCAACAAAATTTGATACTGTGATGAAATACACAAGTATGTTTTTATTCAATTGTTAACTCATCTGCGAGCAGTCTTCCGACCAGTCCAGTATTTGGGTCTTGGTGATAAATCAGGGATCATTTTGAAGATTTGTATATTTGTACACAATTACTTTCTGGTTCTGAGGATTTTCAGGGCATTGTAAGAATTGATAGAGTCTCTGAACTGTCTAACAGATATTTTTATACTTAACTATTGAAGGTCTTGTATTATTTTGTTCCCCATTTATAACTGTCTCCATGTCAGTTGATGAGGGCCAGAATCGAATAAAACAGTGTACATTTCACATGACGATATCATAGGGAAAGACTGTCCAGCTTATTCTCGTTCTTTGTTTGTAGTAAAGTCCTGATTTGTATTATTCCTTTCACTCACAAAGCACATGGTCCAATGTTCTCCAAGGTTTTTGCCTCATTGCTCCATGTGGACATCCATATCAGTTGCATTATTATTTGAGTGAGGAACAAAGTCCTGATACCACGCTTGAGATTGTCTTTCCCCAGTTTGAGCACACACCGCTGTACTTTGAAGTATTATATGAGAAATCTTAAATTTATGAAATTAAGTTTTGATAATTGCTGTTCATTGGAATGTTTCGCAAACATTTAATTTTTTTAAAGATACGGATCATTTTATTTCCTCAAAGTTCATTGGACTGGCTAATCACTGGGTGACATTCCAATATCTGCTACTTAACAAATAGATCAAAGGATGGTCTCATGAAAATACTAAAGAACCTTGATTCACAGAACAGGAGATGGTCATTCAGCCCATTGTTTCTGTTCCAGTTGTAATTTAGAGCAATCGATGTCTTATCCACGAACCTTATCCATATTTAGCTGATTCCCACTGGGGAACAATCTCAATGAATAATCAGTACCTTTAAAACTAGTCTTTAGTTGTGAGCCTACACGATGAATGTCGTTGAGATTGAAGCATGGCCAAATTCTCAGCTGCTGGTATCATTGGAAACTAGCAAATGACTGGCATTCTCTTCTCAAGGTGAGCCCTCGATGATTCTGCTGGAGTTATATTAATCAATCTGCATGGATGTGCTGTCACACACCTTCAGGGAAGGTGAGACATCACCCTGGATCTTCTGGCTGTGGTTCAGTTGTATGTTGTTTAACTTATGTTGATATCAGCTTAGCTCTTTGTTAAATTCCTTACAGGAAGTGGTAGTAATATATTATGCTACTTCATTAAAAATATTTTGTATTTGATTATTAATAGGCCCAAACACCTCCTCCTCCTCAGTCGAAGAGGTAAGGGGCATAATTTAGAAAAATGGATTTTTAATAACTTTTTAGTTAGGTACTAAATGATCTGATGGCAGACATCTTGCTGCTACTGTTAGGTAGTGTCAGAATTGACCATTGATAGTGATCTCTGTATACCTTTGTGAATTTTGTTTAAAACAATGGAGAGACGTCAGTCATAATGAACTGTTTCACACTCTTTTGTCAGTTATTACAGGCACACTCGTGATCAATCCGTGCCTACTTCAAAGCATAAAAGCACAAAAGATGTGAACACATTGGAGAGAATGCAGAAGTGATTTACAAGAATGGTTCCAGGGATGAGGAGCTGGAGTTGTGAGGATAGATTGAAGAAGTCGGGACTGTTTTCCCTGGAGAGAAGAGGAGATCTGATTGAGGTCTCCAACATCATGAGTGGGCTGGCGAGAGGAGATGGGGAGAACTTGTTCCCACTTGTCAAACAAACAAAACAAGACCACAGATTTATAGTGGTGTGCAAAAGAAGCAAGGGTGATGTGAGACTGAAACATTTTCACATAGTGAGTAGCTTGGGGATGGAATGCATTGCCTGCAAATGTGGTAAGGGTTCAACTGAAGCATTCAAGGGGGCACAGGGTGATTATTTGGATGGATGTAGTGCACAAGGGTATAGAGGAAAAGCAGGAGATAGGTAATGATGTTTGTTTGAAGAGCCAGTGCAGGATTAATGGGGCCAAGTAGCCTCCTGGACCATAAGAATCGCCTGATTCAATTTTAAAAATAAAGAGCATATGTGGCAAAATATCTTGATTAAAGCTAAAGTCATTAAAGTGGCCGGTTTTTAAGTCAGTCTTATTGTATTACAGGCAAAGAATTGTACAGGTACCAAGCCTGCAGCAATGGAACATGGGTGTAATGTAATGTGGATTATTTGTATATATCTACTGTGACACGCCTTAAATCCTATTTGACAAAATTTGATCATTTTCCTGCGAGGTTGTGTGTTGTGTTGAAAAGCTGTGCACAGCCAAACAGATAATACGCAATTCTTCCTAATTTTTATGACGTTAATAAGCCATTGTTGATTGATTGACCATACTAACCATGTGCCCTCACCAGACACATCCTTTCATCCAGCTATGATGTAACTTAACTTATTTCTTTCTCTTTTACATTTTCCTTCCTTAATCCTACCCAGTCATGTATTTATCTGTACATTTGTCCTATTTGGTTGGAAAAATGGAACCACATATGAGTAAACAGAAAGAGTCAGTAAGCTTTATATTGTGTTGAGATTGATCATGGGAAAGCTTAAGTTTAAACTCTGGATTCAAAAACAGATCTCTGGTACCTCATGTCAGTGACAGGATGAGCACATGTGTAGGGGAGGTAGTCTCACTGTGGTAACGTCACTGGACTCAGAGTCTCAGACTAATGCTCTGTGTATATGTGTTCAAATCAATTTAGAAAAACAATATGGAATTAAAAGCTGCTTTAGTGCCAACTATGTAATAACCTTTGTCAGTTATCTATGAACATCATTTTGAGAAGGGAATCTGCAGTCATAGAGTCATACAGCACAGACACAGGCCCTTCGGTCCAACCAGTCTATGTCGAACATAATCCCAAACTAAACGAGTCCTACCTGCCTGCTCCTGACCCATATCCCTCCAAACCTTTCCTCTTCATATACTTATTCAGATGTCTTTTAAATGTTGTAACTGTCCCCACATCAACCACCTCCTCAGGAAGCTCATTCCACACACGAACTACCTTTAGTGTAAAAGATGTGCCCCTCGTGTCTTTTTTAAATCTCGCTCCTCCCACCTTTGAAGTGTGCTCCCTAGTCTTGAAAATCCCCATTCCATGGAAAAGACAACTACCATTAACTCTAACTGTACTCTTCATTTTGTTATAAACTTCTATAAGGTCTTCTCTCAACCTCCTACGCTTCAGTGAAAAAAAGTCAGGCAGGAGGCTGGAAGAACGCAACAAGCCAGGCAGTATCAGGAGATGGAGAAGTTTGCGTTTTGGACTGGGGGAGGAGCTGCAGATAAAAGGGGTGGTGGGGGCAGGGTGGTGAAGTGGGGATAGTTGAAGACAGGTAGAGGGTACGACCTGGTTGGTCAATGGGAGGAATGAATCCGGTAGGTGGCTGGGAGGAGGGGGAGGGGCTGGGAATGGGAAGGGAAGTTATTTGAAATTGGAGAACTCAGTGTTGAGTCCTCCGGACTGTAGGCTGCCCAGGCGGAGAATGAGGTGTTGTTCCTCCCATTTGCAGTGTGCTTCATTGCAACAATGGAGGAGGCCAAGGATGGTCACGTCAGAAAGGGAGTGGGAAGGGGAATAAAAATGTTCGGTGACTGGGAGGTCCAGTCGGCCCCTGTGGACCTTGCTGCGGTCAACTGGACCACCCAATCAGCCCCATTTTAATTCCCCTTCCCACTCCCTTTCGTTCATGACTATCCTTGGCCTCCTCCATTGCTGCGATGACGCACACCTCAAACTGGAGGTACAACACCTCCTCTTCTGCATGCCTCAACACTGAGTTCTCCAATTTCAAATAACCATTTTTCCCAGCCCTGCTCCCTCCCTTCCACTGCTGCCTGACACCTACCAGATTAATTCCACCCATTGACCAATCAGGTCGTGCACCTATCCTCGCCACTACCCTGCCCCCATCACCCCCCATATCTGCAGCTCCCCTTACACCCACCCTCAGTCCTGAAAAAGAGTTATACCTGAACCATCGAGTTCTCCACCTCCTGGTGCTGCCTGGCTTGCTGTGTTTTTCTAGCCTCCTGCCTATTTTGGATTTACAGTTTTTTTGTCTCTAACCCAATGATAAAGGTTCCAGTCTAACCACCCTTTCTTGATATCTCAATTCTTCCAAACTTGGCAACATCCTGGTAATCTATTCTGAACCTTGTGTCGCTTAACAATATCCTGCCTGTACCTGATGTAATCTAGCCTCATGTGATTTCAGGCCCACGATGATGTGGTTGACTCGATTTCTGGATTGGCGTGGCAGTCAGTCAAAGGGCAATTAGAGATGGGCAAGAAAGCCAGCAATGTTGGAGTGGCTCAGTGGTTAGCACTGCTGCCTCACAGCCCCAGGGTCCTAGGTTCAATTCCAGCCTTGGGCGACTGTCTGTATGGAGTTTGCTCTTTTTCCCTGTGTCTGCGTGGGTTTCCTCCCACAGTCTAAAGATGTGCAGGTCAGGTGAATTGGCCATGCTAAATTGCTCATAGTGCTCAGTGAATTAGTCAGAGGGAAATGGGTCTGGGTGGGTTACTCCTTTGGAGGGTCAGTGTGGACTGCTTGGGCTGAAGGGCCTGTTTCCACACTGTAGGGAATCTCATCAAAATGTCCACTCTATGATTTACCAAATTAATTCTGGTATTAAATCTGCTTCAAACAACCTTTGCAAATTTGACAATGAAGCTGGAGTGAAACAATATCTTGAGCATGCTTGAAATCTATGATACCATAATTATGACTTCTATAACTATAATTCGATGCAATGTCTCGTGGTACCTCAAAGGTCACTGACTCATTTTGCGCTAATGCGCATTAGGAGTGGAATTGCAGCCAGAAAACCAACTGGGTTACTTACGAACTGAAACAGAAAAAAAAAGTGATAAAGGATAAAGGTTAATGGTCAGCATGCGAGTTCAAAGCACGAACACAACATAAAACTAGATTATGAAGAAATTCATTCTAGCTGGTGTATGTGGTGTGGGCCGTGTCATATTATTTGTTTGTTAAAGGCTAATCCTACACGTGGGCAATTCGTGAACTTTTAAAAATGTTCTTACGTACAAACAAAATGCTGCTGAGAGTTTTGGCATTGTCAAATTAATTGTAACTTTGTAAAAGCAATTACTTGGGAGGCTTAAGGCATTCCATTTTAATGAGCATCAACTGTTGTAAAAAGGCTGGGGGTTAGATGCTTCTGCCCCATGTGTATTTGGTTGGAGTGGCTGGGAGGAGGTTATACAATAAGCCAGGTAGCTAGCATACTACCTTCCTACCACTCTGGACGTCCCTGAACATATCCTAGAATATGCCAGGTGGGCCTCCGTCTTATCTTAATAAGTAAATAAAGATCAATTGGGCTTGTTCACAAATCTGCTGATCTGAATAATATGCTGCTCACACCATAATACAGCTGACCTGGGCAATTCAATGCGAGTTGACAGGCCATTTTTAAAGGCCAAATGAACAATGGCAGTTGGGGGAGTCACTTCATTTGAAGGTGTGGGGTCTCTCTGCACATATTGAGGGCATCCCTCAACCCAAAATGCCAAAACTCTTCTTTCCATGCCACCTGCCCAACAGAGCCTGGCCCTTCTGCCGATTCCTGCTGGCCCCCCTCACCACCAATCCTGTGTTGAAATTCAAGCTCTGGAATCCCTTTCCATTCCAAAGTCCTGAGATTTTTTTTTCACGGCAGCCTCGCTCTGCCTTGGGCGACTTCCTACAGTCCTGGCCGTGCCCATTACTGAGATTTCACTGCCAGGTATAATCGGATTGCCTGCCAATTGGATTGACTGGGAGGTCCTGAGGACACGACGTCCTCCTGTTCGAGGGGGTAAAGTCCAATGACTAATGGGTTCAGTCTGTCCGCAGCACATTTTAGCTCCCACGCGGATGCACAAGGAACAACTTCGCTTTCAGCTGGCTTTCCTTTCTTGAGCTTTGGGTCAGCAACCTGCCCCTTGACCC